>NC_064565.1:108630633-108933663 GCF_937001465.1 Orcinus orca
TGCATAAGTTTGTCCTTTGCAGTATTTGGGACATATTTATCCCAAAATGTATTTGTTGTTTACCTGACATTCAGATTTATCTGAGCATCCTGTCTTTTATCTGGCAACCTGAGCTGAATCTGGACACGGTGAGGAGAAAGTCAAAGTTTAATTAATCAATAATATGCCAGAAGCAGACCTCAACAAAGTGACAGAGGACCAATGTCCTGCCTCAGAGTTTAGGAAAAGAAAGTCTGGAGCAGAAAGGGCAAGACAAGGCATGCAGCTGCCCTTCCGCTGTCCCATGCCCACGGCCAACATCCTTATTCAAACAAGATACCCCTTTCTGGCTTCAACACAACCCCTCAGACATCCATTACAAATCAATCAGACTTCGCTCGTGAGATGAAACCTTTTAGCAGTCCCTGGCCTAGACAAGGTGAAGAGTGTGGAACTATGTGGAATTACTTAGGTTTAGTTCCCAGGCAAATCTCAGTGGGTTTTCCTGTATTCTCTGAAAAACAGAAAATAAAATTAAAAAAACAACAACAGAAAGACCTTAAAAAGCCATGAAATTGCAGAGTTGTCACTAGATAGCTCATTGGGGCCTTGATAATGAATGATTCTCTAGTGGTAGTTCTGAAAATCTGGATTATAATCCACATTGGGCCTCACTGATAATGTACATTCTTTCTTTGGTTCTTACAGCTAAAAGATGCATAATTCATATACTGTTATTACATACATTCAAAGATTACATGCTGGCCACCTACTAAATGAATGAGTTAAAGTTATTGAAATGGTGTATTTACAAAATTAAGCTCTTGCTTTAGTAGGGTTTACTCTACTAAACTCATAATTAGATGACTCTAATTCAGGGTCCTACATTGCCATGTAATGCAGGCAAGGTTGTGTAACTCTAATTGAGCACAACTTGTGGAGTGCCTGCAGTTTTCAGGAAGCATACTTGGTTATCGATGTGGTCTTAACTTGGTCATGGTTTCCAAATGCCGTGTACTTACGAATTACTTTTGGTTTAGCTTCTTCATTTACATTGGACTTTGTTGTGGATCTTTTGGTTAACCCCAGAGTGTAGAGTGATATATGCTTCCATCAACGGTATTTGAGGACCATAATTTTTCAATCACCAGACTTTAAGTCATGTATACATTGTGATTCAAAGACGAGTCATCTCTACCACTCTGCTAAGGCAAACCACAAAAATTTGCTTGTACAGTGACACATTCCCTCTTATTACTATATTCTCCTCCCTCTGTAGAGTGGGAATGGATAGAATAAGTGCGCTGTGGGGTCTTTTGCTCTGCCAATCCACACCATTATCAAAAATGGTTTGAGAAGTACTCTTCTAGAACAATGACTCTCAACTGTAATCTGGTGGTATTAAATATTAATACATGGAATGATATCACGTGGCCAAATCTTTTCCATATCCAGAAAAATGTCTCAGCAAGAAACAATAATTTTATGATACATAAAATTTCAACCAAAAGCACATCACTAATGTTTTAAGTTATTAAACTAAACATGGCTCTACTAATTTTTTTCCCATAAATATTTGTTTCCTCTTCCTTTATTCTTTATGTTTACTGGCAAAAGCCAGCTCTTTAAAAACAAAAAATGCATAGGAAAAAAATCTTTAAATTGACAAACTGTTTTCCATTTAATTTATTTTTCCCACAAACAGGGAAACTACTTCCAATATTCTATTTTAGGGCTATACTACTTTGATTTCTTTGGCAGCACAAACCAAATAAGTCACAAACTATTCGTGAATTATGAAGTCACAGGAGTAGATGTGGAGCAGATTTGGGGGGAGATTTTGTGTTTTTGTTTGTTTGTTTGGATAGCATAGCATAAAATATACAGCATTAACGTCCTGAAAATTGTTTCTTCAGCTGCATGTGTGCACGCGTGCACATTTTCTAGGCCGCAATGAAAAATGAATTTCTGGCTATGCGAGAACATCTTGGTTTAAAAATTTGAAAAACATTGCTCTAAAGTATTGCTTCTCAAACTTTACAGCATAAAAATTACCTGGGAATCTTACTAAAATGCAGTTTCTGATTTGGTAGGTCCAGGTTAGGGTATTAATGATACATTTGGCATTTCCATAAATCCAAAGTGATTCTGATGTTGCGGATCCAGGGGATCACACTTTGGGTCGCAGCAGCCTAGAGAGACAGCCACAATCCACGTTCAGAGGAAGACTAGACCGCTAAGGGCATGGTGAATGAACTCTATAACCCTGTATTTCCCTCTCAGCTTGCTCAAGTAGCGTGAGGAGCCTGCAGCCATAGACCCTGGCTAAAGTACAGTAGACCCTCCTATTGGAGGGTTCTGCATCCAACATTCAATGAATCAATCGCGCTTGGTTGAATTCTAAGTTGTGGAAGCCGCGGATAGGAAGGGTTCATTTATTACGCCGTTTTACATAAGGGACTTCAGCATTCGTGGATTTTGATATATGGGGCAGGGGGGAACCAAACCCCTGTCAACACAAGGGACGACTGTAGTTCTCTCTACCAGAGACTGAGCCTGCTTACCTTTCCTTCTCTGCTGTCTCCTCTTCTTCCCACTCCTCCTTGTGTGTGTTATTGAAAAGTTGGGAAAGATTACTGGTCACAAGTCACTGACGTGAAACAGGTCAAAATAGGTATGGGATTCAGAGATGCACAGTTGGTGAGAACTCTGGACTAATATCACCCCAGTATCGATTTTCCACCCTGCCATTCACATAATCTATTCACAACACAAATCTGTGTCTTGCTCCTCCTTAAAAGTCTTCAGTGGTTCTTTATTAGGATTAAGATCTCTAGTTTTGTAGACTTAGGACATATTCTGCTTCCCTCCAGCCTTGTTTTCCTCCAATCCAGTTCCCAGAACCCAACCTGCCTTTTCAGTATGTCTATTTGTTCAGCTATGTTCCAGTGTGAAGTCTTCATCTGGTTAACTTCCATTCATCCTTCAAGATACCCACCTAAAAACTGCATTCTGTTGGTCTGGTTCCAACGGAGATATCACCACCTCCTGGGCGCCATCTTGGAAATTCTAAACGTGGGATTATATGCCTCTCCTAGGTACTCCTGTAATATCCCTACCTCTTCTTATGTGCTGTATGTAATTGTCTACCTCCCTTCACCAGATTGGGTACAGATGAAGCGAAGGGGCTTGCTTTCATTGTCCCACAACCCTAGCACAGGTCCTAGGATGAAAACTAGGATGGGATATTGGGAAGGGGACTTAATGAAAGAGTCAGCACTTTTAATCTTTCAGAGAATCAATAAACCTATTGACCACCATGGAGCTCCCCTAAAGTGTGATGCAAAAATTGAGAACCTTAGCTTTCCTTTTTGCCTTGTTTTATTGAAACTAAAATTGGTAGAAATATCTTCTGGATAAGCTTCTTCCCTAAATAAGTTACTCTAGGTAATGGAAACTTTTATTTTGTTGTAAGCCTTCCAGAAACACAGGGTGAGGTTTACAGGTTTCTCTCCTTTAATTTCTACACCTGGATTTTTTTAAGGTGAGGTGTTCTGATTCATGGAGAGGTGGGGTCACCACCCACCCATGGGTGGGGTCAGTGTTAATCTGATACCTCTCTGCCTTGATCCATTCCCCGATTCTTCTGCCAGGCAAAAGGACTTCTCCGCTCCTCTCCTCTCTAAAAAGAAGAGGAAAACACCAAAAAGCTCCAATTTATCAAACTCTGCCAATAACTGCAGGGCATTGGGCTGATTATTAACGGTGTTTTATGAGACTTTCTCATTTTACGCCTTCCACAGATGTAGAAAATTATTTTGTATTCATCTGAAAAGAATTAAGGGCATCCAGATAAGTTTCCTAACATGACAGGCAAGTCACTCCTAAAGTGAATTTTTATGTCTTGTGTTTAGGCAGAGATTATTTTTCTGGAAATTGATAGGTTGAATACTTTTTATTTCTCTTTCCTTAAAGGGCTTAGAGGTAGCTAAATGTTAGTTGAATATTGTGAAGAGACCCTTAATTCAATTAATTGCCTTATTTTATGACATGCCACCTGAAACCTACCTTCCAATAAAAGATGAGAGATTAGTACATTTTTGCTTTGTGTACTAGCAAGTTTTCCTTTTTATTCCTTGGATTCTTGCAAGTTTACCAACTCTATTTTGCCTTAGGATAAGATTAACTGCCAAGTAGATGTTCATTGTTTTTAAGTCGAAGCTATATTTAGTTAAGTGATGAAAATCCAATCAATCAGTTCCCGTGTTATTCTATAAATACATATGAGGGAGAGTTTGACTTTGTCAAATTCTCAGAAATCATAGAATAGGATTTGTCCTAAATGTCAAAAATGGCTTCAGAAAGATCCCTCAAAGACCCAATACGTCCCTGTTGACTATCACTGAGTTCTTAATTTCACAACAAAAAGAGCTAGGAGGAATAAAAATTGAGTAGAAAGAAAAAAAGAGGTTACAACAAAAATTAAAAGCTCCTCAAGTTGTACAATTAAGACATAGGACTAACACACATTGGAAAGACACAGCTTTGTAGTAGTTGGTTTTGCAGAATAAAACTCTAAGAACAGGTTTATTTATTATCAGGTTTTGTGGCTATTGTCATCCTTTTTAAAGTAACGTTTCTATGTATATGGAGACAAGTGGCTTCCTGTATTAAAACTGTGCAATTGTTCCCTCAGCTCAGAAGTCCCATTGCCTATATATGAACACGAATTAATATAACCCAGAATTGTTATTAATGTTGAGTTACATATCTACCCTGGCGAACTACGTACCCCTATTCTTTCTGATACTCATTGCATATTTGTCCTTATGTCACATGGGAGAAATTCAAAAGGAATTTGGGACTTTTGCCAAATTCTCTAAATTCTTGAATTCAAACATTTTAAGCAAGATGAAACAGGAAATCCAAAGGGTATCCTCTGAGCAGGAAAACACATCCTAATGAAAGGAATGCAATGAAGCAAGCCCTTATTTCAGGGCACTTTGGTCTGTGAGCAAGGTGGCATGCAGGACTGTTACTGAAAATTCCTTCACAAAGCAACTTGAGAGGACTTTGAATATCAGTTTCCATCACATGGCTCAGCAGGGATGTTAGCTGGTCCAGAGAGTAGAACTAAGATGACCTTCTACCAAGGGACCTAGGTCAGTGCTATTCAAAGTTTGTTCCAGGCACTAATGCTGGTCTTCCAACTGTTATTACCTGTCCATAGTGGTGGAAGTATAAAAATTGAAAGAAACTATTTAGAAACTTTTTAGTGAATTGATTTGCCTGATCAGCAGACTTGTGTTTGTGTGTCTTTTCTTTCTTTGGGATTAAAGAGTAAAACCTAGTCCTTCACAATAGATACAGTTTGAGAAGTGTTCCCTGAGGCACTTCTAGATTGCAGCCATCCAGGGTGTCACTAGGGACGGCATATCTCTGAAAAAGAACTATTCAGACACAAAGTAGATGGTTGCCTCAGGAGTTCCCACTGTTTGAAGTCTTCTTCCCAGAATGAGTAATCCATCAGGAAGGAGAGATACCACCACTACTGCTCAGTAAGCATCAAAAAGAATGTTGAGACTTTTTTTTACATTTCATCTTCAAAAAAAAAAGAGCATCTTTTACCAAGCCACTTCCCTTCCAGCTGAAACTTTCAGGGCCAGATACCAGTTTAGAGGGTTTTTTTTCAGATTGTCTTGAGTCCCTATCTAATTTGCAGGGCAGCGGCGGCGGGGGCGGGGGGCGGGGGGGCGGCGGCGGGGGCTGTCCAGCATCATTTCCTAGTGAGAAATTATTATGTGAATATTCAGCATCAGTTATGAACTGCTCCCCCTCCAAACCCAAGCCTCCAGAATCCCCCTCCTGGACCACCGATGACTAGTTCCCAAGGAAGTCTTTGCAGCTCCTTTTATTCCAATAACTTTATAAACAATCATGAACAAGATATTTCCCTCCTTCCCGTCCTGATGCACTCTGTCCAGTAACAAAATCTCCATCCACCAAACAGAGGAAGAATATAGACAAATATTGTACTTAAATGACATTTCCTTCCAGGTATAGAAGATTTACAAATGTCAGAGAATGCATTTGATTCCAGAGAAGGTCAATAGGAAGGGAGCGTGATAGAAAAGCAATGAAGAATTACATTCTAAATATGCATATCAGTTTCGAAAAGCGCTCTGTTTCTGAGCTTGAATAAGTTCATTTAAACTCCCTGCTAGCATTTTACCACCCAGATTGGAGGGACTAATTCAAAACAGAACTAATCTGAGAACCCCACTGAGGTTAGTGTTTCTAAAATTCTTCACAGTGTATAAAAGGGGGATCTAGGTGCCAAATGCTATTACTGTCCACTCCTGCCATGTTTCAAATTGACCTCTAACCTTTGATACAATGGAGTGTGAAACCAGTTTTAAGATGTAGCTAATGCCAAACTGGCTGCAAGGGAAAAATAGGAAAAGTAAGCCTGGCTGAGTTAAGCTCTAGCATACCACAATTTCACAGTTGAACCAAAAGTAGTGCAAATTCAAATTGTAGGGTGTAGAGAACCTCAACTTTGAAGTCAATCCCTTGGGTAGTGGAAAGGGGAGCTTGTTTATATCTGCAAGTTAATCCTTAGGTAGGACAAGATCAGGCAATAGGACTCCAGCTACTGCTAAGAGTGTGTCTCTGTGTCCCCAAACTGCCCCAAACACTGTTGACAGTTTTAAAAAGATTCCAAAGAAACACAACACTCCCTTAGCTTTTTTTTTTTTTTTGGCTTTCAGCTACTTTTCTCTTCCTCTCTGTATCCTTCATTTCATTTTCAAAAGATCCTGGAGAAAACTACTGCTAGGTAATTAGAAATCTGAGAAACATTTCCATCTAAAAGCCAAAAAAAAAATGTTTTTTTATTAAAAAAATAATAACCTGTCAGTTTAAAGGGAGACATTTTTTAATACAGTGACTCAAATTTCTGTGGCCAAAATCTTCTTTCCTGATCATGACCATTTCCCTATTCAGTGAATGGTATTGAGATTTCCTTCTTTATCACAGCCCTGCTCTAGCTGTTGCAGATATAAAAATATGAGAGAGTAACTCCCTGTACTCCCAATTCCTTATAAAGTGCTTCTGAGAAATTACGTGTACTGTGCTCTTTCAGAATTTGCCTCACTTCTCTTATTAAAGCATCTTCTTCTACATTAATGAGTCATTTACCATTGTCTGGTCAAAGTTAAGGGAAATCGGCAGGGGAAAGATTAGAAAGGCTGAGATAGAATCTGGCAAGGTCAGTGAGACCCGACTGAGAGTTTTATATGCCTTAAGAGGTCCCAAATGTGTGAAGAAAGGTAGAAGAAGGGGTAAGAATAGAGAAAACAAAAGAATATTGAAAATCCAATTTGGGATTACTGGCCCAATCACAGATAATGGGTAAACCCAAAAGAGCTGAGTTCAGTACCCAAGTCCAGGAGAGTCCAGTCTGGGCAGAGGGGGAGAGGTCAAATCTAAAATCTGAATACACAGCTAGAATTTTAAGATTCAAATGAGAAAAGGGGAAATTGCACAATTCAGGAGACTTGAAAGCACATCTCAACAACTGGACCAAGACAGCTGCCTGGTCTGAAACACCCTCTAAAATGGTCCAATCTAATGGAAGCGTTCCTCCTGCAGATGGGCAAGGTTCGGTGGGTGCTTGAGCAAAGGTAGAAACCCAGGGGCCTGGAGCATCCTCTCAGGAACCATGTTGTCTTTTCAAAGACAAACATGCTGGTAAATTACTAGTGTTCATGCAGTATAATCATTTGTATAAATAATAATAATGACAATGCATTTAGAACCAAAGAATACGTAGCCAGTAACTGTCAACTTACTCCTTTTTAAGGCTACTGTACTAGTATTAGAAAAGGGCAGTGTCATTTACAACAGTCTTCTGGGAATCCCAGAGACCACATGTCTTGGTTCTGACGTGATTCTGCAGAATGCCCTCACGAAGTCATACATACCTACTCTATACAATGATTCCCAGGCTTGATACGAGGTTCCTGAGCATTTACCCGAGAAATACCAGTTTCAGTTCTGCCAAGATCAGCTAACTTTTGCTAATCCAGTTCAAGAATTCAACTTTTGTCCTTCATTAGGAAATCTAAAATGAGGGGAGGTTACGGTAACCAGAATAATGCCCCCACCAATGATGTCCACACCCTAATCCCCTGTACTTATGAACATGTCATGTTACATGACAAGGGAGAATAAAGGTTGCAGATGCAATTCAGTTTGCTAACCTTGAGATTATCCTGGATTATCTGGGTGGGCCCATTGTAATCACAAGGGACTTTTAGAAATGGAAGAAGGAGGCAAAAGAAAAGTCAAAGTCAGAAAAGGAGATGCAATGATGGAAGCTGAGGTCAGGGTGATACAATGTGAGAAGGACCTAACACTCTATTGCTGGCTTTGAAAATGGAAGAGAGCCATGAAGCAAAAAATGTCAGCAGCCTCTAGAAGCTGGAGAAGACCAGGAAACAGACTCTCCCCTAAAACCTCCAGAAAGAAACCCAGGCTTGCCAACACCTTGATTTTAGCCTAGTGAGATCCACATCAGACTTCTGGTCTGCAAAACTGTAGGACAGTAAATTTATGCTGTTTTAGGCCACAAAACTGTGGTAATATGTTAAACTTCCATAGAAAATTAATAGTAGTAATTTCTAAAATATACCAAATGGTTCTAAACCACCAACCAAGCATTTATATGCAGGGCAGAAGGGGTCTTCCATGCAAAGGGAATATCCCATACTGAAGAGAACGATTGCAGTGGTGTCTTCCCACATGTGTAGGATGACTAGGCCACAAATGCCCTTTCGAGTATAGGGAGTGCATTGCTATATATATACGTAACAGTGTTTTATATATATATAAACACTGTTTTATATATGTGTGTATATATATATTTTATATATATAATACATATATTATATGTATATATATAAAACAGTAAAGAATCTAGGTTGAGAAATCGGACCAAACTAGTTAATAAACACTGCCAACATATGATTATGCTCTTTATTCTGGTGTGTGAAGTGCTTGAGGCATAAAATTTTTCTAACCCCTTCTTCTTGTTCTCCACCTCTCAGACATAATAAAGGGGAAATGGAGGAATTTTTTTCAATTCAGAGTCACATCTCTAAGCCTGGCAAGAAGCAAAGAGTTCTACATGAAAAACGACATTGTTTACTGCTCCTGAAAATCACTCATTACTTTGATCAAAGGATCAGATAATCCAAACTCTTTAAACAGAGAAAAAAGTCCTAATTCCCAATCCTTATAAAAACATGTACATTAAATGCTACTTTTAGTATTGGCGAGTACTATTTCTCAAGCCCTATGTAAAGAAGACAGATTTCCAAATATATCATCCTCTCATTTGCCAGTTTTACTGATGGAAAGGAAAGAGGAGGTGGAAAATGTCATTTCTAATCAGGTATGATGGAACCCACTGCTCTCTGTATGCTTTCTACCTATGAGATAAAATTATTTGCGAGATATTTTTCCTAAGGGAATATTGATCAATTCTACCAGACAGAAGTTCTCTTTACATCATATTGTTAAAACTCTTTTCCTCCTAAGAAAGCTGAGAAAGTAGTAGTAGGATATTCATTAAAAAGGAAGCTCAGGGCTTCCCTGGTGACGCAGTGGTTGAGAGTCCGCCTGCTGATGCAGGGGACACGGGTTCGTGTCCCGGTTTGGGAAGATCCCACATGCCGCGGAGCAGCTGGGCCTGTGAGCCATGGCCACTGAGCCTGCGCGTCCGGAGCCTGTGCTCCACAACGGGAGAGGCCACAACAGTGAGAGGCCTACATGCTGGAAAAAAAAAAAAAAAAAAAAGGAAGATCAAGGTGCCACGCACGCTGCATAAGGCCCTTTTGTATTCCAGGAGCATCTGGGGAAGCCACATGTGTATGTTGCCATATCATTGCATCATCACTTCTCTGAATCTGAGGAGAGGGTTTTGCTCTACATAAATTGTGGTCACAGAAACTAACTGAGCTCACTTCTGTTACATTTGTGGCCAGGAAAAGAATTGCACATAATTATGCATCTTTGTGGACCGTGCGTGGAAACAAATCCTGGAAATAAAACCAACTCTTTTATCAAGTTCTCCAAGCACACATCCATCAAATTTACAAGACCTCAAGAGTGTGAATTTGGAAATTCAAGCATGGCGCTTCCCCCGAAATGGTTCCCCAAGGTGTGTGGATCAACAGAGAATGGAATCCTTCACAGTGTGACTGGGAGCCAGGAGAGAGAATCTGGGTAGAACATGGTGAATGAAGGACTGCCTCAGTCACCCAGTACGTCTGCAACAACTGTTTTGGCATCCAGTTATGGAGTCCACAAAGACTTAATTTAACGGTACAAATACACAACGAGGTGTGTGTATCTGTGTATGCTTTTAATGACCTCCACACAGGCTACTATTTTATCGTGGCTTCCAGCAGAGAGAGGGAAAAACAAGATTCAGCTATAGAAGCTGTCTATATTTAATATTTCTGTTAGTTTTCTGTCTGCCAGTCTGGCAGATTGGCCCAGTTGGAAAAACAACATCTATGATTGCTGAAACAGTTCCTGGCTACATTTGGCACCCTTAATCATGGAATGACACAGAAATCCCTGTCTGCAAATCTAAGGCAAAAGAGGCCAGCCTTTGTATATCACCAAGACTTATCTGTTTGTCTTTATTTCAAAGTCCAAATTCTAAGGTCATAACTCAGTTCAATAGCATAGCCTTCCACAACATTTCACAAAAACAATGCAAACTCTATGCAAATCCTTGAGTTAACTGGATGTCATCAGTACCATGGCACTATAAAAAATGAATCTATTTCCTGTTCTCTGTTTTGTTTTGTTTTTCTAGGTCAAGCAAAAAAATTTAAAAAAAAAAACACCCAAACTCATTCACTCCACTCAAACTCTACTTTTAACAGTAATAGAATTAAAATAATTCTTCTATACGTTGATATACAACAAATGAGAAAAATAAAATTAACATCATGTGGTTTTGATTACTGTTTGGCCAACAAAATTCCTAAATGTGGTGAAAAAATTTTTCAGAGTACTGAACTTGAAATTGGAAGTGCCAAGTATGAAACTTGGTCCTGACTCATAGTAGCTGGGTGAGATTTGACAGCTCAGCCCTCTGAGTCACTCAGTCTTACATTATTGGAAGATCAAGTGGGACTCCATGTGAGGGAGTTATTGATAAAACAGAGTGCTATTCAAAGGTAACATATTATACGGTAAACTGGAGAGAGGACACATGAGTTTGAAAGGTACTACTTAAATCAAAGGTTAACATTGAACAAATCTGTAATTCTTAAGATCAAAAAAAAATTAAAAAGGCTGAAGATCCTATTCCTAACCTTTATCAGTATCCATCTGGGCTCTTACTGAGTGAACAAACTGTAATATGTGGTCGCACATCTAATTAGGTCCTGAAAAATTCAGTAGGATGTGAATGGAAGTTTTGTTTCTATGCAAGAAATCCTGGCAACTACAACATCTTTTTTTCTCAGCACATCAACATTCCATACCACAAATTACTGGCGTAGACTGCCTGCAGAATCAGCTACCTCACCCTTAACCCTTTGGTTGCCAGTAATGGGGAATACACATTAACAGCAGAGATGGAGTAGCCCAGGGGATAGGCCCGGGAAAAGACTGATACCATCTTGAGTAAGGCTTTGAATTGCTTATAAGAAGAAAGCATGAGCTTTGAAGTCAGACCATGGTCATTCCAATTGTGGATACATCATTTTCCTTTTCCCATCTGTAAAGTGGCGTAATAATAATCTACAGGATAGTAGTGTGGTTGTGAAGTATCATAAGATGAATTAAGGAGAGTGCCCCAATGCCTAGAAAATACCCGGGAAATGATTGCCATTCTTATTATCAACTGTGAGTTAATTTTTTGGAATGTTTTAATGTCCACTCAAATTTTCTATGCCTGAAAAACTGTTTGGAAACAAATGTGCACATGAAAACAATATAATATTACCTCATTAATAGCATATCTTACATGTTTTTAGAATAAATACATTTTTGCCAAATAGAAAAGAGTTTCAATGCTCCTACCCCCAGACAAATTAGCTCAAGTTGAAAAACTTATTCAGTCTAACTTCATTCTCACCTCCTATACCTACTCAGTCTTCAAATCCTGTCAGTCTAATCTCCAAAATCCCCCCTGAGAGCCCCCATACCTGCTCTTGTTCTGCCTCTGCTCTGCTCTGGACCTCATCACCACTCTCTTCCACAGCTTTCTGGTCTCTTAATTTTGTCTCCATGCTTCCAATCTCTCCCTCCTTCCGCGCATGTTCTACACTCTCGCCCATTACCTGGGTCAAACCAGTGACCTGGCCCATAGATGCTGTGGAGAATAATCTTCTAATAGTGTCTCAGTAACCCCAAAGCACAGATTTCTTACTGTAATATACAGCTTACTTTGCAGACTGACCCCAGGTAACCTTTCAGTCTCACAGCCAGGGACGTCCTCTGAATGGCCATTTTGCACCTAATTATGCACAGAAGGATGTTCCAATGGGAACTTCACCCCCTTCAACAGACACAAGATGCCATAGAGGATGTGTGGCTGATCTAGGCTAGAAGACAGAAGCAAAGGAAATAACCAACCTGATATATACATGCATAACTGAATCACTTTGCTGTACACCTGAAACTAACACAACATTGTAAATCAACTCTATTTCAATAAAATTTTTTAAAAATTAAAAAAATAAATAAATAACCAACCTGAGCTTTTTAAACCACTTTCCCCACTTGGAGTAAATAAAAATGGACCTGAGTGTGGAGAGAGGGGATTGTGTGGGATGTCTACACTGGAGAGAGCTGTTGTCATGTAGTCTTACTCCTACCTTTTGAGAGAGGGGTTTGAGGGTCCAGCCTTTTAAATTACCTCATCAAGGAAGGACTTGTTGCCTCAGGTACTAGGAGGGCTGGTGGCGCACTGCTCTTAGCTGTCAGCCCTGTAGGGATTCCCTCAGGTGCAGAGAATAACCTTTCTCAAGATCACTTCTCTGTCAGGGTGGCCCACATCCAATGAAGGATCCAGTGGCATATAAGGCCAAGCTATTTCAGCCTATCTGGTCAACTCCAGTGCACCATTTTCGTGCCAGAGCCTCTTATGCAATCAGCTGAGACTCTCCCTCTCAGCTCAATAACTCCCTCTGCCCAGTACTGCATCATCCCCTTCCCTTCGGCGTGTATTGATTCCAAGGACCTTTCCCAATACACATTTTACATATTAAACTTCACCTCAGAGCCAGCTTCCAGGGGAATCGATAGGGTGTTCTAGTTGTTTGTTTTCAAATATATCTTCCTCCCAGGCTGTAAGTCACTTGAGGGGCAGAGATGGTTCTTTTTTTTTTTTTGAAACTATGGCTGATTTACAAGGTCATGTTAGTTTCAGTGTATAGCACAGCTATTCTTTTTCAGATTATTTTCCCTTATAGGTTATTACTATAGTGTGTATATGTTATCCCAAGCTCCCGATTTATCCCTCCCCTCCTTCCCCTTTGGTAACCATAAGTTTGTTTTCTACATCCATGAGTCTATTTCTGTTTTGTAAATAAGTTCATTTGTATCTTTTTTTTTCAGATTCCACATATAAGCAATATCATATGATATTTGTCTTTCTCTGTCTGGCTTACTTCGCTTAGTATAACAATCTCTAGTTCCATCCATGTTGCAGCAAACAGCATTATTTCATTCTTTTTGTTAGCTGAGTAATATTCCTGTGTGTGTGTGTGTGTGTGTGTGTGTGTGTGTGTATCTCACATCTTAAGAGATGGATCTTAAAGCATTACTGAGACCTGACTCTTGAGACAGGGCTCAGAATTTTCATTTAATAAAAGACATCAATCTAGGACAAGAAAATAAAATGTGAGATTTCAAATCAGCACAAGGGAGATTTTTCTATGCCAGAGACTCATTGAGTTTCTCACTGTGATAGAAAAGTACTTATTTTTTTAACTACTCTCACTTACATGAGAAGAGTTTTTTTCCTAAATACTCTTGGCTTATGACTCCAACTCACTCCTTACTTACCTGAACACTAGGTAACCAACTGACTCAAGGAAGCTCATCTGCTTGCATTTGCATAGAGAGAAAACCATCTTTGAAGTAAAGGTCTGGCTTCTCTCAACCCTCATTCTTCCCCAGTGGGAGGAGAAACTTATCAGTAGGTAAGTTTGGTAAAAGGAACTAATCCCCTCTCTTCCTCAGTTGATTTGGAATCCACCTGCCTAACAAAAGCATATTGTCTTCTCTGTTTCTACAAGCTATAGAAGATGAGGTATGTAGTCACTCAGTACCCCCAGAGAGTAAGGGAGTATATTTATCTACTTTAGGGGCAGAGTACTAGCAAGTCCACTTGGCAAACACACCTGTATTAGTTACCTATTGCTTAGGAAAGAATTACCCAAAACTTAGCAGCTTAAAACAATTTACTATCTCACAGTTTCTTTTATTTTAATATTTATTTTTTAATTGGGGTATAGTTGCTTTACAAGGTTGTGCTAGCTCCTGCTGCATAGCTAAGTGAACCAGCCATATGTATACACATATCCACTCCCTTTTGGGTTTTCCTCCCGTCCAGGTCAACCCAGAGCACCGAGGAGAGTTTCCCACACTACACAGCAGAGTCTCACTAGATATCTATTTCATACCCAGCAGTGTATATATGCCACTCCCAATCTCCCAATTCATCTCATCTCTCCTTCCCCACCTGGTGTCCACAGGTTTGTTCTCTACATCTATGTCTCTATTTCTGCTTTGCAAGTATGTTTATCGGTACCAATTTTCTAGATTCCACATACAGGTGTTAATATATGATATTTGTTCTTCTCTCTCTGGCTCGCAGTTTCTGTGGGTTAGAAATCTTGACATGGGTTACTTGGACCCTCTGCTGCAGAGTCTCTCCTAGGGCTGCAGTCAAGGGGTCAGCCAGAGCTGAGGCTTCATTTGAAATCTCAATTGGAGAAATATTGCTTCCAAGCTCATATGGTTGTTGACAGAATCAGTTTCTTGCAGGATATTTTACTGTGAGCTTCCATCCTTCATTGACTGTTGTCCAGAGCCTGCCCTCAATTTCTTGTCACTTGAATGTCTCCTTCATCAGTGCCAGTAAGGGAGGGAGTCAATAGACAGAGCCCACTGGCCAGATGGAAGCTACAATCTTATGTTTATAATCATCCCCATTGCCATATTCTATCGGTTACAGCAAGTTACTAGGTCTTGCCCACACTCAAGGGGAGTGGATTACACATGAACTTGAATGCCAGGAGGTGGGTATCTTTGGCGGTCATATCAGAAGCTGCCTTCTACAATCCTTAAGGCCCACTCTCCAGTAGCCTTATCAAAAACCATAAAAGTGATATTTTTATTTTATTGATCTGACTCTAGTGCCCATTGGTTCCAATCTCAGGAGGGAAGAAAGATGATATTTATTGGCCCCCACCTCAAGTCACCGACATGCATCCCTGAGATTATTCAGCTCATGGCTGGACAACATTTCAGTGGAGGAAACACTGGTTAATCTCTAACTCCTTTCTCAATTGTGCATTCATCCCATTGTGAGGCAGAATCTCACTGAGGCTCTTAACCTTAACCCGTAGCCAAAAGGCACTGCACTTATCCTTACAGGAACTTGAGAGAATTCACCCCATGTTCTCACGCGGGCCAGTGATCTGACGTAAGCACACTCAAAGGCCAAATGTATACTTGTCATGCCAGCTCTCAGGAGACAGAAATACTAAAGACTCATGTGGCTCTGGAAGAACAGCACTGGAGACGGTGTGACGCAAAATTCCAAACCGCGTCTCCATAACAGAGAAGTGTTGAGAAGTGTGTCCTGTACTCATCACCACAAAGGTCCTGTCCATGTTGAAGCGAATCCGAAGCACAGGGTTGGCTGAATGACACAAGTCCTCCTGTGCTCAGGAGGCGTTCTCAAGTGCCATGCATAAGATACTGACATTTACACGCTGGAAAAGAGCTTCAGAGCTAAATTGGAAGCAGCTAAGCGTCACTTGGGACATTTGCATACCCTGTTCCTCTAAGACATTGAAATTAATAAGCTCTAATAACACAAGAGCTAACTGTGTGTAAAGTCAAAGCCTCATAAGCCCACCTTGAGGACAGAGACTGGGTTCTTCCCCTACCACCAAGACCTACTTATTGCCATATGCATAGGGTGTTTTATAGGTACATGTTTAGTTGTTTCATTGCTAAGTCTTTGGTTGTTGTTTGATAACTAAGAGCCTTTTTCAATTCTTAGTTTTTACCTGTGTTACAATATGTGTGGTTGCCACATAAGAATTCTCGATAGATAAGGAGCTACTCTAGAGTTTTTTAATTATTTAATCAAAATATGTATCAAGAGTACCAAGATGAGAATCATGGCCAATAACTGAAACCAAGCACTAAATTGGATGCACTTGTCTTGCTGGGGTGTGGTGATGGGTGCTGGGAATCTTGTGTATGAGCAGGAAAAGATCTCAGGAGAAATCTCCTGTAGCTTAGATTACACCAGGGCTTAGTAAGTACTAGACCTTTGGTTCTGGACCTTCTGAAAACATAGACAACTTCTCTGGGAAACAGAGCTACCTTGAAATTTCAAGAAGCCATGTCCTGTTTGCAGCATTGCACTCAATCTAGAGTTGGACTGCCCATCCTCCAGAGCAAAGTTGCCCAATAGATGTTTTTGAGATTATGGAAATGTTCTGTTCTGTGCAGC
The DNA here is from genome assembly GCF_937001465.1 of Orcinus orca. NCBI lineage: Eukaryota > Metazoa > Chordata > Mammalia > Artiodactyla > Delphinidae > Orcinus > Orcinus orca. Next base: position 108,647,399 of record NC_064565.1, read on the forward strand.
CCAATGCTGCAACACTAGTCATGAAAGGTTATTCAGTGCTTAAAATGTGGCTAGTGAGACAAAGAACTAAATTATTTAATTTTATTTAATTTAAATTTAAATAGCCACATGTGGTTGGTGGTTACTCTATCAGCACAGTTACTAGAGATTTGCTATCAAAGTGTGGTCTGGGAACCAGCAGCTTTGGCATCACCCACTGCATTTCTATTAGAAATGCAGAATCACAGATCTACAAACAGAATCTGCATTTTAACAAGATTCTCAGGTGATCTGCATACACATCGAAATCTGTGAAATGCTGCTTTAAAATATCTCTTTACAGGGCTGATTAGTTCTTGACTCTCTAAGGGAATAAAACCTCAAAGCTTACTTTTTTGAATGAAAAACCTAGAGAATACAGTATTATTTCAGTACCCTTCCTAGAGAGATATCAAGGTAGAGGGATGACTCCAAAATTAAATCTTCTGGAGTCTTCTAAAATATGATCTGTATTCAACTGCGTTCAACCAAGACCCTCTTTCTTTCTCATCAAGGCTGGCTTTACATGTGAGCTTCATACGTGGATTTGGTAAAAGATTTCCACTGACCCTAGAAAGAGGCCTCTGCATTCACTACACTTCTTGCCATTGAAATCAGTTTGCCAATTCTTTCCCTAATCAAGATCAGGCTTCAAAAGTTTATATCCTGAAAAGCTTCTCTGAAATTTGCACTAGGCTAGTAGGAACCACAATATGGTTATCTGAGCACTAAATGTGATAAGGAAGGGGTGAGAAAGGGCACACCTTAAAGAGGAACGGAAAGGAAATAGCAGAGGTGAAGGAAAAGGGAAGAAAGGGAAGCTGACATTCCATGTAGCATGTTATTCAGGCTCCGATTCCAGACTGAGAAAACCTCTGTGGCCCAAAATCATATTCCTCAGGGAATGACCACAGTCACTCTGGTAAACTGAATTCTAGGAATATTAGGTGCACACATTGGAAAGTTTTGAGTATCTCCAAGGGCACCTACACTTAATCATTCTTCAGCCCAGTCATTCATACCACAGCCTCAATTGTCACTGGCTGGAACACCCGAGACTCCTTCTGCAATGGACTTTTTGTGTTTGCTTGTTTTCAGGCTCTGCATACCCTTCCCTTTTTTCCAATATTAGCTCCAGAATATTATTTGGGCATTTACCTTCTGGTCACCCTTAGCCAAGTGTATTATTACTTCCACTCAAAAGTGGAAATATGACAACTGTAAACCACTAGCCTGGTGATGGTGAATGGTTCAGAGACGTGCACATCAGTCAATCAAAACGAAACAGAAGCATGGACTTGGGCTGGTTCTTCTAGGAAAAAGATTCTTCCTCTGTTTAGTTGGACTTGAAACTATAACGCATCATTAGACAACCATTTTGATAGTACAAGGAGGGAAGCTGTATGAGAACAGACCCAAGTGGAACCTGAATCTTGAAACTGAAAAAGAAGATGCCATCATTTGAGCATCTGACTCAAGCCTCACCTGAAGGCAGCCCTACACACTGTGCATTTCATGAGTCAATAAATTGCCCCTTTTGCCTAAGAAAGCTAGGTTCAACTATGTATCTCTTGGAACCAAAAGAGACCTAACAGATAAATCTACTCTCAAAAGAATATCCTGAAAAAAAAGAGACTATCCTAAGAAGAAAAGGAAAAAGGTGGTTAAAAGTGCAAAAAAGTACAGGAACAAACAGTGAATGCAGTGCTCTGAGTGTAATGTGGCATAAAAATCCTCTTGAAACACTAAGGTTTTCTACTTTCTTCATTCTCTACTACATACATATTTCTGTAAATAAATATATAGCTCAGAAATAAACTTCAATAACAAACTCTGTAGTAAACAACATTAAAAAATTAACTTGTGATCATAAAATTCTCAGTTGTTCCCATTCATTTATGACCGGAATAGCATTATCCACCACTTGGGTAAAAAGTCACAAGATTTTCAAATGTACAGTTTAACTTCGTATTAACACTATTTTACAGATTCAGCCAAATTTAATTTTATTATACAAAGAACAATAGAAGTTAGGATGCACACTCCCAGCTATCTTGTCCTATTATTAAAGTCTGACTTCTAAGGGAAAGCTATGAGAACAGAATAAAGGAAAAATTTAAGTGGGGTTCCCTAAAATGTTAGAAAGACAATTTAATTATGCTGAATACAATTACTTTATGTTAATATGTCTGGGTTGTTTCTTATTAGTGAAACAATGTTTGGAACTGAGTTAGAGTCTATTTCATGTAAGATATTAGATGGTGTAATACACATCAGTAACAATAATAAATCAGTGTCAGGGTTTCTGACGGTGCATAATGTAATACCAGGCATAGAGTGGCATTCTATCTTGAGCCACTTGAGCCACTTACACCCCTAAAAGAAATGCCAGTCACGTGTCCTAAATCACAAGTTTCCACAACACCAGAGACTTCCAGCATGCCATTGCTTTTTGGAGACTACATGCAAAAATGCATCTGTATACGGATTCATTTTAACAGGGATCTTTGTTAAAGGAAGCTAAGTGTTCTGTATCAAATTAGGAATGAGAATTGCGGCCAATGAAGATGGAAAAAAAAAAAAGCTTATCCCTTACTGCTGGCAAAGCCAATTAGGCATATCTTTGTTTCATGACAGCTATATAAAGAATTGGGGAGTGGAGAGTGTGGGCATTTGATATGGATGTGCAAACTAATTCTTTCTGTTGGCTCACATAAACAACAGTTAGTAGAATATCCGGTAGATGTTTTTTGGCCTCACTTCCCCAAACCATGTAAGGCAATGCAATATAATACATGCAGTGGTTTTCTGTCTTCTACCCAAAAAATATGAGTTTCTTCAAATAGAGCATTTAAGATGTGTCGAGATTGATCCTGATTCATTAGATTATTCAATTCAAAACTAAAATAAAACTCACATTTGCATTATGTTCTTGATGACTTTGACTTTCTGTATTTGTCCAGGAGGCAAATTCAGCACCAATAGGAATTTTGTCATTGTAATTTATTTCATTGTTTAAACCTTTGCAACTTATTTATTGGTCCATCACTTCTACTAGATTGTGAGCTCCTGAAAAGCAAAAGGGTTGCATTTGTGTCTACTTTGCTAGCACTACACATAGATGCTGGGAACTCAACTGTTTGTGAAATAAAATTAGTATTGGCTTCTACAGAGAAGTATATTAAGCATTTTTATTAATAGTTTATTAATAGTCCCACAAGTAAGGTATAGTGGGATTCTCCTGGCCAGCATTCATTCTTATTTCACAAATACGTATTTAAAAAATAAAAAGTTCTTTTAAGCACAGGGCTATGGCAATAAGAGCCAGCACTTCTGACAGCTTGCTATGAGTCAGGTAAAATGCCATGCACCCTCAATCCATTATTTCTTCTCTTTTTACAAATGTTCTATGCTGTAATAATATTACTATCCAAATATCACAAATAAGGAAACAAATGCTTCCTTAATAAAGGACTTAATTATATATCCAAGGTCGTACATTCTGACACTTGAGTCCTCGTTCTTAGCTACGCTATGCTGCAACCCAACAGGTTCTGTATTTTGATGACCCTGAGAAGTCGGAGGGGAAGGCCAAGTCTGTGGGAACAGGTAGGTGGGTAATTAACTTTACCATAAACTCTAATCTTTCTTCCTTTTTGTTTCCTATTTTCAGAAATTAGATCAACCACATAAATTCCTTCAATACAAAGGGTAAATACGGAAAGAGATCATGTGAGGTTTCAAGTCAGGAAATTGTTGGGTTCAAGGAGGTTGGCACAAACCAACGAACACTGAAAAGCACAGTTGACTGCATGCTCAAAGAAAACAGGTATGCAGAGAAGGCAATGAATCATGTACCTCCCTGGGATCGCTGGTCCTGAAAATTTAGTTTGCTTGGGACGTAAGCATCCCCTGTTGTGTCAGCAACTCCTCCAACAAGAGATGTAAAAGTGACAAAGGGAAAAAAAATAGGAGCGTTTTCTATGATAATTGGAGATGCTTGGCTGGACTGCTGTTACCCTAAACCGACAAGTAATTAATAGTGACTAATATGCATTTGGACACAAAATGTTATTTGCTTGATATTTTCGTATGACTGTTACAGTAGTTTTATTCACAGTACAGGATCTTTTTGTAATACAAAATAAGGAAAATGATTCCTCTAAACTAACACTAGAAAAGAAAAACACAACATTTACATAATGTTAAATTCATTTTATTTCTTTTGCAAAGAATCTATATTGAATTCAAGAGTTAGCAAATAGCGTCTGAGACCAATTAAGGGAATATCAGGAGGGCTGCATTAGTAAAATATTCTAGACTTCTCAATCTATTTTTCTGAGTCCTCTTCAACAGATTCAGGAAGGAAATGAACGGATATGTGAAACTAACTACTTGTCAGAGCAGGGAGAAAAATAAGGTCAGCCATCAAAAAAACAAAATTATGAGGCACCTCATCAAAAATTATTCATTACCTAGTTCATCCTTGTAGGGTTCAAGCCTTATCCTCATGTTACAGATGAAGAAACTGAGACCCAGAAAAGTTCAATGAGTGCCATTGTCACACAGATAATATGTAAAAGAGCCACAGTTCCAACTTTTTCATAAGTTTTCACTAAACTGGGCAATTTCTCATAAATGTTCACATGAAAATGCTCACCTATTTCTAAACTCTTTGGAAATTTATGTTATGTTATATATATCTCATATTATTTTCCTCGTGTAAGCAATCCATCGGATAATTTCCCTTTCAAGCTATCAAAATATTCTGCAGTCATCGTATATAACCAAGCAATCTTAAATCAGAATGTGGTATAAGTTTTCAAACTGGCTAAAATATTTGAATTAGTAAATGTGTTTAAATCTAAGTATATTACAGAATATGTAGCAAACATTGGAAGTGACACTCGGAATCAAAAAATCGTAGGTTTTAAACAGGCTGTATTTCAAATTAGGTGACCATAGGTAAATCCTTTGCTCTTTGGGACTGTCTTTCAACTTTAAAAAGGGAAGTTGATTGATCTACTCTATACCAGCTGGAAGGTCTTGCTTATTTCTTCTTGTTGCTCTGGTTGTTGTTGTTTTGTCACGGCTTTTCAAAGCAATGTAGACTTCTACAAATTATTAAAAATCAAAGAGCAAAGAAGGATTCATAATGAAAGGTGTGTCAGTCTCCCATAACAAAATGCCACCAACTGTGGGTGGCTTCAATAAAGAAATTTATTTTCTCTCTGTTCTGGAAGCTAGAAGTCCGATATCAGGATGCCAGCATGGTTGGGTTCTGGTGAGAGCTCTCTTCCTGCGTTGCAGATGGCTGTCTTCTTGCTGCGTCCTCACATGGCTGAGAGCTCTTCCTCTTCTTATAAGGCCACAGTGCTATCAAATTAAGGCCCCACCATTATGGCCTCATTTAACCTTAATTACCTCCTAAAGACGGTATCTCCAGATATAATCACATTGAGAGTTGAACTTCAGCATATGAATTTGAGGGTGGGGGGGGATACAATTCAGTCCATTGAAAAAGGTAACAGCTCCTTTTCTGTCTTTTATCCATTCCGAAGAGCCATTTTAAAAGAAAGAGAAAGACAAATACCAAATGATATCACTTATATGTGGAATCTAAAATATGGCACAAATGAACCTCTCTACAAAACAGAAAGAGACTCATAGACATAGAGAACAGACTTGTGGTTGCCAAGGGGGGTGGGGTGGAGGGAGAGGGATGGACTGGGAGTTTGGGGGTAGTAGATGCAAACTGTTACATTTAGAATGGATAAACAACAAGGTCCTACTTTATGGCACAGGGAACTATATCCAATCTCCTGGGATAAACCATAATGGAAAATAATGTTTTAAAGAATGTCTATATGTGTATAACTGAGTCACTTTGCTGTTCAGCAGAGATCAGCACAACATTGTAAATCAACTACACTTCAATTTTTTAAAAAGTGGTTTTATTCTTGTGGCGGTATCTCCATGTCTTTCCCATGTGTGCTGTGAGGCTCTTGGATTCACAAGCTCTTTGCCAATTTGAGGCTAGTGGCTCTGTTCTGAGAGACCAGACCACAGGGTGTGGAAGCTTTGCACTGGGACATCAATCTCACTCCACACCACAGGCCCTAAGGTTGATGTTGATTCAATTTCTTTAACAAACACTTCAGTTTTGGGGAGTGGCTTGTATAGTTGGGAAAAAAAAAAAAACCACGACTGATTTATTTTTCTCTTAGGAGGTAAGGGAAGAAAGGGATTTGGGTAGAGCTGATTGGTCGATATACAGACTTTATATGAGCCCCTCCATTTTCAACCCCTTCTCATTCCCATGCTTCATCCCTGCAGCTGCTGAGACCTGAAAGTCTTATTGGCTGCATCCTTCTCTGAGAGTGTTCAAGTCTATGGCTGTTCTATATTTCATCATTCAAGAAAAGGTTTGAAATATCTTACTCGCTTAAGATTGCCCAAGCTATATTTTTTTCTAAGATCATACTTGACTTTTATTCTTTTACTGTCATTTTTATTCAATCTTTGGAGGCAGAAGAAATAAATCCACATGCTCAGTTCACCATTTTCAGTGGGAAGCCTATTTACACTTAACAATTGAGAACTTACCTAATCACCCACTCATTCCATATTCAACAAACATTATTGAATATTTTCTAACAAGCCCTCTCCTAAAAGCCAAATAAATATATTATGCATTCATTGAATATTGTTTTGAATCAGGCATCTTCTGTGTGCCAAGCATTGTAAAGAACTTCATGATTTAGTGTCTCAGGGTAACAAAGTAGACAACTAAGAGGAGCTTTAAATTTTCTGTTCTCAGAAAGCTAAAGATTAAGATAGATGTTTGTCTCTCACAGGAGGCTGAGTGTAATAGCTTCTAGAGTCTCTTTCAACTCAAAAGTTCTGAAAAATGCAATGTGTATGGAGCCCTAATGATCTGGATTCCCATCTTATAGTGAGGTGAGGATTGCTGTCTACATTTATCAACTCTCTTCTTCCTCATGGTAATAGAGTTTCTTCTTTTAGTTTTGGCTGGAATCATGGGAAACTTGCTAGAGACTACATTTGTACCATCTTTTGCAGTGGAATATGAGTGAAAATCATCTGTGCACCCTTCTAAATTGTTTATTTAAGAGAGAATGTCATGTCCCAGAACTCTTCTCATTCCCCTTATTGTGAACTGTAAATAGAGATAAATCAGTGCCCCAATTCCATCATCCAGAAAAGATCTGTAACCCATTTGGTGAAAGAATAAGACGGATGGAAACCAAGTCCCTTAATGATTTCAGGGAGCATAGCTTCCCCACCAGGCTAGATTGGACTGATAGTTACATGAGAAATGGAAAAACTTCTCTCTTTTCAAGCCATTATATCATGGGGGTCTTTTTATTAGAACATCTTAAACTTTGCCCTGATACGATAGCCTTATTTCTCCAAATAACTGTCAACTCATTATCAGTTTCCACATATATGTTAAAATTATAAAAGAATGGTGTCAACCATAGCTTCCAAATATTTAAATTATACTCAAATACAATTTCAGGTGCGGTGTTTCTAAATAACAATTCAGTGAGCAGATGCACACAGTTGCCATTATTCTAATTTTGGACAAAGAGAAAGAAACAGCAGTGGAAGAACCATACAATGGCTCCTGAAGTTTCAGCTCACATACAGTCATCTCTACTGCTACTCACATTTCATCAGCTTAAGTAGATCAGCGACAAAACCTGACTCAGTGGGATGGGAATGCATACCCCTCCTACAAAATGGCACTGTGGCTCTTATACCAATAGGTAGGAATACACAAATAACACACAAAGAGGGCAACAAATAACTAGGAGCAACGGCACAATCTCTACCACAACCAACTAAAACATACTTTAAATAAGTTCCAGCTAAAAGCCAAATAATTTAAATGGGCTTCAATTGTATTCATATATTTTCATATTCTTTGTAGTAATAGGTCTCATAACTGGAAGACATCACTGTATTTATTTAAGACAGACTTTAAAGAACTTTTCGACAATAATGTTCTGGCCTTGTTGATTCCTATAAGTAAAACCTATGGATATTCAAGCATCCATTGCCTTATTTCCTGATATTTTTACTTTCTTACCTCTAAACTCTATAGATGAAATAATAACTTACTTGCTATGGAAAGGATTCCTGTCATTATATATAAATTTTACCTTTTACTACAGTAAACCCAAATTTAATCAATTCTTAAGTTCTATTAGAATTTAAAATGGAAATTTCAATTCTGTCATAAAATGAGTTTTAAATATAAGAATTCAGAAAATATTCACAAGACATCCTAAGGAACTTTGTTTCTTTCTCCTCTTCTATTTTTATGATGTGAAATTAATACAATTTTCACTCAGAATTTTCCTATTATAGAAAGGGAAAACAACTAAAATTCTATACCCAGTAAAAATATTCTTTTAAAATAAAGTTAGGTAAAGATGTTTCAAACAGGTAAAAACAGAGAATTCATCTCCAGCAGACATATACTACAAGAAATGATAAAAGAATATTTTTAATCTGAAGGAAAATGATACCAGATTGAACTCAGACTCATAGAAGGAATAAAGGGTACCAAAAGGGTAGACATATGTTAATAATTCATTCTATTATTTTACATATTAATGTAATTTTGAATTTTAAAAGCTATTGGCCATTTAAACAATAAGGCCTTACTGTGTGGCACAAAGAACTATATTCAGTATCCTATGATAAACCAAAATGGAAAAGAACATTTTAAAAAAGAATGTATATGTATGTATAACTGAACCACTTTGCTGTACACAACATTGTAAATCAACTACACTTCAATAAAAAATATATTAAAAAAAACTATTGACCATTTAAAATAAAAATAACATCTATGTACTGGAAGGAAGAGAGTCTATGCAGTGAAATAAAATGTAAAACAATAATAGCACAAATAATGGAAGAGGGTAATTGAAATTATTAAAGTTTCTACACTGCTAATTTTATTTGGAAATAAACTGTGATAACATAAAAATGCATATTGCAACATCTAGAAAAATTAATAAGAAGATGACCCCCAAAAGGGATACCTAAAATATGTGACTCATTCGAAATAATAAAAGAAAGGAGAAAAGATGGAACAAAAATAAATGAGATAAATAAAATCAAATAAAATTTAAAGATGGGAGATTAAGCACAATCATGTTACTAGATCTATTAAACAGAATAGATAAATAAACATTCCAGTCAAAAAGCAAATATTATCAGACTGAGGGGGGAAACAAGACCCATTGTATGTTCTTTATAAAAAAGGGTCTTTAAATATAAAGATAGACAAGAGGAAGGTAAAAAGGTGGGAAAAGGTACACAAAACAAACACTAAGCGTAAGAAATCTGGTTTGACTATACCAGTATAAGACAAAGTGGAACTTAGAGCAAGCAATATTGTCAGTGACAAAGAAAAACACTTCATAATGATAAAAAGATCAATTCCTCAAGTAGACAGAGCAATCCTAAATGTGTAAGCACCAAACACAGAGCTTCAAAATACATGAAGCAGAAACTGACAAGAGTAAAAGATGACTTCTGCTTTAGGCCAAGATGGAATAACAGAAACTGTTTTTACCCTCCTTCCTAAGACGCTATTTTTAACAAAATATATGGAACAACGGCTTACAAACTAGAGATGGGAAACAAATGAGGTGGACTCTACAATTATCCCAAGCTTACTGCCTCCAGTTTGTAGCACATGGAAGGGAAGGAAACTCAGACACCTTGTAGAGTCCAGTGAACATCCTAAGTTAAGAAAGAGCTGAGAATTCAGGGAGAAGAGTATAATTAAAGTTCTCTGGACAGAGTACTAGAAAAGGAGGGAGCTGCACAGAGGAATAGCCCTGGGGTTCCTCAGAGGTTCTCCGTCAAATATTCAGCTGAATATTGATAAGCACATGCATGCAAGGAAACTACCCAAGCTAGAGAAAAACTACCCAAAACGATTAGAGGGTACAGTTCTTCACTCTCACAGAGAGCTGAGAATAGTACATTTTCCCACCAGCCACACTGGAAACTTCATGATTTATGGGGAATTGCAGAGAATGCATTAAGGGTTTTGTCTCAGTAGTGGACAATAATTACTCCTTGACCAACCATTGCTCCAGTTTCCTGACAAATCCTTTTTTTTTTTTTAATAAATTTATTTTATTTATTTTTGCCTGCTTTAGGTCTTTGTCGCTGCACACGGGCTTTCTCTAGTTGCGGTGAGCAGGGGTTACTCTTCTTTGCCGTGCACGGCCTTCTCTTTGCAGTGGCTTCTCTTGTTGTGGAGCACAGGCTCTAGGCACACGGGCTTTAGTAGTTGTGGCACATGGGCTCTAGAGCTCAGGCTCAGTAGTTGTGGCACATGGGCTTAGTTGCTCTGCAGCATGTGGGATCTTCCCAGACCAGGGCTCGAACCTGTGTCCCCTGCATTAGCAGGTGGATTCTTAACCACTGTTCCACCAGGGAAGCCCTCTCCTAACAAATCTTAAAAGCAAGACCCAAAAGTATCAAACTGTTTTCAAGTAACTTAACTACAACCCAGAACAATGCTCTAGAATATTTACAGGAATGCAAAAATAACTAACACCCATAAGGCAAAAATCACAATGTCTGGCATCTAATCAGAAATTACCAGGCATGTAAAGAAGGAGAAAAATATGACCCATTATAAGGAGATAAATAACCAATCAAAACCAACCCAGAACTGAAGCAGATGTTAAAATTATCAAAGACATTAAGACAGTTATTACAAAAATATTTCCTATGTTAAAAAAGTTAAGTAAAGGCCTGGAAGATATTTTAAAAGACCCAAAATCAAATTTCTAAAAATGATACTATAAACTGGGAGATGAAAAAGTATACAGGATGGAATTCACAGCAGATAAGAAATTGCAGAAGAAAATATTGAACTTGAAGACTTAGCATTAGAAAGTATCCAAAATAAAGCACATGCAAAAAACAGATAAGTCTAAAAACTGAACAGAATACTGAAACTGTGGGACAACTTCAAGTGGTCTAATATATGTGACCTTGGATTGAGCACAGATGTCTCAGATACAAAACCAAAAGCACAATCTATAAAAGTATAAATTAATAAATTGGACTTCAAAATTAAAATTTCTGTTCTTCATAAAACAATGTAAAGTGAACTAAAAGACAAGTCACAAACTAGGAATAAAAATATGGAAATTATATATCTGAAAAAGAACTTGTATTAAGAACACATAAAGAACTCTCAAAACTCAATAATAAGAAAACAAACAAACCAATTACAAAATGTGTTAAAGATTTGGACACAAACACTTCACAATAATCATGTGAAAAGATACTCAACATCATTATCCATTAAGGAATGAAAATTTAAAACCGCAATGAGCTACACACCTATTGGAAGAGCTCAGATTTAAAAGATTAACCACACCAAGTGTTGGCAAGGATGTGGAGGAACTGAAACCCTCAAACACTGCTGGTGGGGATGTAAAATGGCTCAACCACTTTGAAAAACAGTCTGGCAGTTTCCTAAAAGATTAGATATACAACTAACATATCATCCAGGCATTCTTAAATTCTGAATCTAAGAAAAGTTAAGACATGTGTCTATGCAAAGATTTGTACATGAATATTAATAGCTGCTTTATTCATAATAGCCCAAATATGAAAACAACCAAAATGCCCAAACTGTGATCTGTAAAATAGATAATACTGTAGAATTATTTAGTAATAAAAAGAAATGCATTATTAATACAGATCACAGTATGAATGGATCTCAAAATATTAATTATGCAGGGATAAATCCTAAATAGTACGTTGAGAGAAAAAAGCCACACACACACACACACACACACACACACACACACACACACACACACACGCACACACCAAAAATACATATCTATGGTACACTTTGACTTCCAAGAATAAGCAAAAGTACTATAAAATAGTAAAAATCAAGATATTCATCACCATTTGTACAAGGAGGTTGGGTATTGACTAGAGAAGGGCGTGATTGGCCTTTCTGTAGTGATGGAAATCTTGTTTTCAGTTTTGGTTATTCAGCTGTATACAATTGTCAAAATTCCTCAGCATGAACACTTAAGATCCATGCATTGTATTGTATATAATTATATCTCAGTAATATTTTAAAAGAAGAGCCACGAAAAGTAAATTACTCTTTATACCAGCCCTCACATATAATTTCCTCAATTACTTATATATTGTTATTACAGATTGAGTGTATTTTATTTATTCATAAAAACAAGCTCGAAACATAATTAAGATATATCACATACACTACGGAAAGTATTAAACATGTAACTTCTCTGTAAAGAACCTCAAATGCGATAGCAGGAAAAGCAAATGGCCAAACAACCAAGGAAACAGAGACAAACTTAAACACAAAGGGATACTCTAAACAAAAACCTTACCCAAACTTAGTTTAAACCCAATGTTTTCTTCGTGCTCAGATAATTTTCTTAATTTCAGCTCATCTAAGGAAATTAAAATTAATATGAATTTTCATGGCTATTTGAAAATAAATGCCCTGTACCAGTGTTCTGAAGGTGCTATGGTCCCACCAGCCAATTTAAATTCATGTTGTAAAGCAGTTTCTTCGTTTTGTTGGCAGTAATACTATAAAATAAGCCTGAAAGTAAAGGCAGAATTTTTTTAAATATAAAAATTAAAATCCCACTTTACTTGCCAACTCTGGTCTGCCATCAAATACTTCTTACACACTTCTGAGAACTGTGCCCCCCAGCAGGCAATACCTCACCCACAGACAAGAGCCACCTCACTAGGGCCGCTGGAGCTACACAGGATGCATTTAACCTCTCTAAAGGGAAGGACCAGGTGCCTTCCTATCTGCTCCCTCAACTTCTCTTGTCCTCCCTCAGAGCTAGACTGAAAATGAGTAAAAGTTGGACATTTATAAATCCATCTTAATGTATGGTGTTTGGCCAAAAGATATATACACTAAAAATGGAGAGAAAGGGAAAAGTTGGAAGTAAAAAGAAAGAAGGCAGTGAAGAGGAAGCAGATTTCATACTTGTGAGCTGCTGTTTCTTCAGACTCTAAATTGAGATTACCCTCCTGCTTCACAGGATTATTAGGCAGACTTTTAAAATTAAATGGCAAATATCCAAAAGTGTACCCCTTACTTTTGTCTCATCTTCACTGGGAGGGATTTGTGATATTCTTTGAACCTGAAGCACCCAACTTTCATGACTTTAGACTTCAGAAGAACTAATTCCAATTTGAGCACAGGGGTGTCTGCGTAGGAGTTTGGTTGTGTGATTATTTATGTGTTTTCTTCCTCATTGGTTACCTCAGTGCAGAGCTAAATGCTCCACAGTTTTAAGCAAGCCAAAGAATTTTCCTTTTAGGCCAGAGATAATTAGAGCATATGTACAGCCTACATATTTGTGGGCTTGGAATTAATGAAGTAAGTGTATTCCTAGGTCTCAATGAAATTTACAGACCATTCTCTTTCCCAAGAACCATGATGTAGACAGAGCTCCCTAGAGATGTGCAGGGTACACAACCACCCATGGAGCCCTGCAGTCCCCCTTCCTTCATTTAAACATCCAAATTTGAATCTCACATTGTCAAACTTTCCCACCCAGCCCCTATTCCTATGGCAGCCATACCCCTCATTTCTCAATGACATTAGCTCCTGGACCTACTGTTCCTCTCTCCTTGACATTTCCTACCTCCAAATAGATGATTCTTCCAATATTCTGGTTTCTTAGATTTTTGAACCCAATTTATTCTGATGGTTATGTTCTTCCACCCATCTCAGCCATTTACTTACCATTCTCATACACCAGACCAGTGGTTCTCAAAGTTCATTCTAAATATCACCTGGGAACTTGCTAGAAATGAACATTCTCAGACCTAACTTCAGACCTATATTGAATCAGGAAATGTGGGGTAGGGCCCACCAATTTCTGTTTAACAAGCCCTCCGTGTGATTCTGGTACTTGCTCAAGTTTTCCTCACTGTTACCAAAATCTACAACATCTCTATAATCCAGTTCCAAGAACCCCACACTCTGACCTCAATTTAACTATAGTGCCTTGGTTCTTACCAGAACCTCATCTCTCCTTTGAGTATACCTTGAACATGGTGTTTCATATCACTCATATTCATATTATTATCATTTTACTCACTTGGCAAAAAACTCAACCCTGATTAAGACCAAACTTCAACCCATTTCTGGCCTATCTCAGAAAAGCTAAATATGGCTAAAAAAAATCTAATATCAGGTTAAATTTGTGGTCACTATCATTAGGAGGCCCTTCCTGATACAAGGCAATCATTTTAAATAGATCATCTCTATCCCTCCTCTCACCCTGCTGAGTGACTGTTAGGAAATTCCACACTTCTGTTCCAGTCTTCACTCTTATCTAAAGACTTTGCTTCCTAATTTAACAAAAAGTAGCAACAATCAGAACAGAACTTCCCCCATCACTTCTACCCACCTACCAGCATCTGACTCTTACACTCTGCCTGCAGTCCACTTTCTCCAACTTGCGTGCACTTCTAAGATCAACTTTTTCTACTTGTGCACCAGTTTCCATCCTCTCTTGCCTACTCAAGGATGTTGTTCTAGTACCTATCCACTCTTTTCTGCTTCATAAGCTTCTCCCTCTCTACTGTATCATTCCATATACATAAAGCATTTTTAAAAATAAATTTATTTTTGGCTGTGTTGGGTCTTCATTGCTGTGTGTGGGCTTTCTCTAGTTGCAGCGAGCGGGGGCTACTCTTCGTTGTGGTGTGAAAGCTTCTCATTGCGGTGGCTTCTCTTGTTGTGGAGCATGGGGTCTAGGCACACGGACTTCAGTAGCTGTGGCACTCAGACTCAGTAGTTGTGACCCGTGGTCTCTAGAGCACAGGCTCAGTAGTTGTGGCGCACAGGATTAGTTGCTCCGCAGCATGTGGGATCTTCCCAGACCAGCGCTCGAACCCGTGTCCCCTTCATTGGCAGGAGAATTCTTAACCACTGTGCCACCAGAGAAGTCCCCATAAAGCAATTTTTTTCATCTTAAAAAAAATAACAAAACCTTCTTGATATTAATATGACTTTCCCCTACAATTACTGCCCCATCCTTCCTATGTCAAGCAAAATTCCTCTATGGAGTTATCTATACTTGTCTTTAACAATACCTCATGTCCCATTTTCTCCTAAACCCACTCATTAGGTTTCGCTCCCACAATTCCACCAAAGTGTTCCTGTTAAGGTCGCCTCTGACCTCTTTCACTGGCTTGACCTCTCAGCCATACTTGCCATGTTCTTTCCTGCCTACAAGCCCTTCCTCCCTTTGGCTTTCACCATGTTTTTACCACCTAAACAATCCCTCCTTCTGTGTCTCCATTCTAATTTCCCAGCCACTATACCCTGGAATTCCCCAGTTCTCAGTCCTTACTCTCATTTTCTTCTTATCCTTCACTCATTCCCTTGGTGATCTCATTAGTCTCAAGGTTTTAAGTACCTTCTATCCTGATAAACTCTAATTTATATCCCGGGCCCAGGTCACTTGGCAAACTTCACACTGGTATATTCAACTACATATTCAACATTTCCACTGGTCTAACAGACATTGAAAACTCAATATGACCAAATTTAAACTTCTCTTCTTCTGCAAACCAGTTCTAACTACAGTCTTCCCATCTCTGGTAAGGGTAACCACATACTTCTAGCTTCTAGGGGTCAAAACTTTCAAATCTCCCTTGCCTTCTTTTTTCTCTCTCACATCCAATTCATCAATAGTCTTGTTGACTCTATCCCCAAAGTATACCTCAAATCTCACCACTTTACACTGATACCGCAAAGCCCAAGCCACACCATCTCTAACCTGGATTATTGAGACACTTCTCACACCATCACCTCACTTTTAGTCAACCAGTCAGAGTAATCCTTTAAAAACATGTTTCAGAATATGGCACTCCTCTCCTCAGAATTGTGCAATGTCTTCCCACCTCATCTAGCTGAAAATCCAAAGACCTTACATTCCTGCATGATCTGACCTGCTCCTTATTACATCACAACTCAGTGACTACTATTTTTCCCTTCAATAGTTCTACCTGTCAGCCCAATGCAATGGTTTTGAAAAATAACTTTTTTTGTTGATGGTGAGATAGGAATAAAAGAGAGGAAACATGCTTTTATCCACTTGACTGTCTTGCTTCTAAATAGTAGCAGATTATAAGGATTTTTTTTTTAATTTGGAAAGTGTTAACCCACTAGTAAGCAAAATAGAAAAAGCTGGTAGAAAAAGTTGAGAAGAGAGTGGATAAAGCAAAATCTCGAGGTGAGAAAGAAACTCAGTTGTAATTTTAATCTCGGAAAAGACACTTTTTATTTTATTTACTTATTTTCTCCCAGTTTTATTGAGATAGTATTAATTGACATGCAGCACTGTGTAAGTTTAAGGCATACAGAATAATGATTTGACTTACATAAATCAGGAAATGATTATCACAATAAGTTTAGTGAACATCCATTATCTCATATAGATACAAAAGTAAAGAAATAGAAAACATATTTTTCTTGTGATGAGAACTCTTAGGATTTAACATCTTTCATATATAATGTACAGCAGTTATGCTGCACTGATATGCTATACAGTTATCCTGTATACCAATCAGAGGACCAGCTCAGGGCCCAGCTGGGCCGAGTGGCCCAGATTTATAATGGGCCCAAACAATGGTCATAATCTTACTCCTGTAAAACATACTAATTATAAATCAATGATCTATTCATTAAGGCAATTAGTCTAGTGACCTTTTAATCTATTTCAGTTATTATAATTTGAAAGTTACAAACTATTATAAGATTCTACAGGTATGAGTTATCACAAATTCAGACTGACTCTCTTTCCAGTAGGTCCAAATCTTTAATATTTTCTGTACTTAATGTATTTCATCCATTCTAAGACACAGTCATTTCAGATTTTATCATCTCAGAAATCAAGTTATGTTTTATACTTGATTTTTGAAATTGGGAGCGGTTTCCCCTAGTGGTACATAAAATAATTATGTATTTTACAATCTATGGCATCTTAAATGAGATGAACCATATTATTTACTTTACCTTCAGTTAACACGAATATTCCCAAGACAAGGAAAAGCTAGAAATTAATCTCTATACTCAAGATTCCTATAGTTTCTTATCCTACAACACACCCACATGTGTTATTTTATACTCATGTCAATCTTATGAGGTAAGTGTCTGTTATCACTTCCTTTCACAGCTGAGGAATTAGGGGTTTGGAAAAGGTAATCCCCCTGCACGAGGTCTCTAAGCCAGGAGCTGAATGCATGTCCTCAGGCACAAGCTCTGGTCCTTCCACTACCCCACCATGATTACTCCTAGACTTTTGCTCTATATAAAAGCCCTTCTACCCTACATTTTGATTAAGGTGTACACACTACCTGTGCAACATTGCTTGTAACTTACAACTTCTCCTCATCTATATAAAGAAAAGGTGTGTATAAGAATCGTTTGCAACAGCACTCTGTACTCATGAACAATGAGGTATAGGAGCTTGCTGCAAAACCACTTCCTATCCTTTCCTGAGTTCTTTTCATTTCATAGGCCACAGTCGTTGAAATTTCAGGGTCTTCATACTAGTAGACAGAAGCCTTCTTGGATGAAAGAAAAAGAAATTTAAAAAAGAAAAGCATGCAAAAACTGCTCTGCAGAATCAGGGCAATACTTTGAGCTGATGAAGGGAATAAAGACAGCCAATGTTATTAAACAGTCAGTGGAAAAATAACCCTTAACTCCAGATTTACTTGAAGACTACCAGAAAGACAGTGAAACCACGTGAAATTGACATAAAAATCTGTTACTTACAGAGAACTCAGCTGAGTATATCAATTGGCCAATGCAATTATAACAGTCAACCCTCCTTTTCAGGTATCACAAGATACTGTTTACCTTACGTTACCCACAAAATGGGTTGCTCACAGATGCTGGTGAGCTACCCTCAGATTACTGGGCAGTCAAGCCAATTTGGATGTTCATGCAACCAAAACAGTCAAACTTCCAAATTACTAGTCTGACTGAAGAATCAGATTTATTTTGGACGTTTGGTGAAATAAACAAGTAGACTTCAAGCCTGAGGTTGAGCAGGATCTATTTGGGGTGAGGGCTGGATTGCTGCCAAAGGGAAAGAAAAGGCAAAGTGTGGGGGGCACTAGAAAAAGGAGAGTAAATGAATTTCTGAATCAACTTTGTCACATGAAGACTTAGGTAATTGCTATTATAGTCTCATGATATTAGATACTAAAATGTATTGCTAAAGAGTAGTAAACAAAACAGCATGGCACTAAGGCAAGAATAGATTCAACAATGGAGAGAATATGGTAATTTCACCAAATTAATAGAGAAAAGATGGATTAGTGAATAATTGACTTTGTAACAACTGACCAGTAGTTTGGAAAAACAGGTGAAAATGGATCACTATATCTTTCTTTAAAACAAAACAAATTCCAGATAAATTAGAAATCAAAGTATAAAAAATGAAACGTTAAAAATAGTAGGAAAATATCTTTATAATCTTGGGAAAAAAAGACTTTCTAATAATCTCAAAAATCAAAAACAAAATAAACATCCATAAATGTAAAGATCAGTACATTTAATTCCATAAAATTGCAAAGTTTCTACATAGCAAATTATCTCCACAAACTAGATTGAAAGATAAATGACAACCTGAAAAAACAGTATTTTCAATTCTATGCCCCCAAAATTTTAATATCTTTTTGTAAAGTTCTTAAAAATCAATATTTAGGGATTTCCCTGATGGTCCAGTGGTTGGAACTTTGTCTTCCAATGCAGGGGGTGCTAAGATCCCACATGCCTCGCAGCCATAAAGCCAGAACGTAAAACAGAAGAAATATTGTACCAAACTCAATCAAGACTTTAAAAATGGTCCACATCAAAAAAAGTTTTTAAAAAAATCGATATTTAAAAAAATAGAAAGCAATAGACAAAAAAAAGCAAAACCAAATGACTCTGCATGAGGAATCTTTTTTGGGTGATAAAATGTTCTAATGAAACATATATGGTGATGGTTATACAACTTGGTAAATTTACTTTAAAAGAAAATAAATAAAATCATTGAATTGTGCACTTGAAATGGATGAATTATATATGTTGAATATGTTTCAACAAAGTTGTTAATAAATGAACAATAAACATTAAAATAGATATTCTTCCTTATTAGTATTAAAAGAGATGCCAACAGTGATCTTCTTCCTAAACTCCCACAACATCACATTGTCTTTGTTTTCTTCCTTCCTCTCACATGGTAGCTCAGTCTCTTTTGTTCATTCCTCCACATCTAGAGGTAGCTATTCCCTAGGATTCTCTGCTGAACCTTCTTTCCAATTTACCACATCCCCTTGCTAGGAATTAGCACTTTCAACTGGCTCTGTACCAATAATAGCAACAATATAAAGCAACATTGCAGACCTCTTTTCTAAGCTCCAGAATCATGCATCCAGCATTCTGCTTGATGTCTCCACTTGATTGAATCACCAACATACTAAATTTAATTTGTGCAGAGGAAAGCTCTCTAATTCCATCACTACCCTCCCCCCACCTACAATTCTCCTTGAGCACTCCCCTCCTCTGTTCATGGTATCTCTCCTCCCACTTGCTTGTGCCAAAACTCTGAGATTTATCCTTGGTACCTTTCTCTCCCTTACTCCCCTCATCCAATCCATCCTCTGTTCCTATAGGATCTATGTCAAAATATCTTAATTCCATTCTCTTCCTTGCAACTCAAAGTCTCCTATAGTTCAAACTATCATCATCTCCCATTGAACAGCTCAAAGAGCACCTAACTGGGTTCCCAACCCACTCTTTTTGGTGGACACTGAGACACATCACTCAGATTCTGCTTCAATGAAGAACTTATTATGCAGAAGTTGAGTGTGATGTGAGTGAGTCAGCCCCTTCAGGGTTAGCTTGGCTGCAGAGAACTGCCTTGCCCCAGGTGCCACCCCATCCTGGGAGGCCCCTATCCAATTATGATTGAGTGTGGAGGTATTAATGCCCAAATAAGCGAGCATCACTGCACCACTCTGGAGGAACACTCCTCCCTGTGTGGTCAGCCAAGTCTGTCATTGGGCTCAAACCCCAAATCACCTTTTTTCTCTAGCGAATCCTTCCTCTTTCCCAAACTTCTACAGGTATTAAGCCCAAGATCACTCTTTTGTAAACATCCTTCCTACTCAACTCTCTCAGACTGCTTCCTCAGGAACACAATCTACACTAGCCTTTTGCTGCCCTGCTTGAAACCCTGCAATGGCATTTTTTGGGGTCCTACTGATCCAGACAGATCCCTCTCTTGCCACTCTCCCGCTCCAGTCATGCTGAGTCTCTGTCTTCAAATACACCAAACTCCTCCAGGTCTCAGGATTCTTGTACTTGATGGCTACAAAATAAGGTTTCATCATGTTAATGGTACCCAAACTCCCATAGACTATGGTATACAGATCGCTCATGAGTGATATATTTTATCACTTTATAAGCTTCTTCCAGGAATGGCTCTGTGTTAGAAAAACTTGACATTCATTTTAGCAGATGGCACAGAACTTTTCTCACAGAAAATGCCCAATAAATAAAACATGTATGGAATTGAACTTGCAAGCTTGGCAACAAATGTTAAATTGCAGGATCAAATCACTATCAACAAGGGCACCCTCAAAACAGCTCTCTTACTAGAACCGAAGCCAAATTCTAGTGGAGAAAGGGGGTGGAGAGACAGGCGACAATTGATACATAAAATGTCTATCTGGGATCAGAAATTCTTTCAAGGCAAACTACGCAACAATCTCCGGATGACTCACACCGAAGGTATTTCAGGCAATAGCAAGCAGCACATTGGGCAGTCTTTTTTCAACTCCTGTTTATCACATCTCAGAAACTCCCTTTCAGGAAAGATTTCTTCTTGAATAATTTCATACTAAGTCCTTCTTCTCCCTCTGATTTTTTCGCAAGTAGATTCAAAGCAAAGAATCACTTTATTCCAACCGTTCATAGTATATTTCTTCTCTCTACTTCAAAGGTCCTTTACTTAATGACATTTTTCTTTCCATTCAGGATTCCTGTCAACAAACTCCTGTCATTTTGGCTTATTTGTAAGTTCATCTCATTAAGATGAACTATACATTCCTGAAGCCAACACCTGTGGTCTGTTTAAAAAGAACCTCCTTCTTAGAAGGCATTAGAAAAGTAAGACTGGTAATTTAAATAACTAAAAAGTTTCACAAGAATAAATAATCCATTTGCATACAAAAGATCTCCAATAGAGGACAATCATGACTATATTGGCAGGATAATTTCTTCTTAATAATGCTAATATATTTGGTTTTGATTTTAGAACCGATAGATAAACAGCTTATATTTTTAAAAATCATTATGAAACAGCTCTTTAAAGACATGAGGAACTTGGACAAAAAACAGGTAATAGAAGTTGGTGGAAGGAAAGGAATAACAGATTGCCCCTAAAGAAGCCAGAAACTTAATTATCACCTTTACTGAAATCCAAACACCCGGGTTCTTGTTTCAAGGAGACCTACTCACAGAATATTTTCATTACGAACCCTATGTTTGTAACTAAAGATTAAAAACTAAATATTATTTGACAAGTTTTTATATGACGACATAAAGAGTGGCTGGAGCCTGGCTGTTGACTCAAAAATTTCTGCCAGCCTCTTTTGCCTGCCAAAATATAGCTTCAATAAGCACACATAAATTTTATTTTTAATAAATAACCACAAAACGGTTTCATAAACAGACTAAACTGTGGATAATTGTAGCTTACAATGAATATGTGTTACAGTTTCAGTAAATAGAAGTTACACAGTCTGAAACTGGCACACCCTATCTCCATCTTATGGATTGATGGCAAACCAGCTCGTGTTGGAACAGCCCAGTGATTTTCTTGGTAAGAAGCCTACATCCTAACTACTTAGGCTTCTGCCTTCTTGCAGTAGCCCTCCTGTTTGTCTCTGCAGACATTAGATTTTGGAGTCCTGAGAATTTAAAAGGATAGCTGAGGTCTCCACGTGGTGTCCCCAAAGGGTCTTCGTGGAAAGAAAAGTTCTTTATGTCCTGACCAAAATGTAGACACCTATGATGGTTTAAGATGAATAAATAAAGTGCACTTGGAGGGAATAAATACTGATGTGATGAGAAGGCACCAGTGAGAATAAACTGTTCTTTCTAACTAACTTTTCTTAGAATTTATGTGTTCTTTTTACTCAAAGGATCCTTTTGGAAGAGTGGATTACGTATTCCTCTGCCCACAGCTTTTTTTTTTTTTTTTTTTTATGGTAAGTAAATCAGCTAATTTCTTAAGAAAAAAAGCAGCTTATTGAAAGCTTAATGAATGTTTTCTTTTTCACCTTTAGAAATCAGCTTTATTTTTAAGCTTCCTTGACCACAAGTGTGCTTTGATGAACTTCCCTCCCACTCTTGGGAAGAGTTCCACGTTCCTCACACTCCCAGCTCTGAGTCTCCAAATTCACTTCACATTGACCCCAGGAAACATAGAGAGAGAAAAGTCAAAGGGAGGAATTTTTTTAAAACATTTTGAGCTTCCTTTTGAAGATGAGGAAAGAGAGTTTTATCTCTAGTAAAAACAGGCCCTTTTGTGGAAAAAAAAAAAAGTTGATGATTGATCAAACAGCATTTAGAATTCCAGGCATGCCAAGATATGGCTGGGTTAAATGGGGAGATGACCCAAAGACCCCATGCTGTTTGAAAATAAATAAAATAACTCTGGCAACATGTTCTGCATTCCTATTTGTACTCGACAATCTTACATGTTTTACATTCTACCTGTGGCCACCTTTCACTCATTTCTTAGCTCACAGTTGGATTCATTCAGCTACAGTTTACTGAGAACCTCCTTATGGAATGTATGAAACTAGGAACTAGGATGGATGGAGCAGAGCATGCGGTGGGGAGGGGAGATGGAGTAAGATGGTGGCATTGACAGCAAAAAGTGCCCAGCCTAAGGACACAGAACAGAGTAGAGCTGTGGATTAAGTGCCCCATGAGCTCAGGGAGAGAGTGACTCATGCTGCCTGAGCTTGATCTCCATCAGGAGGAATGCCTTGTGGTGTTTTGTGACCTATGAAATATTGGCAGCCTGCAGTGCCGCCTCACAATTCTGTTATGCTCTTCAGCATGGCCAAGGTTAGATTTCTTGTGGTAAGTTCAGTCCTCCTCCTGTCTGCATCCTTCACAACCCAACCAAACTCCCAGCAGTGTTTCTTGAAGCAAACTCTCACTCAACTTCAGTTAGCCAGTTGTTTTATTCCTCACTCCAAATTAAATTTAACTCTCTCTCTCTCTACCTTGTTAAGCAGTTAAGTGTAGAAAGCTGTGGAGGATACAAAGATGCCGGGTCTCTTTTTCTTCAAAAAGCTTATAATCCAGTGAGAAAGTTAGACATGTAAAACTCTAACTGGGAAAAAAAGTGCTGTAGTAGAGGTGCAAGTAAAATGCTGTCAGCACTTAAAAACGTAGGGGTGAGTTTGAGTCTGACGGGATCACAGAAGTTTTCACAAAGGTTCTGTCATGTAAACTGAACCAAGAGGCATGGACACCTTTCATGGAGCTCCAAGGAACAGTGACAGCCAAGGACTAAAGATGTATGGGTAGGTGGCTAAGAGTGTCACCAGAACAAAGCTACACAGAGGAAGAGATTAAGAGCTACTGATTCATGCCAGGTTGAATCTAAAACAAGAATAAAAGGTACTCTGAGCATTTTGAAGTTTTCTTAAGAAAAAATAGACTTACACTGACCTGTGATTGAGAAGTGTACCTCTGGAAGCAGTGAGGAGAGAGATCAAATCAGGAGCTAGAACGGACCCATGTCAATGACACACTTATAGAGGGAATAAAGACTGTAAGATAAGAGGCCGTTATACAGTCAAAAATAAATATTTTTCTGTGTGAATGAACAAGTCTCCACCATCACATCTCAACCCTCCTGCCACCTTTCCTTTTCAACAATCAGACAAACGACCAAAGAAATCAGATGTTGACCAAATAAGATATTCTCTATTGAGAACTGTGCTGTTCAATAGAGCCTCCTGCAGGAATGGATATTGAACACTTTAAATGTGACCACTGTGACTCAATAATTGAATTTTTATTTCATTCAATTTTAATTGAATTTCCATTGTCCCATGTGGCTTATGCCTCCATATTGGACGGTGCAATTCTAGAGAATAAAACTTTACTGAGTTAGGAGAGTCAAAGAATTTTTGACTCTGCTGGATTTTAAAGATGGTATCTACCTACCTATCAAAAGCCCCACATTAAGGATAATAAGATGCAGTGCTTATATTTAGCTCAGGCATGACAAAACATCAAAAACATTGTCATTTCCAAAAGGGATCCGTTTGAGTTACTCAGAAGGACCATCTTTACTTGAATAGCCTATGTATGGTAGATAAGATCATGAAAATCAGCAAGAAGTTGACTAGTTCTCTCTGACTTCACAGAGGAAAGGATCTGCCTCCTGACTATACATTTTCCAGTGAAGGTTTCCTTGTGAGTAGCTACCCCATTGTAACTGAAGCACAGCAGGATGGGATGACCATGGTGTGTAGTTAAATGTTTTTGTAAGTTGATTTGTGGTACTAACTTCCTGGATCATGGAAATAATTTTGTTCAATATTTTTTTCTCTGTGGGTTTGGAGTCAAGAATTACAAGTTTCTTAGACTTTAACTTTGAGTGTTCCATGTAGTTATTTCAAGAAAACTCTTTTGCAATTTTCTTGGTAACTGATTTCTTGTTACATGAGTTCAGATATGCTATGTGTCATGGCTTCCAGTCAACTATCAGGACACATGACCTTTTTAATACTTCAGTCCTTAGCACCTCTTATGGGACACTGTAGTAGACTGGATAAAATCAGAACTAGATAATGTTGCTAATCTCTTGAACAAAATATACTAGAGAAGCATTGGAAGAAATTTTCTAATAGGAAGTTTGAAGTAACATTTTATTTCTACATTGATTATTTCCAGTGGAACAAGTGTTTAGAAGATGGTTATAATAATCTGAATCTCTGATAACCTTTAAAAATAGGACAGATTACCTTGAAACCATAATTTTTAAAATAGAGTGCCAAAAGCCACAAAGATGAAATAGGGTTTTTCAAACTGTGGGTTACCAAGTAGCTCAGGAAATCAATGTAGTAGATTAGAGCCAAATTTAAAAATTAGAATAGGATAGAATAGGGTAGGGTAGGACTGGATGAAATGGAATGGAATATGATACAATGCAATACAAAAAAATCAGTGTACATCACACCTACTGAGGGAAGGAAAACGCTGTGTCATAAAACTGTCAGTTGTGCTTGTGTGTGTTCTCAGTTCTGATGAAAAGAAATACTTTTACAGAGCATTACTGTACAGAGACCTTGAAAGCCACTGATTACCAGATGACAGGACTTGAAGTTTCCTGCTGAATGTATTGTTCCATGTGACAAATGTTTATTAAACATCTATTCTATGCCTGATATTGGATTCAGTTTTGAGAACATATAGCTAAATACATGCTCACTTCTCTCAAATAATATACCATCTAGCAATATACACATCCAAATAATCATAATACAATGACAACTACAATAGATGTATGAAGAGTTACGTTGGGATCATGGCAGAGGGAAACTCCTGCATGTGATGGAAATCAGACAGGAGCTGTGAGGAAAGCTTCACAGAGGAGTGCTTGATCTGTCCTTGAATAGTAGGTAACTTGGAAGGACAGGGAAGGGCATTCTAAGAAGGCAGACTATCTTACATTGTTGTATCTTAAGGTTGACATGTGAAATATATTTTGCCTACAGTCTGGGATGGTACTCAAATTTCACTGCACAGTTTGGTCATTTAATACAGACTGCCTTCAAACCTAGAGGTATAGTGAAAGTTGAGATATTTTATTCTTGTTACTTCTGAATTTTTAATAAGATGTTAGTGTTTGATTTACATCTTAAAACCTATCACTTTTTTTTTTTTTGATGTTGGGGGTAGGAGTTTTATTAATTAATTTATTTATTTTTGCTGTGTTGGGTCTTCGTTTCTGTGCGAGGGCTTTCTCTAGTTGTGGCAAGCGGGAGCCACTCTTCATCGCGGTGCACGGGCCTCTCACTATCGCGGCCTCTCCCGCTGCGGAGCACAGGCTCCCAGACGCACAGGCTCAGCAGTTGTGCCTCACGGGCTTTGTTGCTCCGCGGCATGTGGGATCCTCCCAGACCTGGGCTCGTACCCGTGTCCCCTGCATTAGCAGGCAGATTCCCAACCACTGCGCCACTAGGGAAGCCCAAAACCTATCACTTTTGAGAGCAAAGTTTTTCAGATGGAAGAGTTCATCTCAAATGGGTCAAAAGTTATACTTCCTAGGGAAGCAAACAAAAGTTATTTGCATAGTAACAGGGTTTAGACAGACATATATTGCTCAAACTCCTGTCTTTTGGTGGTTTAAGCAAAACATATTTATTAGAAAATAAAATAGTGCCTAATAAAAAAATCAAGAAAATTAAGTCATGCTTTTGCATACTTATTAACAGTTATAGGACATACGTCATTTAACTTAATTTCACACTTATAAAATTTATGTTATATTGGGTGTTGGGTAGAAACTGAGGTCCAGAACCAGGCGTGTGTGTCATGAATAACGACAAAAAAGGCTTTTGGAGCCAATTTAGGCAGCATGTGTGTGCTTTATAAGCATGAAATTATAGAGAGCCAAAGCACTACTTCAAAATAAAACTTTTCACCACTGTTTTTTCTTGGCATCATTTACATTTGAATGTGAATATATTTAGTATTTATTTTGAATTGATTTCCTCTTTCCTTCCTTTTATATGATATCTAACAGTATTTCAAATAGTATTTCAACTCACAGGTACTAAATGATGCAGCAGAATCTAACAGAACTTTACATACTAAGAAAGACAATTGCTAAAAAGAGATCATTGATAAATTTTATTTGGTAAATCATGTTAGTCATTCCAAATGTAGTGTATATGTGTGTGTGCATTTGTATGTGTATTCTTTCTTTAAGAAGAAAAAAGAATCTTTCAATTACTTTTAAAATAATCTCAAAGAATAAAAATAACCCTTGTATTTTAGATTTCATAAGTTCCACGGGAATTGCCATTGTAAAAATTTTCATATGACCTTGAGGTATATGACCTTACTCTCCAAAAAGTGAACACTTTTTTAATAATGACTTAATGACTTTGATTTGAAATGAGAAATAAATAATATTTCCAAGCTTTAACATAGCACAGTTTTAAAACAAAACTAAACCTTTCTCCTGAGGTACCCATTAAATTTTTCAGGTCTTGGAAGGGAGAAGCACAGTAATTACAATTGCAGGCTCTACCTAAGACTTAAAAGTCAAGGAAACCCGAAAGAACCATAACTTTTAAAGCAGTTCTTAAGGGTTTTCCAGAATAGGAAAAGTGATTATGAGTTAGCTGTGTTTGGGTTTGCTTTTCATCCTGCGGGAGTGAAAGTTAGACCGAAAATATATGTATCTTGGAGTAAAAGCTGCAGCTCCTTTCCCCAGCTGCCTGAATGCTGTAATGTCAGATTTTTCAAATTTTTCTCTACCTTGGAGGAATCAGATATTTCCAGGAGCGCCCAGATGGGTGATTTTCTTTCCAGTGGGACTTCAATTGTCTACCTGTTTACATAGCAGATGCTCTGTAATTTAACCCCACCACAAAAGACAATCATTATGATTAAATCAGGCACTGGTTTAACAAGGTACACCTAATAAGCACTTCTGCTCATCAGATCTTGCACAAACAACATTCTTTCATTGTGCAACTTGTAAAATAACTTTTGCATCCTGTTGCAGACTCCAGCACCAGGTGCTAAGTGCTGTCTCTTGACTGACTTTTCACCTAGAAAGCAGAAAAGACACCTCTCCATCCCAGAAGCTGTGACCTTGGTCCATGTAACCTATACGGAAGCTGGAAAGGGAGACAATTTTCCCACTGTTTGCACTTTTTTGGTATACTGTCTCAAAGCACATGGCAAAAAGAATGTGCCTCAGAGAACATAACTTTTTCCAAACTCAGTTGGTTTCCCCAATTTTTAAATTTCCTCCCCCTTACTCTTATTCAAACAGACACATGCACAAGCACACACAGACACACAACACACACATACACACACACACACACACACACACACACACGCATGCAATTTAAAGAAAGCAAGGGAAAACCAGAAAGGTCTTGTGGAAGGAGAACAAAGGAAAACAAAGCTTGAAAAAGAGAAAGAGAAGTACATGTTATAAAGGAACATAACCAAGGGTAAGAAAGAAACCTAGAGAAGAGGAAAAGAAAGTAATTTTCAGCTCTGTAAAAAGGAACATATTCCATAGGAGAAAAAAACGCCCAGCAGAATTGCAGTTCCTGTGTGGATTTATAAAGTATTCTTTCCTTTCAAGCCCAAAGGTGGAATATGTGGATCAGCTTCTATCTCTGTCCAGTGTCTTGGCTATTTCTGTGCTTTTGTCACTGTATCTCACCTTTTCCTTCTTTTTTTTTCATCTCCCTCCTTCTCAGAAGGTAAATAGAAGGTGGCCCTTCCATAAAAGACTATTATACCTTCTGGGTTGAAGAATGTGGAAGAACTAGTCAGGAATTCTAAACAGTCAAGCAGCATTAGGCTGGGCAAAGCTGTTGTCTGGAGGAGGGAAACTGAGTGAGCCTGGACATGGGAATAATGAAGCTGATGTCCTCAGAAATCACTGCAGTTTATACTTTCCACTTAAGGACAACTCACAGCTCAAAAACAAACTGGTAGAGTCACAAAGGCACAATAAGGGCTTCTAGTTTGTTGCTTACTTAGAGAACTTGTTTTGATGCGTTCCTTCCACCCATCCCAGGCTTTGGGACAGTAGGAGTGGTCCCTCTCCCAGAGTTGTTTCAAATCCTGCCTCTGCCAGCAGACCTCACAGCTGCACCCACCACATATTATATGATACACTCATGCAGTAGCTCACATAGGAATACATTTCTCTCCAAGTGTTGTTTTGCTGTCATTTCTGGAGTAGAAAGGAATTATGATATAAAGATATGACAGAGATCCCCAAGATTTATATGAGAAAAGAGAAACCAGAAACCCAAAAAAGCTGCTTTTATATATAAAGACCAGTGATAGGTAGATATATTAGATGGATGGATGGATAGACAGATAGATTATTAGATAGATAGATAGATAGATAGATAGATGAGAGAGAGAGAGATCTTCTTAACTTGTTTCCCCATCTTGCCTTTTGTAAATCCCTGTGACTGTTTTTGCTTGCATATGTCTTTTTACACAAAGGTAATATTTACGACTCACCATCCAAAAGTTACCCATAATAAATTACCTAAGGACTATTACAGATTTTCAGTGCACAAATCATGATCCAGCTTTTGATCCAGCTTCTCATCAAGGAGAAGAAGCAAATACATCCACAGGCGCTTAAACCCTAATCCTAACATGATTTACATGTGGTCCCCAACTTTTAAAGATCATCTGCCCTGACATGAAATCTCGTATTCCTTCCTCAAATTTCAACACTCCTTCCTCTGGCCTAGTTATCAAGAAGAGCTGTCCTATGGATGACGCTGATGGTAATAATAATGGAGGTGATGATGGTGGTGGCGATGATGACAGGATCATAGCCAACAACTGCTGAGAGTTACTATTTGGCAGGCATTAAGCTAAGAATGTTTCATAGATTATCTTACTCAATTTTTATAACAACCCCAATGAGGCAAGACCTATCCCCATTTCACAGGTGAGGAAACTGAAACACATATTAGGCAAATATCATACTCAAATCCACATGCTAGTAAGTGACAGAGCCTCAGCTTGAACCCAGACAGTCCAGCTTCAGAACTTGTGCCATTAACCCTAACTCTCTCCCGCCTCCCATGATGTCCGTGCACGTCCTGAATCACTGAGAGTCTGGACTCGTCTACAAGATGCTCAGGCCAGGCACAGTGGGGGTGGCCATGCAAGTACCTAAGTGTGCATATGTACTCCGCTTACTACATTTGGGCAAATTTAGAGCCAATTCCTACACAATTGATTGGGTTATGGAACGATCCAAAAATGTAAGGGGCCAAAACAGGCAAACTGTTTCACAGTCTGGCTGTTCCTTTCACACAGACAAAGCCAGAATCCCTGTGAGCAAGGCCAGTTCTGTGGCAATGTGAAGAACACAGGCATCTCCTATATTCTTCACCCTCCCAACCAATGCACCCAAAATATGCACAATCAAAGCCATCCATTTGTGCTCTGATACCTCACCTGAGACCTGAAATAAAATGTAAATGCAATATACACACAGGGAACTGGAGCAAGAGGCAGAAATATTTTTAAAGAGTTCTAGAAAGATCCAAGGTTCACAGCACCCCTAACTCCCGCCACTGCTGCCATACGCACACAAAAATGCAAGTGCGCGCGCACACACACACACACACACACACACACTACAATGAGCCACCCAAATGTCAGGCAGAAACAGTAGAGAGCAGTAGGAAAAAAATAGAAGGAAATGCTTAAAATGAGCATTAAAGATAGGAGGAAAAAAATCTTTCATTCATTCTATACTGTACTCATTCATTCAATAAATATGAATTGAGCATCAAGCCTTACGGATATAAGTTAAGGAGCTGCCAGTCTAGTGCAAGAGATATACACATAAACAAATGACAAAGTAGAGAAAATTCACCACCTTTTTAAATCAACCTTTTTAGTAAATAACTGTGTGTAACTACATGTCTTTGAATAGTTTTGAAACAAAGCCTATCTTATACAAGGATTAGCTGTTATTCTGGTTCCACATATGTCCCTTCCCCTTCATTACTGGGTAGTCAACGATTAAAAATGGCTAATTTCAAGTATCAATAAATCTTGGCTCCACATTTACTTTCTTTACCTAATTTTTTGGCTCACTTCCTGAATTTTAAACATCCATCATCTGACTTCACACATGCTTTCAAGTAACTTCAATTAATGTATATGGTGTAGTATGAGAGGAACGTGTTATAACATGTACAAGACCAGTTCTTTCTCAAAAGAATTTTAAACTTGTTATGGTAATAAGACAGGCATACAAATAACTTTATCACAGAAGTGGTGCAAATTATTGTGAAAGTTAGAAAGGTAAAACTGGCTACATGTAGTTGAAGGAATTCAGAATGATAGCTTTTCTTGTAATTTAACTTGAAAACTTTGAGTGATTTCTTTTTTTAAAGGGAGGGAATAAAAATTAAATTCATTAAAGTTCACAAATCTTTAAAAAACAAGATAATATTCAATAACCCTTATGTCTGAAGACCTCAGCATTTGCTTATGTTTAAGAAGTTGAATAAGTTGATAGACCTAACCAGAACCTTTTGGGGGCTTATGAGTTTGTCATTGGTAATGCCCACACTTGAGCTCTAGCTTCAGGTATCGTTTGATCCAGGGGCTCAAATAAAATCCTAGAGTTGAAATTTCTCCATCTCTTGACTGTGCCTCCTACTGTGTTGACTTAATTTTCAGGCTCCTTGCGATGACTACTGACAACTCCAAGCTCATGCTCTCCCATGTTCAATCCAACAGAGAAGAGAAAATGTTTCTTCCCAAGAGCTCCTGCACATTCCCTGATTCACTCCTTTCCGCCTCTGCAATACTCATTGTGGTTAAGGGGCTTTGATGCACTGAATGGCCAAGCTTGAGTCACAGACTCCACTCCTGGCATCAGATATGACAGCCTAACTGAATCAAATAGACAGAGTAGAAGAAGATGGTCAGCAAAGAGAAGGAAAGAGCACATGTTGCTGGACACCTCAAACAAATATCCTCTACACACACTTCATTCTTCTCAATGAATATACATAAACCTTACATTCCAATCACACAAGAAGCAACATCCATGAGGAATATAGAAAAATAAATTATGTAATTGTGGTTTTTGAACTAAAACCTCTACATAAATAATTGATTCTTAAATCTATATTTATCTTTGAATGAGTGATTCTACAGTCCCTTGAATCTGTGTTCTTCTCAGATATAAACTCTGAATCTTTAATCCCTCCTCTTGAATTCGCTTGTGCATTTTGCTCTCATTCACAGGGCTTCCATTGATG
Source organism: Orcinus orca (assembly GCF_937001465.1). NCBI lineage: Eukaryota > Metazoa > Chordata > Mammalia > Artiodactyla > Delphinidae > Orcinus > Orcinus orca. Next base: position 108,679,631 of record NC_064565.1, read on the forward strand.
AGATAGGGCTTCCGAAGAGAAAATAAGTGCTGACTCTCCAATCAAGTGTGGGTTAAAAAAAAGTAGAGAGAAATGGCATCCCTTAAACCTATCAACATGTTGAAGCTAAACAGGAAAAATATGTGCAAAAGCAGGCAAGAACCAGAATACACAGTGGGGGCTTGTCCGTCTCAAAACTTTCTACTCAGCTGTGGAAAGTGTGTAATGGCTCTGAGAACATTGTTTAGCACCAGGGGTGGGGAGATGGAGGAAAGACCATAAATGCATATTAATGAATTTATCCCATGCAGATCATGCTGTTAGCTAATGGAATAGTAAACCATGACCAACACTCTGCAAACACAACTATTAAACGCACTCAAACACCCTATCAAAACATACACACTTCTCCTCGTCATCTGCCTTTTCAGATAATTATCATTACACTTTTAGAACAAGTTTGTGTGTATAGGCTTTTTACTTTACTTTAGAAGTTTGATTCAACTTCTCTTTGGAAGTAAGTGGAATTATACGTGAACCAAAGCTTACTGTCAGGAAAATATAAGATTCTTAATAAATGTTTTATTTGTTGAATTAACAATAATAGTTAATGAGGTACATGTTGCCCCACTTGAGTGGGGCACATCATAATTTTAACAAGGCCCTGTAGGAGCCCTTCTGCAGACAATGCCATGACTCAAAGGAATGACTATTATTAGGAATTCCAGACATCACAGCAGATGTCAAGGGGAGAATTGTCTTAGCTTATGTTCTATTGGGGAACTTCCTGGTTTCACTGTTCATCTTCCCAACAAGTAGAATGGGTTTCACCTACATTAAATCTACTTATAACATATTAACAGCCTCTGAAGTAAGTCTTGTCAAATCCCGCAGCCTCATCCAAATTAGATTGATTTTCTAAATACAATTAGTTTTCCGGCAAAATGAGTTCACTCATAAAAAATGATACCTAAGAACTCATACATGATTAAGAAGTTTTAAAAGAATCTTAAAACATGCCTGATGAAATTAAACATTTATGTGATGAAAACTCTGACATATTCAAAAGTAATGTCCAGCACTACACATTGTACAATTTGCAGTGGGAGCATGGGTAGGGGTTCCCATTCACATTGTACTTCATGTGAATGGTGGCCGCTGGAGATGTACAGTGCAATAGAGCAGTATATGTGTTGTTTTCTTAAAATGCACCGTGTGTATGTGTGTGTCTGTGCCTGTACATACATACACTTATCTATATCTGTATCTATCTATCTATCTGTATCTCAAACTAGAGTCAGTCTTTCCGAAATTTCTCCTCTACTCAACAGATAGTAAATTGGCTTGAGATTTCCTAACGCATTTGTAATGTGGAAGTGGGCTCAAGCCATTCATATCCCCCTACTGCCATTTACTGTTGATGAATTGTATTTTCAAGTTGAATCTCCCAGACACGTAAGACTTGTCTATAATTGTAAGTAATACATTTGGTTTCTTTCTGCCTATAATATATATACTAAAAGTTGGGTGTGTGTGTGAGAGAGACAGAGAGAAAGTGACAGAAAGAGAGACTCAAGTATCCATTTATCTCAAAATCATGGCAACCACAAAAGTTCTTCTCCAAAATTCTTCTCCATAAACAGAGAGAAGAGGTGTCCTGCCCATATCAGGAACCAACTATGTGAGCCTATGCAAGTCACTTTTACTTCTGAGTCTTTCTATAATTTTCAGTTGCACATTTCATTTAAAGAGGATAAATATTTATTGTTTGGAGAGGGTCTACTTGGTAGCTTCAGAAATAAACAGAATCTAACCTCAGTAGATTCAACAGCAAGAACAAGCTGTATACTGCTATCAAGACTTACAAAAGGTCACCAGCTTAAAAGAAAATTGGGAATTCTGACAGATGGTGTAATATTTTCTCTTAGCTGAAGTTAATGTGAATTAATTGTAATAAAACTACCCAATTTCAAAAACAAAAACCAGGCTGGACTATAATTGGAATAACACTTAGCTAATCTATCCAAATTGGATGTCAACCAAGTTTCCAGGGTAGAAAAGACTTATGACTGGTCACTAGTTCCCAGTACAAGTTTCAGTTTTCAAAATATTTCCTTAGGAAAAAAAAAAGCGGGGGGCGGTGCAGAATACCAATTTTGAACTTTAAAGAAAAAACCTTTGCCACATATATTCCTGGAATCTTAGTGCTGTCTCACTTTTTCCCCTTACCTGAACATTTCTGTAAAAATGGACATTGTCCAGTTAAAATGATCCTTTCTTTGTTGTAAGCTGCCCTCATTTACAGAAATGAGGAGTGAGCATCTATAACAATATAGTCTTTCATATACTTAATCCTCACCACTAAAGAACTCCATTTATTCTTCCCTTATTTCCTCCTATATAGATTTTCCTATAAAATGTATATTCACACTCTGCTGATTTGTGTCTATGGGAAATCAATGTCTTCTTTAATGCTCCAGAGACTTAAAGAAATAACCCGTTCTCAGAAGCAACAGATTGTGTTCATAGAGATAATTTACCTGTGAAATATTACTCAGCAGTCTTTTGAACCTGTTACCATCACATTTCTCTGTGTTGCACTGTGTCTTTTCTGATTAGACAGTGTTTGTAAATAAAATATCTCCACTCGTAAATCAGATAAGGAAGCCGTCGGGTCTCTTGCTAAGACAGTGACAACTAGAGATATTCCAGGCATTTGTGTCAACTTCGACTCCTTCCTACTGCTTTAAAAAATCACTGTGGAGATGAGCGAGTTGATGTTTAATACCTCATCAGCCAGGAGCCTTCTTACTGTTCTGAAGATCTCAGAGCTCATTACTTGGGAGACATTGAGCCTGGAAGGATCCAGCTGATATAACCGTCTTCTTTTTTTAACTTTTTATTTTAGATTGGAGTATAGTTGATTAACAATGTTGTGGTAGTTTCAGGTGTACAGCAAAGTGATTCTGTTATACATATACATGTATCTTTCAAACCCATGCCCCCTGCAATGGAAGGGCTGCGTCCCAACCACTGGACTGCCAGGGAATTCCCTAACCATCTTGTTATACAGATTACAGCGCCGACATCCAAAGTGGTTAAGAGACATTTCCAGACGTAGCCAGCACCGCACAGGTAGTTAGTGCCAATATCAGAATGATAGTCGGTTTCCTGGGTCTCAGGCCACTGTTCCTGGCTTTCAAGTAATCCAGTAGCATAAATAATTTCATAATGAGTGTGTGCTTCATGTTGCTATTCATACAGAGAAAATTCTTCTCAGGGAATTCTCAGGCAAAATCATCAATAGCTTACAAAAAAAAGAAAGAGAGAGAGAGGGGAGATTTCCCCTCTGCCCTTTGAGCAGCATCTCCTCATATACACCCACAGAGTGGGAGTTCCCATTACACAGCAGCCAGGAGGGTTGCCCAATCTCCATAAACCGCATTTTACTCCAAAAGTCTTTCTCAGTAGAGGTGTCTTGGAGAGGAGGCCGTGCACTCCACGGAGGGGACAGGGAAGCCCTCAGAGATGCTCTGAGGAAGGGCTCACCTAAGGCCACCTCTAGACCGTTTCCATTCCTAGGAACCAGAACATCCTGCCACCAACAGTCCTTCCGTGGCCCATAAAACTGGCTCTTCTGCCACTCCCTCCGCCCTCCCAAGGAAAGAGCCGGGAAGAAGCTCCTGCCTCTCTCTCCATCAACCAGCCTCTTGTCCCCAGTGAGGAGGAAAGTGGCAAGAGCCTCCCTTAGGGGTGGGGGCCAGGGGGGCCTGATGGGACAATGCATGCTGCTCAGGGATCTCTTTCTGGAAACAGCCTGCCCTTCAGGCAAGCCCTTTCTTCCTCCTCTAGGTCCCCCCGCCCCATAGGAAGCTTTGTCCCCCAGCTCTGCAGGCTGGGACGGGGTAGGTAGATAATCAGAACTGCATTTTGGTGTTGGATCCCAGCCACACCCTATTTATAACCATGAATAAAACTCATTCCTCTCTCCTGCCCACAGAGATGATTTCTGAATCGATTCAGTCTGATGGGAGGAAACATGGAGATGGGATTGATTGGCCCCTTTAGAGGTTTAGGTGGGGACGAGTGGGGAGGAGTGACAGATCCCATGGAAACTCAGCATTCAGTAGGAATGTTAACAAAAGGAATTAAGCCAGGGTCCTTGCCTTGGGCCAAAATTAAGTGGACATTTCATCAAATTTCAGCACGGAAGAAGCTGGGTATTATTGGCCTATCTGATGAAACCATGAATAGATTCATGGAAGAGGTAAAAATAGGTACAGTTACTTAGAAAGAAGCCAGGAGAGATTCTTATGGAGTTGGGCCTGAGGCAATGTCGCACGTTGAGCAGGCCTGAAACCAGGGATCTGATCCGCCTCTAACCCAGGCTTTTCCTCCCACCCTTGAGAAATTCTCCCTGAGGTGTTTCTCTGTAAGGTGAGGGTAAGCATTTCTGGATGAGGTTGTTTTTAAGACAATGTAAGCCCTTTGAAACAGTGAAGAACAATAAAAAATTAAAAGGATTATTACGTGGAAAAAAAAAACCCTGAGAAACAATTAAAAGACCTAGATAACTGAGCATGGTAGTATTTTTAGGCTGTTGAGCCTGAGATGAAGGGAGGACCCTGAATTGCATAAAAGAGAGGAAGGAAGAGAACTATCTTAGGGCAGGACCAAACCAGAGTGGGAGACCCAAGAGACCCAAGGCCAGCTCAGGGCCACTGCTGGTCTTTAAATTTTTCCTTTGCCAACTAGGAAACAATGCCCCTACCTCCAGGAAGAAAAGCTTGTGTCAAGGTGCACAGTATGGTGAAGAGAACAGGGTTTGCATTACAGCCGCCTTTCACCCTCTTAACCAGCAATCTTGTGTGCTACACAACGTGCCTAACTGCACACGGCAGCCCTAGGGCAGCTCCTGGCTCTATATGACTGGCTACCTAAGTTTCTCTGTTTTCCAGTTGCGGCCCCAGAAAGCTGGAACTGTAGTGATGCTTGCCATTCTCACATAGTTTTAAGCATTAAGTGATATACATGAAAGCACTTAGGGAAACATACACAATGACAGAGATTATTATAAGGCAGCCTAACCCAGGGCTCTTCAGCCAGGCAGGAGGGAGACCAAAAGGCTCAGTTCGTCATGATGAAGCTTGAGGACAGAGCACTGGGTACAAAGAGGAATAGTGTGGTGTTTCCAGAGACATGTGCTCACAGCCCCAAGAGGAATGCAAAGCCTTTCCTCTTGTTATTCTTCTAGCAGTGGGAGTCCACCGTTTGCATTCATGTTTTGTACAATTACCCAGAGGCTATGGCAACATTTTTGCATATTTAATCAAGCTAATAACCAAAACCTGAGACCGTGTGCACATCACCTGTATTAACTCTCTTCTCTCACAGCTATTCACTCATCCTCCCTTTCACAAGTCTCTCGTGCCTTCATTTTTTTTCACACATTCCTGTAATTTATTCATCTCAAGATGAACTTCTGTCTCATTTAATCATTTAAACAGACCTTTGGTGCCTATGTAATTGATTCTTCCTGGGTTTTAATTTGCATCTTTGACTCTGCCATCCTGATTTCTTTGACTATCCCTCTCTCTGCGTGACATATGTTTATGCTTTAACAGGTTTCCAATATTCTGGAAGACTTCAGAGGCCAAGGTTGAAAAAAAAAATGCTATTTTAAATAGAATCCTATTTGATTGGCCAAGCAACTGAGCGAAACCTCCAGCTTTGTGAAACAGACAACCAGGGTCATCCTTTAGTGCCCTGCTGCCCAGAGCCAACCAGGCTGGCTGCCAGGCTGACCAAGGACTGCGGGAATGAGGAATGAGGCCCATCGATCAGAAAAGGTTAGGGTTTCCTGGGACGAGATTCGATTTGATTTTGCCCCTATTCGATTTAGGGACCGACTACTTATTTTTGGATTTGCTTTCTGTTGGGGGTGGAGGACATTGGAATGGAGAAAACATACTAAGGAATTAATAAACTGGTATGTTTGGAAAGCAGGGAACAGATAAGTTGTTCATCAATAGTGCATTCTACATTGCCTCTGGGAACAAGATTTGTGTTTTTAATTCTGTGTAGATTAAGCGTAATTGGAATTGCATACAGATTCTTATAAATTAATATCACCCACGGAAGGTCTATACGATAGGAAGCAGGGAAGGGAGGCGAGGTGTTATGATTCGACTTCATGGGCCCATATGGCAACTAATCCGATAAGGTCTTTCCCAGTTCCCCACAGGGGGCCGTAACCCTGGGCTTGGGTTACATGTGTGACTGAATTTGTGAGATCCTGCCACCGACCTGACACAATCCTTTTATTTTTGTTTTCTCATTGATATAATGGGAGCCATAAGATAAAAATTATTCCTGAGTATTATTATGCAAAGGAGTTAATATTTTTAAGCACCCAGAAATTCTACCCTACGACAGAGAAGTACCAGTTATTATGGAGGCCACATGCATTTATTATGTTCTTCAAAGGAAAAAAAAATATTACTCAAGTTTTAATCACAAACATAGAATCATTAAACTTGCAATGTGGGTGTGTAATTTCTGCCAAAAAGAAAAAGAAAAAAAACAAGAAAACATTCCAAGTCTTTCATTTGTTTTAATGAGCTTCAGAACCAGCTATTGGCACCCAATTTTTTTTTAATATGCATCCATTTTCTTATTGCTATATTTAAACAGTCTTTCAAGAAAAGTGGTCAATTCACTTCAAATGTACAATGGATTTTTAATAAACCAAGACCTTTTTATAACAGATAGGCTGTCTTAATGTTTTCTCTTGAATCAGTGAGAAAACCTAGATTCTGAGTGTACTTATGTACTGTTATGAATAATATTATTACCTCCTTTATGGTTTTATGAAATCTCAATCACTTGTGGGTATTGAAATAGTAAATGTGAACCGGACCCAATCTTTCAATAGATACGTATATCTTTGCACTTCGGGTCTTAGGCATCAAATTTCCCATCCAGGATTCTGGGAACTCCGATTCGCACCCCCAACATGACTAAATGGCTATTTCAGTTGCTCTATGATTGCTCCTGAATCCTCCACTGTGATTAACTTAGTGACAAAGTGGGCCAGAGCTAAAAGGTTTGGATGTGGATATTCAGGAGATAAACTTTTTGAAGGTTAAAAAAAGGCGGGGGCAGCAACCAAAGGAGGCCAGGATTCATACAAGAGAAAAAGGGAAGAGGTCCAGGCACAGGGCTGTCCCATTCTTTATGCACTTTGTTCATTGCATAAAGATGCCAGGGAGAGTGACTGAGTGGGGGGATCCGTCTCCACTCACCATGGAGGGCATCCAGGAGCATGGCTGCGTCCACCTGGAAGAGGTGTCTTTCTCCATCACGCAAAGGCGTCTAAATCCACACTTAGAAGAAGGTAGGCAGGTTCCAGTCTTGATCCCTGGGGCACGTGCAGAGGACTTTAGTCTAGGGGTGTTGACTCTAAGTAAGGGAATAGTCCAAAGTTACAGCAAGGGCAGTGCTTCAAAGAGTGCTAATCACTGCTGGGCCCAGAGCTTGAGTGATGAAATTAGAGGGAAAAGAGAAAATGGAGCATGGTGAGAAAAGTATTTCTTGGTTGGACAGAACTAGAGACAGCAATAAAGCATACATATATATTCGGAGAACAAGGCCAGGGTAGCTGAATGGGGCTTACTTACAAAGAAGATGTCAAAAAATATTTGAGAGAAGAATATACGTGCAGGAACGTCTTAGTGATCTGGCCCCAGTAGGCAAACATCTGTTCTTTCTAAGTCCTCTCATCTGGCTGAGTCTCTTAAAGGGCCCTAGATTAGGTGGAAGTGAGTAGGACTCAGAGATAGAAGTGCAAGACTGAAAGGTCTAGGCTCTGTATGTGAAGGGAAAGGAAGGTTTTTTTCCTTTTGTGCTCACAAAGGAACATAAGAGCCACAGAACAGGATCATAATGGAACAAGCCACCATGAGCTGCTGGCCTAAGGCTCTTTCAAATTCCCCTTCCTCTGGGCAAGATTAATTCCATAATCTAGTAGCTTGACAGAAACTATAGGAGTGTGGAGCGGGCAGGAGCTGCTGGTGGAGAGAATGTTCTCAGTTCCAATGATTCAAGCACATAAGGTCAGGAAGCCAATTGCCCATTGTTGAGAAGCAGCAGATAGTGACACGGACAGGAAGATGGATAGAGCTAGTAACCAGCTGCAGATGAGAAAACCCTCCATTAAAAATAATAGTGAAATTCTCCGGTGCCATGCTTACTGAGCAGGAGGTCACTTTTTGTGCTAAAGTGATTCCGCTGATATTTTTAAATGTTTTCCTTTTAGTCTGCTTTGGAAATTTGGAATTGTGCGTTATAGATTCAATTTAATTTTTCTCTTAAATTTCTAGTCAGTTGTCCCAATACTATTTATTGAACCCCTTCCTTTTTTTCACTAATTTGAAATAACACTTTAAAAATATATACTAAATAAATTCACAGGATTGTTTTTGTTAAAAAATAATAGTGAAATTCAAAACATCTTTGGACAGGGTCTAGCATACAAATTGTTGCAGGCAGTTCTGGAAGGGATAGGGAAAGGAATCAAGATAGAAATTATTACTCAGTAGAAGAAAAATAGACATTCACCAGATAGTCCTATACCCTAACATTCAACTTTTGCCTGTATATAGATGCACACATGACAATGAAATATGACAAAATATGATACGATAAAATATGATAATAAAATAGTAAAATGTCTGATTTCCCCCATATTCGCACTTGAAATACTATACCCTTCTGGATAACAATGTGCTCTGATAGAACCCCTCTCTGTGTTGAACTGTGTCTCCCAAAAAGATAACTAGGAGAAAGACATAGAATATATTGTCCTCACAGCCCTCAGAAGGAAACACCTTGTCAACCCCTTGATGGTTATCTTACACATGATACAAACAAAAACCTAACCATGCAAGATAAGACTGATAAATTATACTATATTAAAATTAAGAATTAATTTCTTAATTTATTAAAAATGAATTAACCTCAATTCATCAATTAATTAAGAGATTACAAAGGCAACACACATTGAAGGAAAAGGTTTTTATAATATTTTGTGTCCAAAATATTTTTTAATGTCCAAATTAATAAGAAATTTTAACAACCCAAGAGAAAAATGAGCAAATACTTGAATGAGCATTTCACACTAGGATATCCAAGTGCTCAATAAACAGAAAGGAAAGGATGGTAAAGACAGTTATTAGGCTGGAAATGCAAATTAAAATTACAGTGAGGTAACACCACACACCCACAACAAAGGGTAAAGTTAAGAAGGAGGAAAACGTGTGGCAACTAAAACGTTTAAATACTGGTGGTGAGACTATAAGCTGGTACAACTGGTTTGGAAAATAATATCTACTAAAACTGAAGATATATCCTAAAACCCTCCAATTCAATCCCTAGGAACATACTCATAAGAAATGCATGCATGGGTGCAGCAAAAGACTGTTACAAGAATGCTTATAGCATCTCGATCCCTAATAGCTCAAATCAGAAACAACACTAATGTCCACCAACAGTAGAATAGATAAAAAAATATTAATATATTCATACTATGGAACGCTGAGCAACAGTGGAAACAAACTATTGCTACTCACAACAGCATGCACGAATCTCACAAGTGTAATGTTGAGCAAAAGAAACCATATATGAAGAAATTTATCACTGTGTGATTCCACTGACACAAAGTTCAGAAACTGGTAAAATGAACCCAAGGTGGTAGAAGTGAAGGTATTTTTTACAGAAAGATGGCTAGTGAATAAGCAGAGCTCAAGGAGATCCTTCTTGGCCACTAGAAATGTTCTATTTCTTCACCCAAGTAGTAGTTACATGGGTGTGTTCACTTTGAAAATTCATTGAGCCATCTACTTATGACCTGTGGGCTTTTCTGAATATATGATATAGTAAATATTTTTTAAGTTCTCTTAAAAAAAAAAGCTATATAATCATTATAAACTTCTGTGGTTACACTTTGCTTAGAAGTTCTTATTTAGCACTTGGAAACATTGCCACATATGTTTTATAACTGATGTGTTTATTAACTTTTATGTTTATTTACCTTTTTACAGTTTCTCAAAACACCATATCATATATACATCTTTGTATCTCAGCACTGTGTACCCAAAGAAGTACTGACAAACATTCGTTGATAGTGACACGCTCATAAATAGACAAGCATAGATAGACATGAGAAAGCCATTACCATGGCCATGCATAGAAAAACATACTTGTAGATATTCGTGACACATCCTAAACCATATACCAGTCCTTCCTCCAAAGATTAAGAGGAAGAAAAGACCATTCATTGAGTGTTTACTATGTTCCATTCACTAGAAGATTTAACATAATTACATGAATGTAGCCTCTCAACCACACTTTGAATTAGGCACTGTCACTGCAGATGAGGAAACAGATACAAATGATTTTCATTAACTTGTCCAAGATAATGTAACTACCAGCACTCAAAGTCAGAATAGTGCTGTGCATTGACTGGAAGGTGGCAAAAGATATTCCATTTCTCCTTTTCTACTTTTTTCACTGGATACAGTTTAGAGGGTCTGTCAAGCAAAGTACCTTGTCCATCCCCAGTCTCCTCCACGTGACTCAAACTAAGCAGATCGGATTCTGCCTGAAAGTTGATCCTAGAGCAAAGGGCAAAAAAGCTGGATTCATCCCAGGGGTGACATTCTTGCTTTTTTTTTTTTTTACTTCCTAGACTCCCAAAGTGAACCTGGTTCCATCAGCATTCTACTAGATTCTGTGAACAACCACACATCTTTCCAGTAAATCACTTTTCTGCTTAAGCAGGCAAAATTGGTTCCTGCGGCTGCGGACCAAGTGCCCTTAGCTGAATCATCAAGAAACATCTTAGAGGGACAAGAATGAGACCGAGGGCAGACGGGAGACTTGCTCAAGCTTCTCCGTGCAGAGCGGACACGTGTATCAGATCCCCTACTAATGCTCATGTCTTCACTTCATACTCCTTGCCAGGTGACAACTTTTGTCACTGAGTTGCTGAAACATAACTGTGGTTATATAAAGCGTCCCTTTTTTTCAGGCTTTTCTTCAGCTGCAGCTGACTTTGCCAGGTGCCATGATCTATTGGCCAGCATGCTCTAAATGCGACTTCCACAGCATTTGGACAGTTAATCACTGATGGCTTTGCAGTGTCCTTTGTTTCATGTACCATCTTTCTCATGTGTGTGTTTGTTCCTTAATCTTTATACTCCTTATGCTGCTCAGCTTATGGTTAGCACTCTGAGGTTGATCTGAAACCACAAATACAGGATGATTGTCTCCTGTATCCAATATTTTAATTTCAGTAGTCACTGGCCTAAGGAGAAGGGACCCCTTGTTGATAATTAGTGTGGAGCGAAAGTGTTCTCTTTTCTGCATCCCCTTCATGAATATACCCATTTCGTAAGGACACAGAGCAAAGGCATTCTACCTGGCTTTCAGCAGTGCCAGGCAATGTGTATCTCTAAACATTCCAAAGCCACCCTAAAAGGTCCCTCTTCAAAACTCTGTTAGAGGGCTTCCCTGGTGGCGCAGTTGAGAGTCCGCGTGCCCATGCAGGGGACACGGGCTCGTGCCCCGGTCCGGGAAGATCCCACGTGCCGCGGAGCGGCTGGGCCCGTGAGCCATGGCCGCTGAGCCTGCGTGTCCGGAGCCTGTTGCTACGCAACGGGAGAGGCCACAGTGAGAGGTCCGCGTACAGCAAAAAAAAAAAAAATAACTCTATTAGACATGTTCAACTCTCTATCTGATCTTTGTCCCCACTGTTAGCTCTTATGTTGAATAATCTGGAGGATGAAATGAGGCTGAAGTCTGATTGCAATCAGGAAGAAAATCCATTTATATTTGCAGTTTTGAACTTTATACCCAAACTTATATCACTGAATAGAACCCAAGTAGCATTCTAACATTCTGTATTATGTGTTTGGAATCTCTCAAACTCTATCAGACACTCAAAAATGAGCATGCAGCCACCCAAGGGTTTGAATAACAAAGTTAGAAAAGGACAGCCAAAAACAATAAATTGGCCTCCGTGGTCTGAGCCAGACTCAGCCATGTATAACTACTGAGCTGGAATAAATAAGACCTCTGTTGAAAATGGTAATAAGGATATCTAAAAAAAACTCGAAGAATAAAGTCTAGAAAAATCACAAAAGTCAGTTCTACAATTTCTAAAATATAGTATTTCTAAAACATCAAAGCATCAATTTAATAAATGATATCATGACCCATATGGAACAAAATTAAATGCTGATATAAATAAGGAAAAGTCATTTTGATTCAGCCTGAGAGCTCCTGACACTGAGACAGAATAGCGCTATGGAAAAGTGCTTTTCAAAAATTTCCCCAAAAGCGCCATAAAGGCAAAGGGATTGGGAACATAAGGCCACTGGTAGGCTGGGGCATACATCAAAAAGTAGCCCATCTCAAAAAAAAAAAAAAAAAAGTAGCCCATCTCAAGCCTTAAATATTTTTTAAGTGTTGTGTTTGTCCTAAAATATCATGGTAGTTTTGTATTATTCTTTAATACATACATATACAAATATTAAACTAATTTAATTATCTTTGGGACAGTTTTGAAATTTATTTTGTGATTAAACTTTGAGTAAAGTGAGTATTTGGAGAAGACATGTCATACTGATCCTAAGGGTTATTGAACTCTGGCATGCCACCACCTACCCGTGGAGTCACGCATATCCCAGGTGAATAAGTGTAGTTTTAGAAGAATTCATGTATTTCCCAACCTAATGGCAAGCAACTACTAACTGATTATATGAATATAACATTAGGGACTACCCTAAGAGAGGCACATTCTTACAAGATTAGTTAGAGAATTGATTTGGCTGCTGTAATGGAAAGACCCAAAATAATAATGGCTTAAATAAGGTACATGTTTGTTTCTTTCTTTCTCATGTAAAAGTCTTGGCTGATGTGATGGCCTGTGTTGAAAGCCAGGTTTCATCTGTGTTGTTTTTCTGCCATCCTCAACAAGGTCCGAGGTCACTCCCCTAGTTCCTGCCATTGTGTTCACATCCATCAGCAGGCAGTTCTCCTGCTCTAGAAATTGCGTACGTCATTTCCATCTACATTGAAAATCCCCAGAAAAGAATCACATGGCCATACTTAGCTACAAGAGAGGATGGGAAATGCAGTATTTAACAAGGTAGGTTTACACTCTCCTAAAACAAAAAGAAAAGAAGAGAAAAGAGGAGAGGAGAGGAGAGGAGGGGAGGGAGGGGAGGGGAGGGGAGAAAAGAAGCTTTAAATCATAAAGGGAAATGGATATTGGATAAAAACCAGCAATTTTTGCCACACTCAGCTGAAGTTATCAGCATTATAGAAACACTTGTTCAATATTCAGTAAAGGAGTAACAGAAATCATCTTCTATATATCATGACCAAATATACACATGTTTTGACTAATATTCTGTAGAGACATCAGGAAATTTGAAAAGAATCTCAAATAAAATTAAAATAAGTGTTTGAGAATTGAAATTAATGAAGCAAAACATAACACACAAACTTTCTAAACCAAGTGGCATTGTCAGTGGACCTTTAAAAACCTTAAACCATGGATACAGGAGGAATATGTCTCCATGAAAAGAAATAAAATATATGAACAACTTACTTATTTCCAGGAGGGTCAAATACAACAGTGGGACCTTATTGGAATACTTCATTACAGTAAAAATTAGTGTTAGAAAATGAAACCTGAGTTAGCAAGATGTCACAGGTTAAGTTCCACAGTAAGCAGACTCTCAGACGGAGCTGAGCATGCAGGAGGTTGCTTAAGGAGTGCCCTTGGACTCCCACCTATGGCAGGGAAGGAAGGAAAGAGAATTGGACAGAAGGAGAAGCTGAGCAGCAATGCAGTCTCAACTAAGGCCTCAGCCAATGCCATGGGGAGCTTTGAATGTATGCTGGCCTATAAGAATTGTCCCAAGTTAGAGTGAAATGGCAGCCCTTTATGTCACCACCTTGATCAGTCATTGAATGTGGATCGTTCCCAGAAGAAAACATGACTTGGTAGAGAAAGTTTTCTTCAGCTGAGGTGAATCATGAAGGAGACAAATTCTGATGGCTTCTTCTAGCATCATTTACAGCCACTGGAGGATTAACTCTTTCCATTGCAGGTTTGTTTCCCTGAGAAGGGAACTTTGAAACATAGATCAGCACAAAGGATGTTATGGGAGTGTTCTCAAGCACCTGTTCTGAGGAAGAAAAGAGGCTGTGTGATACATCCCGATGAAGAACCCAGGGGACCACGTGGGAGGCTCTAGAGCTTAGATAGACCTTCAGACTGGTTATCTGCTGGAGAGGGGCGTGTGGTCAGGCAGGTCTATATACCAGATATTGATCAGTCACAAAATGTGGGCCATCTAGGAGATATGACCTCAGGTGGGGCACATTTCTTCAACCAAGGCAATTTCCAAAGTGGAGTGACAGCTAAAGAGTGTTGTCTGGTGGCATTCCCAGCAGCTGGGGAACTAGATCCTTCAATCCAGGAGGAGGATCCAGGTGCATACAGTGTCCACCATAGAAGATATACTTAGTATTTTCATTTCATGGCCAAGGAAAAACTTAAAAATAAATCATTCTTTATATATGAAGAGCAGATTCAATAATTTTATCCGTATGAAACTGAAGGCACTTGTTACCTTGCCTTTTTTTCAAAGCATATTTGGTAATACATAAATTAAAGGTAGGACTGATATATGAGATTCTACTGCATAAATATTTCTATTTTTCTCACTGCTGCATTCTATTTTTGCCAGCAAATTCTTGCCCTTACTTTCCTGCAAAGAAACAAGGCCATCAGCCCTTAGCTCCCTCACCCACCCTGTTCCCAATGTTTTTAAAAAGGCATCCCTTTCTGAGGTAAAGAGCTCTCGAAAATCTCTCTCTTGACTCTTCTGTTTTCCTTAATTACAGCCATGCTTCCATCCATTCAGTCATGGATTCATTTCCGCAACCCTAGTTCACTCCCCAATATCCTGAAATCCAAACTTTCTGTTCACTCTTCGACCTATATGTGGCTCTCCCCACTGCCCCCCCCCACCAAAAAAGACAAATTACTCTCTTCTTGGCAAACTAAAGATTGTTTTCACAATTTTCAGACTTGACCTTCAAGCACAATGGGGCAGTGAACACCCATTTTTTTCCAGGACTATACTTGGCTACCATTTTTTTCCCCTGTGTCCTACTGCTCATTTTTACTTTTTCCTCCTTCCCCCAGCCACTAATGGGAAATTATCCAAAGCTGTCTTTAATCCTTTACCTAAAGCATCATATACTATCATTATAGTTTCTCATGATTTTAATTATTTCTCCTACGCTGATGGTTCAGATCTGTGCCTCCATTCTGCTTTCTCGGGTAATTCTAGCCTGGATCTCCAGCTACCTAAGGACATTCCTCCTCACACAATACCCAAATCAACATGATCAAAACCAAATTCATCATTCATAAAAAAGAAGCCTTCCACTGTATCCTCCCTAGCAGTTTCATTTTCCTAATTGCTCCATGCAAAAAACTTTGGAAACATCTAAGAACACAAAGTATGAAAAAAAAAAAGTAAAAAAGGGCACCACTGTCATCCTAGTATTGTCACTTCTTGAACACCATATGTAGTCTTTCTGCTTTTATTCATTCCATATTCCTATTGATCCTATACGTTGTATTTCCAAATTTAAATAAATATCAACATTTCGTTCCCCTTTTCAAAAATGTCCTCCTACTGGTCTAAAAAAAAAAAAAAACATAGAATCAAACTGATGAGGTTGGACCTCAAGACCCTCCTGAAATTGGTACCAGCCTTCATGGCCAATCTCATCCCACACAAGCTTTCTGCCCTATGCCTGAAAGGGATAATAATCTTTCTTTCTTCATACTGTTTTCCTGAGAGGAAGTGACCTCCCCATTCACTTAATTTATTTAAATCTACTTTTCTAAGCTTAAACTATAAGGCATACTCAGTCTCTTCTAACCCACTGTGATACTCCTCCCTCTCTACATTTCGGTAGCAATCTCAACAGTCCACTATAGTAGCTAGTCACATGCTGCTTTGTGAGACATATAATTATTGCACGTGAATATATCTCATCATTTATGTTGTAAGGTCTTTAGCCTGCTTCAACAGCATATTATAAGCACAAAAAATTTCAACACATACTTTCTGAATTAAGATTATTTTTCATCCCAAGTACCTATATATTAGTATTGTAAGAATAATGTTATGGGAATGCAGAATTTCCTGTTCAAGTTTTCAAAAAAGACAAAAGTAGAAACAAATCCATGCCTATGTATTATTAAATGGTGAGAACAAAAGTGGTAATGTATTATAAATTAAATTATTCACAAAAATTAAAATTATTTCCTTTTCATTGAGAGATTTTCACTTTCTCTAATGAAATAAGGCAAACTTGTAATTAAATAGCTGAAACAGAGGGTGATAGCAAGAAATGGTCTCTTACTTTTTCTCACTTAGAATTCACCTACCTTTCATGGATTATTCTTAATACCAAGTAAACTGATTATATAGCTATATATTTTTCCCCTGAACAAATCCTACTTAGTTTTTTTATAGATAATTTTTATTAAACAAGACCACACAAATGGGTAGGAAAGAAAACATTTTGTCAGCTTTATGATCGGACACTTAGGCTAAAATACTTTTGCCAAGAAGAAATAGACTAAACATACATCAAGCCAAACGGAGATGCTTACTTTAGTGACTAGAGGTACTTCTTATGATTTAAGACATTAGACCATAATTTGAGAATGTTTGGAAAGATCATGCAATCACTTTATATTTCTGAAAATCACTGTCCAAAAATCTGTGAATCCAAAAGATGTGCAAACATATATGGGAGGTTAATACTATTGTTTTAAGTAATTTGTAATTTTTTTAAACTACATTTACAAACATTTTTGAGGGTAGACTCATTTTTTTATTGCTGTTTGGAGGGGTTGTTTTACTTTTTTAAAGAAATACAAGACTAATTGTGATCATTCCCCTTGGTCACCTCTGTCTTAGCATTTTTCATCCCAGGGTTCAAGCCCCCAGATGCATTTCTTTGCAGTATTACAGAATTGTCAGCCATGACTCATTCATCTGGTTAGAATTTGTCAAAAGGATTAGTTCCTACTAAATATTACTGTTTCTTCTGAGGCAGGAATGCCTTCTTGGGTGTGGCATGGGAGTGAATTAGGACAGTGGTAACCTTATTCATTCATCTGGTATTTATTTTTGAGCACTTACTATGTGTGCAAAGTTCTATATTCTGGTGATACAGCAGTGAAAGCAACAATCCTCATCAAATTTGCATTAAAAAGACATTCAACAACTAATTACATAATAATTTAATCACAATAGTGATAAGCATTATAAAGGAGAAAAATGGCTTGGTAACTGGGAGACATTTTTGAACTTGCTCCTTCTTCTTTAACCATTGTTGCCTTATCCGTTGTACCCATCTTTTATTCTAATGAGAGATTTTATTTAAACTATTTGTAATTAACCGACTCCAGAATGCCTCTTGTAAATGACTCAGCATGATTCTGAAAACTTTTCAAAGAGATCAGAGTACAAGATTTTGAAACACAACCGACATGTTTTGACCAAACAACCTATAAAATTCGATCAGGGTAAGTTAAATATAAACAGGTATCTTTAGGAGTAAACATACATTAGACAAGTTCAAAATGATGAATGGCAAGAAGTTCCCAGCATAGCTGCCCCCAACTTCTCATTAAATACAAATGAACACTTGCAAAAAAGGACACACTGACAACTCACCAAAAAACTATGATTGATCGTCAACCTAAAAACAGAATCTAGGAGGAATTGGCATTAATTATAGAGGAGTTGGATCTGGATTGTGAAACATTTATCAAGGCTTAAACACGTGGCTTGGTAAATGAAGAAAGACTGCCTGACAAAGAGGCTTTGCACCTCTCACACCATTGCTGCCCAGATTCAGAGTTGCAGAGCCCCTACTTAGCAGAGAATAGGCAGATGGCACTAGGACCCCTGGGAATTGCTCTAAGAGGCCAGCATTGACTTCCAGGCACAGGCGGTGCTGACAGCAGGCAGAGCACACTTTGCATGAGGCAGGGACGCACAAGACTTTGGAGCAGTACTGGGTATAGTATTTTTTTGTTTTATATTTATTATTACTACTAAAAATAGTGAGGTAGAGAAGATACAACCACAGTAGAGTAGAAGTACACAAAAACTCCAAATTCTAGAAATGAGGTCCTGCTCAAAACAGCCTGCCCCTGATCTGAAAATCTGAGAAAGCTATTAGGTCACCACATAGCACAGTGGAGGGCAGATATAATACAAGGACAAATAACCCACTCTTTCTACAGCAAATAGCCCTGCATTATAAACGTATCAGATAAAAGACAAAGGGAAAAGAAAAATATGAAACTACTATAACAGAATAACATCTGAAACTCGGAGGAAGAATACTTCTTGGTTATAAGAGTTGGGTATAAGGGCATATCTAATACTGGAACACGATGTATTTGTTCCATTATAAATTTATTTATGGAAGGACTAGCTAACACAATTAGCCTTGTAGTGAAACAAGGTGTATCATATTTAAAGGGAAGAAACAAAATTATCATTCTCTGCAGTAGAATCAGCACAAAACAAATAAAGCAAAATTAATACCACCTAAAAAATTAGATGATTTTCTTCTAAATACAAACATTTTAGATATTTTTAAATAAAGTTAAATATGTCTTAAAGGCCCATATTAAAAAAAAAAAAACTTTAGAACTTTACTCGTGGACTCAAAATACTTTGATACATGAGGACTTGTGTCATGAATGAGTCTTCCTGTGTAGGAAGTTCCAATATTCTAAGGGTGTCAATTCTCTTCCAATTAAACTGTAAATATAAAAATTAAAATTCCAAATAAAAATTAGGAATTTTTGATTGTGGAAATAAGGGTGGAAAATGGGAACTTAACAACATCATTCAAAATTCACCTGGAAGCATAAGCACAGATATACAGGTGGAAAACTTTAGAAAGCCAAGAGTAACAAATAAGCACTTTCCAGTCAATAAATTGTATTATAAAAGTATTTTAATTAAGGGGTGAGGGGCAAGATAGAGGTAGGGGATTAAGAGGTACAAACTACTAAGTATAAAATAAATAAGCAAAAATAATCTATCATACAGCACAGGGAATACAGCTAAGAGTTCTTAACTTTAAATGGAGCAGAATCTATAAATATTGAATCACTACATTGTACATCTGAAACTAATATAATATTGTAAATCAACTCTACTTCAACTTGTTTTAAAAGTTACCTTAATTAGATTCTTTCAAGTGAAAAGGAAGGAAAACACATAGAAGACCTTTTTGGTGAACAATGAGTGTAAGTCTACTAAAAAACTTTAGCATCGAACACAAGCCTACCTTCACTCCAGGTACCAGACTGCCAAGAATGAGAAGAGGACAGGTTATATGGGAGCAAAGCAAAGCCTAGGCTCAAGTAATCCACTTTGTCCAACAATACCCAACATCCTCACTTCACAAAATGGATGAGTGTTAGGGTCAGTCTATTCCCATCTCAGGTGAATTGTCCCCGTTTCCAGCAGGCTTTTGGCCTCCACGGTTACCTTTGACATGGGCATATAGGTCAAAGTTTAAGAAGCAATGGCTACATTCACAGAGTTAGTTTCACCTGATGTAGATATCAAGGGAGGGAGGGATGAATAAGGGAGGGGAGCACAAAGGATTTTTAGGCCAATGAAACTACCCTGTATGATACATTTGTCAAAAACCCATTGAACGTGCAATACCAAGAGGGAGCCCTAATGTAAACTATGGACTCTGGGTGATAATGGTTTGTCCACGTAGGTTCTTCCATAGGTACTGCTGTGATGTGGGATGTCGATAGTGAGGGAAGCTGTGCTCGTTTGGGGACAGTGCTATATAGGAACTGTCTGTACTTTCCACTCAATTTTGCTGTGAACCTAAAAGTACTCTAAAAATAAAGTTTATTAATTACAAGCAAACAAAAAGATTACTACAGGGAAAAAAGCTAAAGTTTCTATAAAAAAATACAACCCTAAACAAGATTTTTCAAGTAAAAAATTAAGGGCAAAATATTTGTCGTATGCATAATAGGAAAATGGTTAATAGTCTTAATATACAAATTGTGCTCAGTTTAAAAAGAAATCTGTAAATACACCACATTAGCTTCCTAGAACTGCCATAACAAATTACCATGTGACTTAAAACAGCACATATTTATTCTCTCATAGTCCCAGAGGCCAGAAGTCCAAAATCGAGGTGTCACAATGCCACATTCCCGCTAAAGGCTGCAGGGAAGCATCCTTTTTTTCCTCTCCCAGCTTCTGGTGGCTCTAGGAGTCCCTTGGTTTGTGGCTGCAAACTCCAGTCTTTGCCTCCATCTTCATGTGGCCTTATCCTCTATGTCTGTGCCATCTACTCTTACATCTCCATTGTCATAACATTTAGGGCCCACCAGTTAACTCCGGATGATCTCATCTTGAGACCCCAATTGCAATTGCAAAGACCTTCATAATGTAAGTGCCTGACCTTGTAAGGTTTTTTGTTTTTTTTTTTTAATTATTTATTTATTTATTTTTGGCTGTGTTGGGTCTTCGTTTCTGTGCGAGGGCTTTCTCTAGTTGCGGGAAGCAGGGGCCACTCTTCATCGCGGTGCACGGGCCTCTCACTATCGCGGCCTCTCTTGTTGCGGAGCACAGGCTCCAGACGCGCAGGCTCAGTAGTTGTGGCTCATGGACCCAGTTGCTCCGCGGCATGTGGGATCTTCCCAGACCAGGGCTCGAACCCGTGTCCCATGCATTGGCAGGCAGATTCTCAACCACTGCGCCACCAGGGAAGCCCCTGACCTTGTAGGGTTTTGATTGCCAAGGCATCCATTTCAAAAGACACCCATTTTAAATAAACATCTTGCCAGCTGTATGACACAGCTACTAGCAAAACAACCAGATAAAGAACTAGGCCACCCACACCCATGAAGCTCAACCTAGATAACTGACAGCTTGAGTGAGTCTGCCTCCACTCTTCCCCATCCTAATTCCCATTCTTCAGCTTCAAATTAGCCAATAATGAGTGACCCCATAAAATCCCAGACACCCCATCTTTGGACTCTAATGAAGGCAGAGCCCCAGGTTCCCTCTCTCTGTCTTCTTCTCTGTCTCCTCACATCCTCATGACATGTATATAGTCCAGGACCTGTGAGGAATAAACCTTGTTCCTCAAAATCCTCTGATTTTATTTCCTCAGTGCATCCTGCAATCATAATAAGAACCCAGCCCAGCCACAACTTTCGCTTCAATGGGGAAATGTCTGTGGGGCTTCATAGGAGTAATACGGCCCTGGCTTTGGACAGATGCCTCAGGCATTCCTAGCCAAGAGCATCACCGTCAGTAAGGTGGGACCAATACAACAACCCTATCTTCAAATAAATTCACATTCGTAGGTCCTAGAGGTTAGAACATGGACATGTATTTGGGGGTGTGGAGGGCAACTATTGAATTCGCTACATACAGCCAACAACAAAAAAGGAGCAAAACTCATGAACAGGCAATTCCCAAATAAAGAAATATAAACCCTTTGAAAAGTCATCAACCTCACTAAAAATCAAATAAATGCAAATATAAATGGCACTGAGATATCACTTTTCACTCTCAGATGTATGGTGAAATCAGGGATAAGCTCTCTGATTAAGTGGCTAAATTCCTAATATGTTGGAATATCTGAAAAATTGGCCCTCTAGGAAATTATTTCCTTCCCACAGCCCTCAGATAAGTTATTTAGTGTTCCAGAATAATAATCTGTAGTTTGAATTTCCAATTTCGATTTAGTAATAACTAAATACCATAATTTTATACTCTGTTTTCACTTTCAGGATTTCTACCTGAAGAACAAACTAAAAGAAAGGTGCCTTATACCTTATGTTGGGAGTGGGGAAGGTATACTGCTACAATCCCCTTGGAAAAGCTACTAACAGAGGACAATACAGTACATACTGTACAGCCTTATTCTACACTAGGCATATATTCAACAAAACTGTGTTCATAGCAGCACTATTCATAATAGCCAAACACTGGAAACAATATCCATCAAATAGTAGTAGGATCACATAAATTATGTTCCATTCATTCAATGGAATAGCCTACATTCATTCAATAGCCTACAGCAATGGAAATAAGCAAGCTACTACTTCAAAGAACAACATGGATGAATCTCACAAAATAAAATTGAATGAAAAAATTTTGGACAGTTTTGTTTTGGACAGTCCAAAAGTTTTGGACAGTCCAAAAACAATTAAAACTAACATTTAGAAAACTCAGAAAAATGGCTACTATTTTGCTGAGCAATGCCCAAGAAGAAGTACATGGACACCTCCTAGGATTCTGGAACTGTTGTTTCTTGGCAGGGGCAGCAGTTACATGGATGTTTATTTTGTGAAAATTTATTGAACTCTATGTACTACCTGCATATTTTTGTACTTTCCTGTATGTAATGTATATGTTAAAACCCTGAACCACTGTTTCTTCTTAGCCTCTTTTCATTGTGCAGCCAACAAGTTGACAATTGTCCTAAAGAGAAAAGCAGCAGAGAATGTACTGAGCTCTTGACCCATCGAATCGCTGTGGAAGATGAGTCTGATACAGCTGTTAAAGACGGTGGCAGAAGTCATACAGGTTTGTTTGCCTCCTTACTTGTTTAGGATTAACTGAGATAACACATATCAAATACTTAGCACAGAGCCGAGGACATAGATACTGCTGAACTAAGTTGACTTTACAATTTATCACCCAAACAGGACACTTTTTTTAAATTGAAGTATAGTTGATTTATAATATTATATTAGTTTCAGGTGTACAACATAGTGATTCAATATTTTGACAGATTATACTCCATTTAAAGTTATTAGAAAATAATTGCTATATTTCCCAGTGTTATACAATATATGCTTGATGTTTATTTCTTTTTTTATAATAGATCTTAATTGGAGGATAATTGATTCACAATATTGTGTCAGTTTCTGTTGTACAACGAAGTGAAATCAGCCATATGCTTACGTATGTCCCCATATCCCCTCCCTCTTGAGCCTCCCTCCTACCCTCCCTATCCCACGTCTCTAGGTCATCCCAAAGCACTGAGCTGTTCTCCCTGTGCTATGCTGCTGCTTCCCACTAGCTAACTATTTTACATTTGGTAGTGTATCTATGTCAATGCTACTCTCACTTCACCCCAGCTTCCCCCTCCCACCCCCCCCATGTCCTCAAGTCCATTCTCTATGTCTATGTCTTTATTCCTGCCCTGCCTCTAGGTTCATCAGTACCATTTTTTTTTAGATTCCATATATATGTGTTAGCATACGGTATTTGTTTTTCTTTTTCTGACTTACTTCACTCTGTATGACAGACTCTAGGTCCATCCACCTCACTACAAATAACTCAGTTTCATTTCTTTTTATGGCTGAGTAATATTCCATTGTATATATATGCCACATCTTCTTTACCCATTCATCTGTCAATGGACATTTAGGTTGGTTCCACGTCCTGACTATTGTAAATAATGCTGCAATGAACATTGGGGTTCACGTCTCTTTTTGAATTATGGTTTTCTCAGGGTATATACCCAGTAGTGGGATTGCTGGGTCATATGGTAGTTCTACTTTTAGTATTTTAAGAAACATCCATACTGTTCTCCATAGTGGCTGTATCAATTTACATTCCCACTAACAGTGCAGGAGGGTTCCTTTTTCACAACACCCTTTCCAGCATTTATTGTTTCTAGATTTTTTGTTAATGGCCATTCTGACCGGATACCTCATTGTAGTTTTGATTTGCATTTCTCTAATAATTAGTGATGTTGAACATCTTTTCTTGTGCCTCTTGGCCATCTGTATGTCTTCTTTGGTGAAATTTCTATTTAGGTCTTCTGTCCATTTTTTAGTTGAATTGTTTGTTTTTTTGATATTGAGCTCCATGAGCTGTTTGTATATTTTGGAGATTAATCTTTGTCCATTGTTTCATTTGCAAATATTTTCTCCCATTCCAAGGGTTGTCTTTTTGTCTTGTTTATGGTTTCCTTTGTTGTGCAAAATCTTTGAAGTTTAATTAGGTCTCATTTGTTTATTTTTGTTTTTATTTCCATTACTCTAGGAGGTGGGTCAAAAAAGATCTTGCTGTGGTTTATGTCAAAGAGTGTTTTGGGTATGTTTTCCTCTAAGAGTTTTATAGTGTTTGGTCTTACATTTAGGTCTTTAATCCATTTGGAGTTTATTTTTGTGTATGGTGTTAGGGAGTGTTCTAATTTCATTCTTTTACATGTAGCTGTCCAGTTTTCCCAGCACCACTTATGGAAGAGGCTGTCTTTTCTCAATTGTATGTTCTTGCCTCTTTTGCCATAAATTAGGTGACCATATCTACCTATCTATCTATCTATCTATCTTTCTCTCCTATTCCACTGATCTATATTTCTGTTTTTGTGTTAGTACCATATTGTTTTAAATACTGTAGCTTTGTAGTATAGTTTGAAGTCAGGGAGCCTGAGGCCTCCAGCTCCATCTTTCTTTCTCAAGATTGCTTTGGCTATTTGGGGTCTTTTGTGCTTCCAAAAGAATTGTAAAATTTTTTGTTCTAATTCTGTGAAGAATGCCATTGGTAGTTTGATAGGGATTACATTGATTCTGTAGATTGCTTTGGGTAGTATAGTCATTTTCACAATGTTGATTCTTCTGATCCAAAAACATGGTATATTTCTCCATCTGGTTATGTCAACTTTGATTTCTTTTATCAGTGTTTTATAGTTTTCTGAGTACAAGTCTTTCACCTCCTTAGGTAGGTTTATTCCTAGATATTTTATTCTTTTTGTTGCAATGGTAAATGGGAGTGTTTCTTTAATTTCTCTTTCAGATTTTTCATCATTAGCATATAAGAATGCAAGAGATTGCTGTGCATTAATTTTATATCTTACAACCTTACCAAATTCATTGATTAGTTCTAGTATTTTTCTGATGACATCTTTAAGACTTTCTATGTATAGTATCATGTCATCTACAAACAGTGACAGTTTTACTTCCTCTTTTCCAATTTGTATTCCTTTATTTCTTTTTCTTCTCTGATTGCCATGGCTAGGACTTCCAAAACTATGTTGAATAAGAGTGGCATGAGTGGACATCCTTGTCTTGTTCCTGATCTTAGTGGGAATGCTTTCAGTTTTTCACCATTGAGAATGATGTTTGCTGTGGGTTTGTCATATATGGCCTTTATTAGGTTGGGGTAGGTTCCCTCTATGCCCATTTTCTGGAGAGTTTTTATCATAAATGGGTGTTGAATTTTGTCAAAAGCTTTTTCTGCATCTATTGAGATTATCATATGGTTTTTATTCCTTAATTTGTTAATATGGTGTATCACATTGATTGATTTGTGTATATTTAAGAATCCTTGCATTCCTGGGATAAATCCCACTTAATCATGGTGTATGATCCTTTTGTGCCGTTGGATTCTGTTTGCTAGTATTTTGTTCAGGATTTTTGCATCTATGTTCATCAGTGATATTGGTCTATAATTTTCTTTTTTTGTGTATCTTTTTCTGGTTTTGGTATCAGGGTGATGGTGGCTTCGTAGAATGAATTTGGGAGTGTTCCTCCCTCTGCAATTTTTTGGAAGAGTTTGAGAAGGATGGGTGTTAGCTCTTCTTGAAATATTTGATAGAATTCGCCTGTGAAGCCATCTGGTCCTGGACTTTTGTTTGTTGGAAGATTTTTAATCACAGTTTCAATTTCATTGCTTTTGATAGGTCTGTTTATATTTTCTAATTCTTCCTGGTTCATTCTTGAACATCTGTTCCTTTCCAAGAATTTGTCCATGTCTTTGTGGTTGTCCATTTTATTGGCATATAGTTATTTGTAGTAGTCTCTTATAATCCTGTGTATTTCTGCAGTGTCAGTTG
The DNA here is from genome assembly GCF_937001465.1 of Orcinus orca. NCBI lineage: Eukaryota > Metazoa > Chordata > Mammalia > Artiodactyla > Delphinidae > Orcinus > Orcinus orca. The sequence continues at coordinate 108,705,638 of NC_064565.1, forward strand.
TGATTTCTCCTTTTTCATTTATAATTTTATTGATTTGTGTCCTCTCCCTTTTTTTCTTGATGACTCTGGTTAAGGGTTTATCAATTTTGTTCATCTTCTCAAGGAACCAGCTTTTAGTTTTATTGATCTTTACTATTGCTTTCCTTGTTTCTATTTCATTTATTTCTGCTATGATCTTTGTGATTTCTTTCCTTCTACTGACTGGGTTTTCTTTGCTCTTCTTTCTCTAGTTGCTTTAGGTGTAGGGTTAGATTGTTTATCTGAGATTTTTCTTGTTTCTTGAAGTGAGATTGAATTGCTATATACTTCCCTCTTAGAATTGCTTCTGGTGTGTCCCATAGGTTTTGGGTCACTTTGTTTTCACTGTCATTTGTTTCTATGTATTTTTTTATTTCTTCTTTGATTTCTTCAGTGATCTCTTGGTTATTTAGTAGTGCACTCTTTAGCCTCCATATATCTGTGGTTTTTACAGTTTTTTTCCTGTAATTGACTTCCAATCTCATAGCGTTGTGGTCAGAAAAGGTGCTTTATACGATTTGAATTTTCTTAAATTTTCCAAGGCTTGACTTGTGACCCAAGATGGGATCTATTCTGGAGAATGTTCTGTGTGTACTTGAGAAGAAAGTGTGTTCTGCCAGTTTCAGGAGGAATGTTCTATAAATATCAATTAAATCTATCTGGTCTATTGTGTCTTTTAAAACTTGTGTTTCCTTATTTATTTTCTGTTTGGATGATCTGTCCATTGGTGAAAGTGGGTGTTAAATTCTCCTACTATTATTATGTTACTGTCAATTTCCCCTTTCATGGTTGTTAGCATTTGCCTTATGTATTTAGGTGCTCTTATGTTGGGTGAATAAACATTTATAATTGTTATATCTTCTTCTTGGATTGATCCCTTGATCATTATGTAGTGTCCTTCCTTATCTTTTGTAACAGTCTTTATTTTAAAGTCTATTTTATCTGATATGAGTATTGCTGCTCCAGCTTTCTTTTGATTTCCATTTGCATGGGATATCTTTTTCCATCCCTTCACTTTCAGTCTGTATGTGTCCCTAGGTCTGAAGTGGGTCTCTTGTGACAGCATATATATGGGTCCTGTTTTTGTATCCATTCAGCCAGTCTGTGTCTTTTGGTTGGGGCATTTACATTCAAGGTTATTATCGATATGTATGTTCCTATTACCATTTTCTTAATTGTTTTGGGTTTGTTTTTGTGGGTCTTGCTCTTCTCTTGTGTTTCCCGCCTAGAGAAGTTTCTTTAGCATTTGTTGTAAACCTGGTTTGGTGGTGCTGAATTCTCTTAGCTTTTGCTTGTCTGAAAAGCTTTTGATTTCTCCATCAAATATGAATGAGATCCTTGCCAGGTAGATTAATCTTGATTGAAGGTTTTTCTTTCATCTCTCTAAGTATATCCTGCCACTCTCTTCTGGCCTGCAGAGTTTCTGCTGAAAAATCAGCTGATAAACTTATGGGGATTCCTTTGTATGTTATTTTTTGGTTTTCCCTTGCTGCTTTTAATATTTTTTTCTTTGAATTTAATTTTTGTTAGTTTAATTAATATGTGTCTTGGTGTGTTTTTCCTAGGGTTTATCCTGTATGGGACTCTCTGTGCCTCCTAGACTTGCATGACTATTTCCTTTCCCATGTTAGGGAGGTTTCCAACTATTATCTCTTCAAATATTTTTTCAGACTCTTTCTTTTTCTCTTCTTCTGGGACCCCTATAATTCGAATGTTGGTGCATTTAATGTTGTCCCAGAGTTCTCTGAGATTTTCTTCAATTCTTTTCATTCTTTTTTCTTTATTCTGCTCCTCAGCAGTTATTTCCACCATTTAGTCTTCCAGCTCACTTATTCATTCTTCTGCCTCAGTTATTCTGTTACTGATTCCTTCTAGTGTATTTTTCATTTCAGTTATTGTGTTGCTCATCTCTGTTGGTTTGTTCTTTAGTTCTTCTAGATCTTTGTTAAACATTTCTTGTATTTTCTCAATCTGTGCCTCCATTCTATTTCCGAGATTCTGGATCATCTTTACTATCATTACTCTGAATTCTTTTTCAGGTAGATTGCCTATTTTCTCTTCATTAATTTGTTCTTCTAGGTTTTTACCTTGCTCCTTCATCTGTGACATATTTTTTTTTGCCTTCTCATTTTTTTTTCCTTTTCTTTATGAGTGGGATTATGTTCCTGTCTTACTGGTTATTTGACCTGAGGCTTCCAACACTGCAGTTTGTAGGCTGTGGGGTAGAGCTGGGTCTTAGTGCTCAGCTGAGGACCTCCAGGAGACCATAATCTGATGAATATCCCTGGAGTTTGAGGTTCTCTGTTAGTCCAGTGGTTCAGACTCAGAGCTTCCACCACAGGAGCTTTGGCCCAACCCCCAGCTCATGAACAAAGATCCAGCAAGCCTCATGGGGTGTCAAAAAAGAAAAAAAAAAAGGAGAACATTAACAAAGTAAAAAATAAAATTAGACTAGGAAACTAACAGCTATGTTAGAAAAAATATAAAAATAAAAATATAGATGAAACAACTGGAAGGTAAAACAGAACCACAGTAGTAAAAAAAGACAAGGAGAAAAAATAAATTAAAAAATGGTGGAAAATGCCTTGGCTGTGGAGGGCAGGGCCTAAGCAGAGGTGAGGTTTGGGTTGTGGGCGGGGCCTATACTTAGGGCCCACAGGGCTGAAAAAGGCAGGAGGGGATGTCAGGGGTGTATGGGGGGTGTGGGCAGTGGGACTTAGGCTCTACAGAACAGAAAGAGTCCAGGCATGTCTCTCGTCTCTGGTCTCAGAGGGCTGGGGACCCCACCTGGGAGCCCAGCAGGCTTCCTGGGGTTGAGTGGGCAGAGCAGAAGCCCTCAATTCCTCTCCTGCTCCTCCAGTCCCTCAGGGCCCCTTCCACCTGCCTCTCCTGATCTCCTCAACCTCCCTCCTATACCCCCAGGACCCACGCAGCCTGGAGGGGGCTTTGGAGGGCGGGAGATCGGCCTTGGAGCTCAGCAGGCTCCCTATGCCTGAGTGGGTAGAGCAAACTTCCTCTGCTCCTTTCCTGCTCCTCTGGTCCTGCCTCTCCTTGCAGGGCCCCTCCTGCCTGCCTCTCCTGTTCTCTCCCGGCCTCCCTTCCATGCCCCTAGGACAAACCCAGCCCAGAAGGGACCTCTGAGGGTGTAGGACCCAGCCGGAGAGCTGGACAGACTTCCCCAGACGATTGGGCAGGGGAAACGCTGGGCCTGCTGCCCCCCCATCTGAGCCACTGAGGGTCACTCCAGGCATGGGAACCTCTCCCTCCTCTCAGCCACCCCTCAGGAATGCCAGTCCTGTCCGGCCTCAACTCCTCCTCCCTGCTCAGTCCACCCACATCCTACCGGTTTGCTTGAGTGTTCTTCCCGTCTCCTTGGGCATTGGGGTCCCCCACCAGCATCCAGCAGGTGCCCTAGTTATGGGGAGACGTGAACTCTGCATCTTCCCACGCTGTCGTCTTGACTCTGCCCCTCCGCTTATTTCTTTTTTATACAGTAGTTTGTATCTCTTAATCCTCTACCCTTACCTTACCCCTCCCCCCTTGCTTCTCCCACAGGTAACCACTAGCTTGTTCTCTGTATATGTGAGTCTGTTCCTATTTTGTTATATTCCTTTGTTTGTTTTATTTTTTAGATCCCACAGATAAGTGATAACATAGAGTATTTGGCTTTCTCTGTCTGACTTATTTCAATAAGCATAATACCATCTAGGTCCACCCATGTTGTTGCAAACGGCAGAATTTCATTCTTTTTATGGCTGAGTAATAGTTCATTGTGTATGTATTCAATAAATACAATTGTATATATGTATACACATATATGCACCACATCTTCTTTATCCATTCATCTGTTGATGGGCACTTAGGTTGTTTCCATATCTTAGCTATTGTAAATAATGCTGCTATGAACATTGGGGTGGTACATAAATCTTTTTGAATTAGTGTTTTTGTTTTCTTCAGATATATACCCAGGAGTAGAATTGCTGGATCATATGGTAGTTCTACTTTTAGTTTTTTGAAGAGCCTCCATACCATTTTCCATAGTGACTGCACCAATTTATATTCCCACCAACAATGTGCAGGTATGAGATGATATCTCCTTGGGGTTTTGATTTGTATTTCTCTGATGATTAACAATGTTGAGCATTTTTCATGTGCTTTTTGGCCATTGGTATATCTTCTTTGGAAAAATGTGCATTCAGATCTTCTGCCCATTTTTTAATTGGGTTGTTTGGTTTTTTTGATATTGAGTTGTATTAGCTATTTATATATTTTGGATATTAACTCTTTATTGGTCATATTATTTGCAAATATTTTCTCCCATTCAGTAGGTTGTCTTCTCATTTTGTTGATGGTTTTCTTTGCTGTGCAAAGTTTTTAAGTTTAATTGGGTCCCATTTGCTTATTTTTGCTTTTGTTTCTTTGGCTTGAGGAGACTGAGCCCCAAAAACATTGCTATAATGTATATCAAAGAGTGTTCTGCCTATGTATTTTTTCCCCAGGAGTTTTATGGTTTCAGGCCTTACATTAGGTCAGTCCATTTTGAGTTTATTTTGTGTATTATGTGAGAAAATGTTCTGATTTTATTCTTTTACATGTAGTTATCCAGCAAAACAGGACATTTTTGAGAGTCAAAGAGATCACTGCTAATAAGCACACTGGACCACAAACATACATGAAGATTCTCACAAACTGAGGAATACTGTCAATGAAGAACTATATAAATGATGACATGTATAATTATTATGCCTGAGTTAGCCTTGCCATTAGCAAGTACATTAATAGGCTATGTTTTTGAAAAATTAAAAAACTGGGGGAGTGATATATTTAAATGAAACAATTATTGGTCAGATACAAAATATTTATCTCTGTAGACTATGCATGGCTGCTCTTGCACTCAAAAAATGAACACCCTGCTGAAAAGGACAACACTAGACTTCAGCACAAGTTGGGATGAAAGATATATATATATATATATATTTTTTGGCTGTGCCACATGGCTTGTGGGATCTTAGTTCCCCAACCAGGGATCACCCACCCTGCAATAGAAGTGCAGTGTCCTAACCACTGGACCACCAGGGAATTCCCACAAGTTGGGAGATAACTCTGGATGCTAATATTTTTCCTTGCTCTGTAGACTAAGTCAGAGAACTGAATTCAGATGACCAGAAATCACAGCTCCCTTATTTCTTCTGGAGGACAAAATCTGTGTCATTACCACATTTCTTCATATTTAATATCTTCATATTTAATCTTATTTTTTAATTATAATGAAAGCCCAGTAGTTCCAGTAGCATAGTTTTATACAAGCGTATTGTTACAAATTCCACTGCATATTACAGGGAAATGCCTGGAATCTCATTAGCTGTGATTTAACACATTTAACACAAATTTTCATGTTTATGCCTAACTGCAATTTCATCCTTCCTTGCTGACACCAAAATCCCCTGGGGGGGCCTCAAAGTTGATGAGACTGGTTGGCCAAGTATGGCAAACTAGCAAATGACTGGAAAATAAGACAAAGGCAAGTGTGGGTTCCACATGCTATACTTATTTCCTGCATGAATATTGAATATACTTGGGCTTCATTTCCCTGATGTGTATAAACATGATTTTTCCTTGGTATTGAAAGAGCACATCTCAAACCAATAACAGAAAAATCCTTTTTTTTTTCAAATGAAGCAAAAAGTTTCTTTGATTCCATGCCACTCTTTCCTCAGTTTACTCTTATTGTATAAAGTAGTTCTTTAAATAAGAAACTCTTGCATTGTCAGATGCAGAGATAATTGGACAAGGTCATTATTGTTCAGTGTTCTTTCTCTGATCCTCATGATATCTATCTGCTTCCTAAAGACTTTCAGAAAGTCCCAGCTTCCTATAGAATCAATTCAAATATATCATTTTGTTTTCTATGTTTTGCCAAGCTCTTTTCTCCCATGTTCAACTTCTAAAGCAGGTTTGGTGTGAGAAAGTATCCGTTTAGTTCACCATCCCTCTCTACCTTTCTTGCTGCTTGTTTACCTCTCAGACTATAAGCTCCATGAGGGGAAAATGTGTCACAATTTTTCTTTCCCAGTTGTAACATCACTGTTTAGCCCCCACAGGACATATTTACTGAATGAAGGAATAAATGGACAAGGAATCAGCAGCCCCAGACTGACAGCTTGCCAGCCATGTCTGTGAGCATACAGCACATTACCGAGTGGGTCTCTTCCCTGGGGCCTCATTAACAAATTTTCCAAAGCTGGACAAAGGGACAACTTGGAGGAGATAGTAGCTTAAAAGCATTTCCCTGGCACCTGTCCTCCCAACTTATTTCTGGAGCGTACCAATAAGCAAGGAGCATTCCGAAAGGGTCCAGGAGTGAAAGGTGGGCATGTAGAGGTTGTGGTATTAAGATAGAGCATAGGACCATCAGGCAAGGAGAAGGTCCATTTCTTAATGGAAAATGCTAGAAATAGCATATGCTCATGAACTGGTTTTTGCATACTGAAACCTCTGTACACTAGAAGACCTGATTTTCTTATACTATACTCAAATGTGCAACAACAAGAAGAGAATGCACTTTATTTCTCTATAACTGAGAAATATAATCTGATCTATAATCTTATCATTCATGACACTCTATCTGATGGGTTGCAGGGGAAAAAATTATACTTCTGTCCAATTCATTAACCTGGTTTGAAGCAATAATCTTAACAGTCCCTTGAGGTAAATGCTTGGTTTCCCAGACCCTCTTCCCTATGATGGCTTCTGGCTACATGGGGTAGAGGCCCAGCACCTTATGACAGAAAGGAAGAGATGGAGTCCTTGAATACACATGGTGGCCTCTGTGACCCTCTGGGCCTTGCAGCAGAATGGCTGGCTCCAAAAGTCCCCACTCTGAGTCTGATTCTCTGCTCTTGGCCTCATCCTTGGGCATCGGCCTGTTGCCAGAGCCTGTGATGGTAGAGCTTGGGGCCTGATCTCTCCAAGCTTGGTCACGGGCTGGGTGTGCACCCCGGCTGATTTGACTTCACTTCACTTCTCTGTCATGCTGAAGGCCCCCCTAAGTCTCTCCCATGTCCTCACCACCCTGGCCCTTCAGCCTCAACACTAAGTGTCCCCTGGTCCCACCTTCATAAACAGTTAGGTCTGCCCTTACCTCCTTATTACCAATCACCAAGAGTTTAATGTTGCTAATAAAAAATCCCTCACCTGCCCACTGATATCAGTATGTCTTATTTTACTTTCTCTCTCCTACTGCTCATGTTTTGACATTAAGATGAAAGCATGTTAGACTCACAGACTTAGACAAACTTCTGTTTACCAAAGGGGAAAGGTCAGGGGGAGGGATAAATTGGGAGTTTGGGACTGACATATACACACTACTATACTTAAAATAGATAACAAACATGGACGTACTGTATAGCACAGGGAACTCTGCTCAGTATTCTGTAATAACATAAATGGGAAAAGAATTTTTTAAAAAATAGATACATACATATGTATAACTGAATTACTTTGCTGTACAACTGAAGCTAACACAACATTGTTAATCAACTATACTCTAATATAAAATAATTTTTTTTTAAAAAGGCAAAAAAAAATTAAATAAAACCATGGTACATACACCAATCGCATACCCCCTAGTTTTTCTGGCCAGCTTTTCTAAAATCAGTGTTCCTGGGACAAGCCTTTTAAATTTCCTTCCAACCTTTGAGTTTCAAATAATAATCACTGAGTTTTTTCTAAGCTCAAGAAAATTATGTATCCGGTGTGTGATAAGGAATTCCATTCTTCTTGATGTTTTCATGAATTCATGAGGTTCACTCTTCCACATCTTCCCCATTCCTCAAAGTAGTTCAAAGTAGGACAAGAAGAAATTGATTTAGGGAAGCCCACCTTGTGCTACCTACTCATGATAATACTAAATAAAAGTTTCAAAGCTCATGCACAAGTTCTCTGAGGCCCATGGAAAACTTACCTGCCTTTGCAGTTTAAAGTCTTGGCTGGAAAAATATATAGATAAAGGGAAACAAATCACTCCCTCCACCAGTGCCCAAAAAGCGTGTACAACGTGTTATGTGCTTTAAGAGAAGACTTAACTGGAATTAAATATCTCCTTTTCCAACAGTCAAATACCTGTGATACCAGATATGACCACAACATGCCTTCTTGGATCAGTATCAGCCAGTGGGCTGATAGCCTAAGCTAAATATTCTACATGTCTACTCAGACACCAGCCACAAACAGCCAAAGCAAGGAGCTGGGCATCTTAAGGTTTTATTTTAGTCACCAAAATGCCAGCCTCCTCATATCTGTCTTTAGAACTGGAGGTCTATGCACTACCTGTGCAGATTTTCAGAGGAAAGTGTATAGGAGATCAAAATATTGGCTTTAATGATGGCATGGCTAGCTTGGAGATAAAGGTCTGTATCCAAGGTCATTTTTTACCTTGAAATAAACAACCCAGCAGTCACAGGCAGATGGGCCATCAGGGGAAAATAGCTTGCCCTGATGAGAGCTCTACTTGAAGGAGAAAAGAGTGGGTGGAACCTATGGACAGTCCTACTCCCAAAGAAATGGTTGCCATTCATGCGTTTTCTAAGGCTACGGTAACAAAGCACTACAAATGTAGTGGCATAACACAACGAAAATTTATTGTCTCACAGTTCTGGAGGTGAGAAATCTGAAATCAAGGTGCTGTCAGGTCTGTGCTCCCTCCTAAGCCTCTTAGGGAGGATTCTTCCTTGTCTCTTCCAGCTTCTAGTAGCTCTGGTGTTCTTTGGCTTGTGGCTGCATAACAATCTCTGCCACCACCTTCACATGGCCATTTTCCCTCTGTCTCTGTCTTCCTTAGTTCTGATAAGAACACTAGTCATATTGGATTAGGGCACAAACTAATGACCTCATCTTAACTTGATTACATCTGCAAAGACCCAATTTCCAAATAAGGTCACATTCACAGGTGCCAGGGGTTAGGACTTCAACATATCTTTTCAGGGGACACAATTCAATCCTAACAATGCCCATGACCTTTCGCACATTTATCCCATTACCTAGCAAAGCGAGGATAAAAGGATGTCAGAACTCTGCCTTCCAGTAAGTCAAATAAACTGTGCCTTCCATTGGGAGGGTCCAGTGAGGGGGAAAAGAAGTACAGAAACTTTCAAGAAAGACACAGTCTTATTTTATGGACAAAAGTCAAAGGAAGCAAGATTAGAAAAGAAACACAGTTGATTTTATCATTACAGTAGATGAACAGGGATTCACAGGGACAGTTTCGATAGCACCTATGTGTTAATCTAACACTTGATGTGTTAATCTTAACTACAGATATGTCATTTAATTGTGCTAAAACTGAATTTGCATGTTTCCATCATTTTAAAATTAGGTTGACCTGAAGAAAATAGCTGATTTATGATAAAATATTAAGCATGTAAAAAAAGAAAATATAATTAATATCAATAATAATCAATCAAAAAGAAAATTCCAAAATGTGAATTTTTTTTCTATCTATCATCAAATGGACAAAGATTTTTTAAAAACCATAGTATGAAAAAAAAATACCATAGTGCGCTTTATCAGCAGGGTATATGGATAAAGAGGCCATCTTTTGTAGCACTGTTAAGAATGGAAATTATAACTTTGGGGACAATAATTTAGCAATACATATCAAGCACTTTATAAAAAGACTTCGTAAGGCACTATGAAATTCTTCTAGGGAATTATCTTGAGGAAATCTAGTATATCTGTACCCACTTTTAATTATAAGAATTTTCATCACAATATTGTTACTAAACAAACACAAACTAAGTAAATACTTAAAAGTAGATAGTAATACAGCTGTTTGATAAACTACTATTGGTGTCCTTTTTTTAAAAAAAAAATGATTCTGTGGGCTTCCCTGGTGGCGCAGTGGTTGAGAGTCCACCTGCCGATGCAGGGGACACGGGTTCGTGCCCCGGTCCGGGAAGATCCCACATGCCGCGGAGCGGCTGGGCCTGTGAGCCATGGCCGCTGAGCCTGCGCGTCCGGAACCTGTGCTCCACAACGGGAGAGGCCACAACAGTGAGAGGCCCACGTACCGCAAAAAAAAAAAAATTAATAGTTATTATCTTAGGAAAACAACATTTGAGTAATTTCTTTCTTTTTTTAAATTTCCTCTTTTCCAAAATATCTGCAATGAATATATGTATATACACATATAAACATATTTTTTAAATAAGTACTGTTAATCCAAAAATTGAATTGTTTAACTTTGAACCAGATGCTTTAACCTCCCTGAGCTTTAGTTTTGGCCTCTTAGCAATAGTACCTGTCTCAGAGGCTTATCATGAGCATTAGCTAAGAGGTAACATATGTAAAGTGCACATGAGTGCCCAGCACCTTCTATTCACCAACAGAGCATCAGTGGAGAGTCCTGATAAAATTGCTTAACACACTAGAATTATCTGCAAAATCAACTGCAGAAAAAGTATAAAGAAATATCCAGATCTGGCAGAGTAGCATCAGAGTGAACTTTAATTTTTATTTTAGCAAATGACCTCACTTAAGGTATATTGGAGGACTTTCTGTAGAAATGGAGTTGTGCCTAATTCTGGTGAAAACTTTTAGGTATTGTGTTTAGACATGTGTCACAATATAAATATAAAATAATTAGCCGATTTGGCTCAATGATTATAATAAGAATCCTAAAATCATAATCCATCTGTGTTTCAAAATTAACTACAATTGCATCAAAATAGCACTTTTTTCTCTGTTAGTCTTTTGTTTCTTTAAAACCAAAGAACAGAATCGCCTTAGTGAGAAAGTAAGATCCATTTTTGATTTGTGTACTAGGCAAGCCCCATGAAAAACACCATAAAAGAGTGAGGTATGAAATGTTATTCCAAAATTCTTTGGTTGTTTTCTGTCATATATTTAGAGTGATAAACTTTGTTTTGTCTATTTTGAGGTTTGATTTCTCTCCTAGAAAATATAATATTTCATTAAATCAGTATGTGTTCATGGTTTCTTTTCATCTCTTTTTAAATCTCCTCCTGTCATCAGCTTGCCCAGAAGCCTTTCCAGATAAGAATGCAAAGGGTATCTGAAAATAATATAAAACCAGACCAAATTCCTATGGACTGAAAAACCTAGGAATGCATAAATTATATAAATTGTGTGTTCCTGTTACACACAGTTAAAATGACTGTTGGTGCCAGCTGTCTTTACATCAAAGTGGCTATTTTGATCTCTGCTGAGAACTAGCTATATAATTATTTAACATTGTTCTTTAACTTTCTCAACATCCATTCATTGTAGGTAACATCCATAGCTCCTTTTAGAAAAAAGTAAAACAGTCAAGTCACTTTTGTTTCTCTGAGATATTTATTAATACTTATGTTAATGCTCGAATGTATACTACAATGTTTAAAACAATTTTAAATCAATCATCAAATAAATAGGAATTAAAGCAAAAATAATAAAGATCCCAAGTGAGTAAGAGTACAAATAAGATAATGATGTGTATATTTAGGCTAAAGCTGATTTTGCAGGAAGCCAAAACATCCAGTTGATTTAATTAAGGAAAAGAGAAACTCAGTCAATCCAGATGTCTGGCATCATAAAAACCAAACACAGGGATGATTGATTGAATCTTTGACATGATTTACCAGATGTTTTAGCTTCTTGGAGACAGACGAAAAAGAAAGGATTCGGATGGGTTTCAAATTCCGTCATTTCTCCCTGGGTACTCAGTGTGAATCTCCTTTGCTTCAGCGTTAGCTAACTTCAACTAATCCCTGCACCCTTTGGTAACATTAGCTCATATTTTCTTTCTGACCGAATCTTGGGAAATCTTGATGAAATAACAAACTGAGAACCAAGTGGTAATGTATAAAAACAATGTCATTTCCTTTCCCCCTAAATATATGGCTTCGTGTGGCTTTATCTTCTGGAAAGACCACAGTGCCTGCAGGATCCCAAAAGCAGGGTGGTGAGAAGCACTGAAGATGCCCAAACACATATAATCTAACAAGATCGGCTGAAATGATAGATCCAGGAGAAATTCTCAGAAGGTGTTGTTAGCTTGATTGCTCTGCAGTGCAAACCTTCGCTGTTCAGATTGCTTGTAATCAGCTTACCCTGTATTAAGCCACTAATAAGTTGATGGTGATATATAAGCTCTTTCTCAAAGGAAATAAATTAGAGACTGACAATTACCAAAACAAAGAGAGGACAGTGTAAGTGGGTTCCTTCATCACACCACTCAGGGGGATCTGCAAGTTTGCTTGAGTTCTGAATTATGAAAACCCATCTGTTGTTTTAAAGCAAACTGAATAGCAGAAGTCATCCTGGGTGTGGGCAAAAAGGATTCCATCCTACATGCTATGATTTAGAAGAAACAAAATAAGATGTTTGCATGATATCTTTACCTTTGGCCTGAATTTTCCACCCCTGAGACTGATGTGATATTAGGGCTCATCTTTTATGCCTGGATACAGCTTCCCACGTACTGTCTCAATTGACTGGCTTAACAATTTTTTTAAGAAATGTGTTATCATACCCAGTTTTCCTCAAGAAGCTAAAGGCTTTTGCGAGGGACATGGTGAGCAGTGATCCAGAACCCAGGTATTCTAACTCCTAGCCTTACTCAGTACCATGGTTGCCTCTGCAAATGAGTTAGAAAGAAATATTGAGACCATTGAGTCCAAAAAGATACTAGGTGAAATGCATACCAAAGAACTGTGTTCATCAGATTAGTCTGTTCATACCTTGACCTTCAAAGAAGGTAAGAAACAAGACAAGCCCACTTGGGGCCCAAAAACCATTATGCAATCTCATATATTTGAAGACAGAAGTCACAGAGCCAAACTTACTAATTACTAACTCAAATATTCTAAAAGACAAATTTTTAAATATTTTCTTTTCCAAACAGAAGCTAAGTTTAAGTATCTCTCCAAATTTCTAAAAGTCTTATTATCTAGTTATGCTTCCATGTTCCAATGTAACTTTCATTCTTAGAGGCCATGTCATCTGGAGATACCTTTTGGTGTCCAAAACCATATTATAAAGAGTAACAACAATGTAAGAGGAATCAATATGCAGCCTGAAAGCTCTGTTCTGCCTGAGAGTGTCCCAGATCCCAACGCCGTACTGCTGACTTCATCTGCTGTCTCTGTCAACCTTTCTCTTGACCCCTGTATTCCCAGCTGATGACAGACTTCTCAACTTCTTTACCCACAATCAACCCACCTCAGTAGTCATCACCATCTCTGAAGCTTTGAGAAGAAAAAGGTTGTCCTGGTGAACATTTTTATTTACTCAGCATTGTTCCTCTTTAGCAACAGGTGCTCTTCCACTTGGCTGGGGTGTTAATGATTGCACCCGACTCACTTCAACTCACCTCTCCTGGCGTAAGGCTGAGCACCTGGCCAAAGCTGACCAATCAGAGTACACTGTCCCTCAAGTAAAGCAATTTCTTGTGACAAGAAATTTGATCCGAACTTGGCCAACGAGTGTCAATCCAAAGGTTTCGTTGGCACTGTCAGAGAAGAGAGTGTCTCTTTTCTTCAATATTAATACCTATAAAAACAATAAAGCACCCCATGGAAAGCCTGCCAGAGGAAAAGCCAACACAGAGGAAAGCAAGCTGAATATGGACAAGAGTGATCGTCGGATCTCCCAGCCTAGCTGTCCCTGAGAGACACCACTACCACCTTTGCCTCTTCAGTCACAAAAAGCCATAAACTCCTTTTTGGTTTACCTGTTTGTTTGTTTTGCTTGTTACTATGTGTTGGGTTTCAGATGCTTATAACCAAGAGACCTGTCCAACACAATCTTCAGCCTAGCCTATAAATATTCCCTGTACTTAAAGATTTAAATTGCAGTGTGGCCAACCTCGTTTTTAAAATAAAGGAGTTTGGGAATCAAACTATTCATTGATGCGGCAGCCATGAGAATGTGCCCCTCAGATCTCCCACTTATAAGGAAGATACTTGACTGCTGTCCAGCTGCTGTGTTCTGAATCCACTAGCACTTCTGATTCACAACCATGCTTCTCAAGGGCTGCTCCCAGCCAATGACTGAGTAGAGCAGAGATGTTAAAGCAGGCCATTCCATTTGTATGAGATGTGAAACAGCTCTGAAGAGTGAGATTGGCTGGTGGACTCCCCATCAACCTTGTCAAGACTTTATTGTAACTGCACTTTGTCCAAGATTCTTCTACCTAACCTTCTTTCCTTCCCTCTCTCTGATATGAGGTTCAGACCTGTATAATAGTCTGACCGTGGTCCCAGTCTATCCTGTTTCCTCCCCATTTTCCTTCACAAGCATTCTGTCAAGAATTCTGAAAGTTCTGGGATTTTTATCCCTGCTTGCAAGCTAGCAAGTTAGTCTGCCAACATTCGTGGATGCTGGCAGAAGACAAGAGACTCTTGGGTCAGAGACAAAGGATAGTGTCTTGTTTACAGCTATAGCGCTAGCCAGAGTACCAGCATTTACCCTAGTTACTGAAGCCCCAAACCCCACAGGATGATATTAAGAGGGTCAGGTGACAACCCTAAACATGATAGGGGGGAAGAGAGTTTTTTTCATCTCTGTTTTTTGTTTTTGAAGGTTTTTTATGGAGAGGTTCTCCAAGTTTAGAAAATTTGAATCTTTTATAATGAACATTAAGTCTGCCTGAACTTCACCTTGAAGAAAGACATTATAGCACTGGACAGTAAGCAGCCTGACCTATGCTCTGGAAGGAAAAGCTATCTCTTATTCCCAAGGTTGTTCATTATACTAACACCCTTGAAAAGATAGTCTGGAACAAGGCCAGTCAGTGCCTCCCCTTACAAGATGTGCGGAAAGGCAAGAAGACCATGTGTCTCCCAAGACATGTCATTCAGTAAATTTCTTGCATATCTAATCTCATCTTAGCCTCTAGGAAACCCAGACTAAAACAAATGATGTTACTATTAGTTAGATTGTGTGGCTTTTAAGAGTAAAAATAATGCTTTGCTTCTATTTTCAGCTTCCATAGCATTTAGCAGGGTGCTTGGCAAATATATGTTGATAGACTGAGCCATGAAATTGAGATTAAAAGTCTAGCCAACGAACAGAAAACTTGGACTTTGAAGAAGGTTAAGACATTCTTACAATAGGTCTCCTGATATAAATTCTCTCTGTTTCTTTGTCCATATTGGCTGAACAGAGACTATTGCTGGACAATGATATTGTTTAGCCATGTCTTTCTCTCTGCCTCTTCCAAACAGCCCTAACTTCTCAAGGTGATGACATATAAACTTGGATCATTTAGTGCTGAGCCACGAGAGATCCTTTGAAATACCCTAAACACTGGAAAATAGAGTCTAAGAGAAGAGTGTCTGCCCTCTGCCCATTCACAGCAGGAATAAAGTTGTGTGTCTCAAAAATGTTCCCACAGGATTTTAATTTATGGAAGTGACTTAGTGATGACGTGGAGAGGCCAATACCACTGAAAGAATTTTATTATTTACATTTCCTGAGAAGAGGAAGCATGCTACATCATGCAGGACCACATGGGGAAGCACCAGTTTGGGTCAGGAGGTGGAAAGAGAGAGAGGAAGCCTAGATCAGAGACTCTTTTGTGACTTTCCTGGGAAAGATAAGGCAAGACAGGGTAAACAGCTTAGGACTGGCTAGTTTGAATAATTCTAGCAAGCTTTGGGGCATAGGGGCTGTTCCTAGCTGTGTGGTACCTTAGTGTGTTGACTTAGGGCTGGGGAATATTGGCTTGGTGTGTAAGGGTTCGAGAAAAGATATGGTTGGGGTGTGAGCTCTGGATTGGTTAGTTTACATGTGAAAGGCATCTTCCCAGGTGAACCCTTTGCTATCTCTAAAAGCTGGGTAGACTTGGGAGAGGTATTCTTATCCCTGTCTGCAAGGCCACAAATGCCAGAGCATCGGGAACACAGAAAATAAGAAAATACAGTTAACACAACTGGTCCTGTGATGAATGGATGCCAAATAGACAAATACAAGTTTAAGAAAACACAGTGGAACACAGTGCCTCCCTGTCTGTCTAAACTACAGATAGCCCTTGCTGCTCACTGCAACCACCCACTAGATAAGAAGTCCACCCTAGACCTCCATATAGTTGAATGATGAAAGAGGGGTTATTTTTTTTTCAATTAAGTCATTCCAACTTCTCTTTCCCCAGAGGTGAACTTAGTTTCTCTTCTCCTTCCCTTCACCTTGACTTTGACATTCACATTCCTGATCGTTGGCTCAAACAAGCACCAGTGCTCTTTGATAAAGCCACTGATGCTTTGAATTTAGTTGGACTTCTGTGCTCAACTCGGGGAGAATGACTTATCTCTGCTGTCACAGCCAACCTTGCTCCACACCTGCCTTACTTTGATTTTACTCCCTACTCATCATCAGGCAAAATCAATATGTTATATCATCCTAAGTTAAGACAGGCACATATGGCCAACCTGATAATTCTGTTTATGACCAAATTCTAGGTTGTCATTTGAAATGACAAAGACCAGCCAGCAAGGCTGGTCTTTCAGATGTTTTTGTAAATAAGTATGTTCACTAAACGTAAACTCAAAGCATTTGTTGTCATGGATAAGACATCTATTATGAATTAGTAGTGAATTTCTGTTGAGTTAAAAATAAAATTCAACTTCACAGGTTTTTTGTTTGGGGTTTTATTTTTGTTTTTCGGATGCTGTTGGGAGAGGGTGTTCGGGGCTCCACACAGATTACTTACTTCTTGGTAATCTGCTTGAAAACTGAAAAATATCGATGCCTTAAAAACTCTTGTAAGAGTCCAACCGTGGACTAATAAAAAAACAATAAAAACTAATTAAGAATTCAAAATGGCATCTAACTTGGTGTAAACAGAAAAGCATCTGGGAGACCTAAAATCAATGCTTGAGTTATGTGGGCTCTGGTTGGCTTATATGCCATTGAAAGTGCTTGTCTTTAAACACACCCAAAAATGTACCTACATCATAAAGCAATGTAGTAAAATTCACTGTATAAAGTAATGGATTTTTACAAGAGCAAAGAAAATAGGTGACAAACTGTTTTGTTCCCAAATTGCTTGTGAGTTCCATCGTCCCATGGATGAAACTGTTCTTATTAATCCAGAGACTGTACTGCTTGGCAAAGCCAAATGAGCTCCTATTTTCATCGTGGGAGTCAAGGATTCAGAGTTGCACTGAGAAATCTTTTATCAATTAAGTATAAATGATCATATTCCCATCTTGATTTGTATCAGCGCTGGGTGGAAACCACTTTTGCCAACCACTACAGTTTATCAAGACATACTATTTATTTTTCTTACGACCGCACTCAATTCTAACTCCATTTCCTAAGACAAAGTACTGCTGTAAGTGGAATTCAGGAAGACAAGGTGGTTTTAACTCGCAGTAGATTTTCCTGGGGAAAATAAATCCTGTGATCTTTTGCTGTGATAATAAAGTCCATCAAGAGTAGGGGGAAATATGCACTGTGTCTAATTGGAATCCATAGCTGCCACACATGATAAAATACGACTCAAAGTAAATATTCTTTATTTGGTTTGTATGTACGGAATTTTGGCTTTACTGCACAAAGCCTTTTAACTGTTAGCCAATAGTCAATAGAAATACATGGAAGTACAGTAAAATCAGCACCATGTACAATTTCACAGAAATGGAACTATTGCCAGACAGGCCAGGGTATGACATTCATGCAAGATTTCAGAATTGCTTTTGAGGCAACCCCTATTTTCTAAGCTTGATTTGCAAAAGGACAAACTGCTTCCAAAACTAGCAATTTTTCCTTTTCCCACTAATAGGTGTCTACAATAGCACACTCTCCTTCATTTATGAAGAGATTTGCCATTTTCCAGGCCCTAGTAGAGAGACGGTGAGTTAGACTGTCTCTAGTGAGAATACATTTGCACTGATCTCTGCCTAATTTCCTTTCCTCCTCAAACTCGTGAACATCAGCCACAACTTTAGACAGTCAGCTGAGAACAGGGGGCAGGTGGTGGCCATGCCTCTGTGCTCAGGGTCAGCCTACAATCTTGACCTTGTGAAAGCCAAGTGAAGACAACATCATAGGTCATCACATACTGAAGAAACAGAGCAAACAGCCACTTTCTGGGACACTGCCTTCTCCACACAGACAATTCAAAACACATTCCCATGTATGTCTTGCTTTCCATCAGGTTTGTTAAAAAAAAAAAAAAAAGTTATGACACAGAGGACCAAAGTCGCTCTGATTGTCTTCTCAGGCTTAGAAGAACCTCAATTACCCATTCAGACACCTTGAACTTTGTTCAATAGTATTGAGGCACCTATGACAAGTCAGAGGAAAAAGAAAACACCAAGTCACAGTAATAGTCATTTCATATGTGATTGCCAAATATGTACTATCAAGATAGATAGATAGATAGATAGATAGATAGATAGATAGATATCTGATTCCCCAGATACTGGATTTGGATTCTAGGAAATAAATATGACAGTAAATGATTCTACTTTTGAATCATTCCTGAAATGCTTACGGACTAGTGCAAGGGCTTCTAAAACTAACATTACTGCAAAGCAATAAAGCTATTACTAATAAAACATGTATGAAAAATCAGTACCCCTTCAATGACAAGTTCTCAAAATATTCTTTTATATTCAGGAATTTGTATGCACTGATTTTTAGAAATGCTTTTAATTGTAGAAATTATATCATGAGGGGGAGAAATGCTCTAGTGATACATTAGCAGCTATTTTTATTTTATATATACTCTTCAAATCATATGCATCATTGTCTAAATGTCATTTTATGATTCTACTGTGAACAGGGACACCTTGGTTTTGTTCTTTGGGGGAACTATTAGTTTGAAAAATAAATATAGACTAAATATAAAAGGAGAACTTGATCATTGAGAAGGTTTAAGTACTGTAAAATATAAGAATATACAGCAATAAAAATGTACTTGTAAGGAAAACACTTTGAACCATCGGACAGGGCTAAATGAGGCTTCTCCAGGAAAACATCACATACTGAAGCATTTTTTAAAATATCCTGGAAAAAGCTATTTCCAGTGAAAATTATAAAATTTACCCCAGGGCAGGTCTGGATTTTATGGAGCCTTTAAAAAACAGAATGCAAAATATAAAATTAAGTATAAAAGTGAATATCTATTTATAATGAGATAATAAATAACAAGAAATCACAAAAATTTCAAAGCTGACATAAAACAAAATCTGGAAAAATGGCATTAAGTTTTTATTAATTAAATATATTTTATTAAACATCTTTAAAAGACTTTTCCTACATTTTTGACCTTATTCTTTTCAATGGCCTTTTCATATGAAAACTATGTTGTAATATCATTTTCCATAGAGAGGAGAGAAAAAAAATGCACTTTCCTCTAGCATGGTTGGGTGAAATCTATTTGTTATTATTGACAGTTTATAACTTCTTTTCAGCTTCATGAGTTGTTTTTTGTAACATCATGTAAATTTCTGAAGTGTCACATTTGGGAAAACCTCTCTCAAGTTTCTCTCCTATGTGAACTCTTAGAGACAGGCTCACTGCTTGTCACACTAATAACTGCATCCCCTCATTGTCAAGTATACAGCCGTCCCTCAGTATCCGCGGGAGGTTGGTTCCAGGAACGACCCTCCCCCAAGTTACCAAAATCTGCAGATGCTCAAGTCCCTTACAAAAAATGGCATAGTATTGGCACATAACCTATGCACATCCTCTCATATACTTTAAATCATCTCTAGATCACTTATAATATCTAATACAATGTAAATGCTAAGTAAACTTCACAGAAAATTCAAGTTTTGCTTTTTGGAACTTTCTGCAAATTTTTTCCAAATATATTCAATCTGTAGTTGCTTGACCTGGAAGGCCAACAGTATCGCTGATAGGAGGGAGGGATCCATAAAATATAACAATGATTCTTCATTCCACTTTGCCCCACACCAAAACATTTCTGTTTACCTTAATAAACACCATGAAATTTTCAAGGGAAAAATCACGTTTAGTTCACGTTAATATTCTTTCAAGTATTCTGAAACAGTTTTCAGGTGATCAAACTAATCGCAAATGAATATATTTCTAAAGAAATTGATAGTGGCACTTGCTTTCCTTTCTATCTTCCATATTTCTCTTGAATGACTTATTGAGTACATTGTCTCATGTCTATTTTTAAATCAATAAAATGATCTACTTCTGTAATAAGATCAAGAAGTTAGCTACTTTAGAAGCTGAAAATTTTTAACCTTGGAAAATAAAAATCATAATGCATTTTAATGGGAACACATGATAAAACTTCGAATAAAATGGCATGCAGTATGGCAAGTTTGAACTAGGAACAGTCGAACAGTATGGAGAAAGTTAAATTTCTAACATTAAAATTAACCTGGTTAATCTCTCATATATTTTAAGAATATGTCCCATTTCATGTTCTTCTGAGGCAAAGACAATCTGAAAGCAAACATAATTTATTAAATATAATAATAATGATAGAAGTTATTACAGTGCTTACACTGGTTTGTCAATGACTAGACCAACTCCTATTATCTTGTAAGGTTTTGCAAAGGATATTATTATTTTGTTGCACTAACTAGTAAATTTCTGTTTGCCTGCTAATTCAGGTCAAATCAGACAACTCTGCATTCTCATCCAAAACTCAGAGATCTTTAACCTCCTGTGGGTAAAAGTCATGGCTGATAAATATTTATAGAACGCTGCAGCAAGGCTTCTGTTTGTTAGAAAAATCTCCAAGAATAACATGACCTCGGAATTTCCTGGAATCATGTTCCTGTTGTGATCTATAGAGTTCACAGGCCCTTGCCTCACTTAAATATAAAGCCCTAGGGAGGACCTTTAAAAACCAAATCCATTTTTTATGTTTGACATTCACTTCACATTGGAGCCAAAGTTTTTTTGTCTTTTTAATCTGATAATCTAAAATTTTAAGTGTGAGATAATGTATTATGGGATTTAAATATGAAACCGATCAAGACTGACAGTTTTGATGACATCAAAAATTTTGCTTATCTTTGAATTTCTGTTTTAGTTATCTCTTTCCCTGAGGTACTTCCCAGCCTCCCTTTCCTTGCCTACATGTCTCCATACACACTCTTACCTCCTTCCACTTAGTTTGGAAGGGAAAAATCACCTTCCGCTTGTTTACAGTTAACTTGAGACCTATCAATCAATGGACCCCATGCCCTTCTGTCAGGACCTTGTTCCATAATGTAGCCCTTCTCTACTTAATTTTCAACTTCTCCTCTCTACTAGTTTCTTTTCCTTCCTCACTAGATGTGTTCAAATGCCTCCCATTTTCAAGGACCTGCCTTTTATCCTGTGTCCATTTATTTCTCTCTCTCTCATTCCCTCCAGGACCAAGCATCTAGAAGATGTCATCTTCAGTTGTCTTATAAACTCTCCTTCACCCTCGACACACTCCTCTGAACCCTCAGCCCCTGACAATTCACTCTGGCAGCTCTCACAAGCATCGTGAGATGCTACCACATCACAAGACCCAAAGACATCTCTGAGATTTTATCTCCTTTCAGCTTTCCGTAGCATGTCCTGACCATGTCATTCTTTTTGAAATTCCTCCTCTGAGTCCAAACATCACTGTCTCCCTCTGTGATTCTCTGACCATTCCTTCCTAGGCTCCTTTGCTGTCCCCTTAAGATCTGGATGCCCAGTTTTCTTTCTGCAACCCTCTCCTCTTTTCATTTATCATCTTCTCTGTCTTGGCCACCTCATTTGTCTTTATGATATCAACTCTAGCCTATATACAAATGGCTTTCAAAACTGTCTCCATCCTATATAAAGAACAAACTAATGGTCACCAGTAGGGAGAGGGAAGGGGGAGGGACAGTATAGGGATAGGAGATTTAAAAAAGGGTTATTATGGGATTATGTGAAATCATGTGTGGAAACTTTTGAAAATTGTAAAGCACTATAGAATTTAAAAAAGAAAAAGAAAATCACAAAAATACTGTCTCCATCCTAGACCTCTTCTGTCTAACCTCTTCTGTCTAACCTCCTCTTTCATAACAGAAACTATATCCATAGTTATTGTTTGAAGCCTTCCTTACCCACTAACACTAAGCCCTGCAAGGATGGGGGCTATAGCTGTCTTGTTCACTGCTGAATCCTGGCACCTAGCCCAGGGCAGCCTTCTAAAAGGAGCTTAGTTGAATGGATTGACGTCCCATAAACACCTCAAACTCAATTATGTTTAACATCAAATCTCTAATCTTGAGACAGTAGCCATCCCTAAAACTGGTCTTATTTCTACATTTCCTGTCTTGACTGAGTTTAACATCATCCCCTCATTTTCTTAAGCCCAAAACTTGAGAACAAATTTCCAATTCCTCTTTTTCTCTCTTACCTCCCACAATGAAGCTCTCAAGAAATTAATGGATACAACTTCCTAAATATCTCTTGAATCTGGATCTGCTCTTTCTTTAATTACCATATGATCTTAATTTCATCCGGTTAACTAGATATTTCCATCCAGTCTCTGTTCCCTTCCATCTCCCCATAACTACCCCAGGGCTCCTTATAAAATGTAAATTAGGCCACATCACTTCCCTGCTAAAAGCTTTTCAGTGGTTCCCCAACAGGTTACAATGCCTTAGTTGCCTTAGTCTTGTTAATATGTACATATGTATTTTCCTATGCACATGTGTGTTTATGTGAATATGTGTATCTTCATACATATGTCCATGTGTGTGTGTGTGTGTGTGTGTGTGTGTGTGTGTGCAGTGTATGTGCACGTCAGCCTTCCTGACCTGGCCCTTACCTACTTGTCCAGCTTCATTCCTACTTTTCTCCCCACTGCTTCCAGTTTTGTCCCAACAATATCAGATGATTTACAGTTCCCCAAACTACGTTAATACACTGGAATGCCAATAGGCTGGGATGTATCTATCGAGAGGTTTGTCTTTATCTTCACAGTTCAGTTCCGACATCCTGCTTCTCAAAGGTCTTTCCTGATTCTTCCTTCTCCATAGTTAATTGTTGCCTCCTCCATGCTGTCCCACTTCTGAGTATTTACTTCTTCTGTTGCCTTTATGACTGTGGTCTCTACTGGGTGTTTGAGCATCAATCCCAGCCATTAGACACTTAGTGTCCTCCAGGGAATGTCAGTAACTTTTTCAATAGACTTTATTAGAACAGTTTTAGGTTCTCAGCAAAATTGAGCAGAAAGTACAGAGATTTCCCATATACCCACTACCCACACCACACACAGCTCCCTCCACTGTCAACATCTCAAACCACAATGGTATATTTGTTACAATCAATGAGCCTACACTGACACATCATTATCACCCAAAGCCTGTAGTTTACCTTAAGGATCATTATTGGTGCCGAACATTCTGTGGTTTCTGACAGATATATAATGACGTGTATCCACATTACAGTGTCATGCAGCATAGTTTTACAAAAACTTCTCTGTGCTCTGCCTGTTGATCCCACGAACACGTCACAATCACTGATATTTTTACTGTCTTGTTATACCTCTTGTAGCATGTCATATAGTTGGAATAATACAGCACGTAGCCTTTTCAGATTGGCTTCTTTCACTTAGTAATATGCACTTATGGTTCTTCCATGGAGTCAGTGAATTTTAATCTTTGATTTCCTGGGACCTAAGATAGTTCTGATCACAGAACAGATACTAAATAAGTTCTAGTTGCATTAAATCTATAATCTGTTTTAATTGTATAATTATTTGTACCTTCCCTTCTTTGTAAAAGCATTATTCTGTAATTCTCTGACTCCTATCTTTTATTTTATATTTGTTTTTTTTTCTTTTTAAACATCTTTATTGGAGTATAATTGCTTTACAATGGTATATTAGTTTCAGCTTCACAACAAAATGAATCAGTTATATATATACATATGTTCCCATATCTCTTCCCGCTTGCATCTCCCTCCCTCCCACCCTCCCTATCCCACCCCTCCAGGCGGTCACAAAGCACCGAGCTGATCTCCCTGTGCTATGCGGCTGCTTCCCACTAGCTATCTACCTTACGTTTGGTAGTGTATATATGTCCATGCCTCTTTATCGCTTTGTCACCATTTACCCTTCCCCCTCCCCATAGCCTCAAGTCCATTCTCTAGTAAGTCTGTGTCTTTATTCCTGTTTCACCCGTAGGTTTTTCATGACATTTTTTTTTTCTTAAATTCCATATATATGGTTTAACATACGGTATTTGTCTCTCTCTTTCTGACTTACTTCACTCTGTATGACAGACTCTAGGTCTATCCACCTCATTACAAATAGCTCAATTTCGTCTCTTTTTATGGCTGAGTAATATTCCATTGTATATATGTGCCACATCTTCTTTATCCATTCATCCGATGATGGACACTTAGGTTGTTTCCATCTCTGGGCTATTGTAAATAGAGCTGCAATGAACATTTTGGTACATGACTCTTTTTGAATTATGGTTTTCTCAGGGTATATGCCCAGTAGTGGGATTGCTGGGTCATATGGTAGTTCTATTTGTAGCTTTTTAAGGAATCTCCATTCTGTTCTCCACAGTGGCTGTATCAATTTACATTCCCACCAACAGTGCAAGAGGGTTCCCTTTTCTCCACACCCTCTCCAGCATTTATTGTTTCTAGATTTTTTGATGATGGCCATTCTGACTGGTGTGAGATGATATCTCATTGTAGTTTTGATTTGCATTTCTCTAATGATTAGTGATGTTGAGCATTCTTTCATGTGTTTGTTGGCAGTCTGTATATCTTCTTTGGAGAAATGTCTATTTAGGTCTTCTGCCCATTTTTGGATTGGGTTGTTTGTTTTTTTGTTATTAAGCTGCATGAGCTGCTTATAAATTTTGGAGATTAATCCTTTGTCAGTTGCTTCATTTGCAAATATTTTCTCCCATTCTGAGGGTTGTCTTTAGTTCTTGTTTATGGTTTCCTTTGCTGCGCAAAAGCTTTTAAGTTTCATTAGGTCCCATTTGTTTACTTTTGTTTTTATTTCCATTTCTCTAGGAGGTGGGTCAAAAAGGACCTTGCTGTGATTTCTGTCATAGAGTGTTCTGCCTATGTTTTCCTCTAAGAGTTTGATAGTTTCTGATCTTACATTTAGGTCTTTAATCCATTTTGAGCTTATTTTTGTGTATGGTGTTAGGGAGTGATCTAATCTCATACTTTTACATGTAGCTGTCCAGTTTTCCCAGCACCACTTATTGAATAGGCTGTCCTTTCTCCACTGTACATTCCTGCCTCCTTTGTCAAAGATAAGGTGACCATATGTGCGTGGGTTTATCTCTGGGCTTTCTATCCTGTTCCATTGATCTATATTTCTGTTTTTGTGCCAGTACCATACTGTCTTGATTACTGTAGCTTTGTAGTATAGTCTGAAGTCAGGGAGCCTGATTCCTCCAGCTCCATTTTTCGTTCTCAAGATTGCTTTGGCTATTCGGGGTCTTTTGTGTTTCCATACAAATTGTGAAATTTTTTGTTCTAGTTCTGTGAAAAAGGTCAGTGGTAGTTTCATAGGGATTGCATTGAATCTGTAGATTGCTTTGGGTAGTAGAGTCATTTTCACAATGTTGATTCTTCCAATCCAAGAACATGGTATATCTCTCCATCTATTTGTATCATCTTTAATTTCTTTCATCAGTGCCTTATAATTTTCTGCATACAGGTCTTTTGTCTCCTTAGGTAGATTTATTCCTAGGTATTTTATTCTTTTTGTTGCAATGGTAAATGGGAGTGTTTTCTTGATGTCACTTTCAGATTTTTCATCCTTACTGTATAGGAATGCCAGAGATTTCTGTGCATTAATTTTGTATCCTGCTACTTTACCAAATTCATTGATTAGCTCTAGTAGTTTTCTGGTAGCATCTTTAGGATTCTCTATGTATAGTATCATGTCATCTGCAAACAGTGACAGCTTTACTTCTTCTTTTCCGATTTGGATTCCTTTTATTTCCTTTTCTTCTCTGATTGTTGTGGCTAAAACTTCCAAAACTATGTTGAATAATAGTGGTGAGAGTGGGCAACTTTGTCTTGTTCCTGATCTTAGTGGAAATGGTTTCCATTTTTCACCATTGAGGATGATGTTGGCTGTGGGTTTGTCATATATGGCCTTTATTATGTTGAGGAAAGTTCCCTCTATGCCTACTTTCTGCAGGGTTTTTATCATAAATGGGTGTTGAATTTTGTCAAAAGCTTTCTCTGCATCTATTGAGATGATCATATGGTTTTTCTCCTTCAATTTGTTAATATGGTGTATCACGTTGATTGATTTGCGTATATTGAAGAATCCTTGCATTCCTGGAATAAACCCCACTTGATCATGGTGTATGATCCGTTTAATGTGCTGTTGGATTCTGTTTGCTAGTATTTTGTTGAGGATCTTTGCATCTATGTTCATCAGTGATATTGGTCTGTAGTTTTCTTTCTTTGTGACATCCTTGTCTGGTTTTGGTATCAGGGTGATGGTGGCCTCGTAGAATGAGTTGGGGAGTGTTCCTCCCTCTGCTATATTTTGGAAGAGTCTGAGAAGGATAGGTGATAGCTCTTCTCTAAATGTTTGATAGAATTCGCCTGTGAAGCCATCTGGTCCTGGGCTTTTGCTTGTTGGAAGATTTTTAATCACAGTTTCAATTTCAGTGCTTGTGATTGGTCTGTTCATATTTTCTATTTCTTCCTGATTCAGTCTTGGAAGGTTGTGCCTTTCTAAGAATTTGTCCATTTCTTCCACGTTGTCCATTTTATTGGCATAGAGTTGCTTGTAGTAATCTCTCATGATCTTTTGTATTTCTGCAGTGTCAGTTGTTACTTCTCGTTTTTCATTTCTAATTCTATTAATTTGAGTCTTCTCCCTTTTTTTCTTGATGAGTCTGGCTAATGGTTTATCAATTTTGTTTATCCTTTCAAAGAACCAGCTTTTAGTTTTATTGATCTTTGCTATCGTTTCCTTCATTTCTTTTTCATTTATTTCTGATCTGATTTTTATGATTTCTTTCCTCCTGCTAACTTTGGGGTTTTTTTGTTCTTCTTTCTCTAATTGCTTTAGGTGCAAGGTTAGGTTGTTTATTCGAGATGTTTCCTGCTTCTTAAGGTGGG
The DNA here is from genome assembly GCF_937001465.1 of Orcinus orca. Classification (NCBI taxonomy): domain Eukaryota; kingdom Metazoa; phylum Chordata; class Mammalia; order Artiodactyla; family Delphinidae; genus Orcinus; species Orcinus orca. The sequence continues at coordinate 108,732,719 of NC_064565.1, forward strand.
CTTGTAGTGCTATAAACTTCCCCCTTAGAACTGCTTTTGCTGCATCCCATAGATTTTGAGTCGTCGTGTCTCCATTGTCATTTGTTTCTAGGTATTTTTTGATTTCCTCTTTGATTTCTTCAGTGATCACTTCGTTATTAAGTAGTATATTGTTTAGCCTCCATGTGTTTGTATTTTTTACAGATCTTCTCCTGTAATTGATATCGAGTCTCATAGCGTTGTGGTCGGAAAAGATACTTGATACAATTTCAATTTTCTTAAATTTACCAAGGCTTGATTTGTGACCCAAGATATGATCTATCCTGGAGAATGTTCCATGAGCACTTGAGAAAAATGTGTATTCTGTTGTTTTTGGATGGAATGTCCTATAAATATCAATTAACTCCATCTCGTTTAATGTATCATTTAAAGTTTGTGTTTCCTTATTTATTTTCATTTTGGATGATCTGTCCATTGGTGAAAGTGGGGTGTTAAAGTCCCCTACTATGAATGTGTTACTGTCGATTTCCCCTTTTATGGTTGTCAGTATTTGCCTTATGTATTGAGGTGCACCTATGTTGGGTGCATAAATATTGACAATTGTTATATCTTCCTCTTGGATCGATCCCTTGATCATTATGTAGTGTCCTTCTTTGTCTCTTCTAATAGTCTTTGTTTTAAAGTCTATTTTGTCTGATATGAGAATTGCTACTCCAGCTTTCTTTTGGTTTCCATTTGCATGAAATACCTTTTTCCATCCCCTTACTTTCAGTCTGTATGTGTCTCTAGGTCTGAAGTGGGTCTCTTGTAGACAGCAAATATATGGGTCTTGTTTTTGTATCCATTCAGCCAATCTGTGTCTTTTGGTGGGAGCATTTAGTCCATTTACATTTAAGGTAATTATCGATATGTGTGTTCCCATTCCCATTTTCTTAATTGTTTTGGGTTTGTTATTGTAGGTCTTTTCCTTCTTTTGTGTTTCTTGCCTAGAGAAGTTCCTTTAGCAGTTGTTGTAGAGCTGGTTTGGTGGTGCTGAACTCTCTCAGCTTTTGCTTGTCTGTAAAGGTTTTAATTTCTCCATCAAATCTGAATGAGATCCTTGCTGGGTAGAGTAATCTTGGTTGTAGGTTTTTCTCCTTCAACACTTTCAATATGTCCTGCCACTCCCTTCTGCCTTGCAGAGTTTCTGCTGAAAGATCAGCTGTTAACCTTATGGGGATTCCCTTGTGTGTTATTTGTTGTTTTTCCCTTGCTGCTTTTAATATGTTTTCTTTGTATTTAATTTTTGACAGTTTGATTAATATGTGTCTTGGCGTATTTCTCCTTGGATTTATCCTGTATGGGACTCTCTGTGCTTCCTGGACTTGATTAACTATTTCCTTTCCCATATTAGGGAAGTTTTCAACTATAATCTCTTCAAATATTTTCTCAGTCCCTTTCTTTTTCTCTTCTTCTTCTGGAACCCCTATAATTCGAATGTTGGTGCGTTTAATGTTGTCCCAGAGGTCTCTGAGACTGTCCTCAGTTCTTTTCATTCTTTTTTCTTTATTCTGCTCTGCAGTAGTTATTTCCACTATTTTATCTTCCAGGTCACTTATCCGTTCTTCTGCCTCAGTTATTCTGCTATTGATCCCATCTAGAGTACTTTTAATTTCATTTATTGTGTTGTTCATCGTTGCTTGTTTCATCTTTAGTTCTTCTAGGTCCTTGTTAACTGATTCTTGCATTTTGTCCATTCTACTGTCCATTCTATCTCCAGGATTTCGGATCAACCTTACTATCATTATTCTGAATTCTTTTTCAGGTAGACTGCCTATTTCCTCTTCATTTGTTAGGTCTGGTGGGTTTTTATCTTGCTCCTTCATCTGCTGTGTGTTTTTCTGTCTCTTCATTTTGCTTATCTTACTGTGTTTGGGGTCTCCTTTTTTGCAGGCTGAAGGTTCGTAGTTCCTGTTGTTTTTTGTGTCTGTCCCCAGTGGCTAAGGTTGGTTCAGTGGGTTGTGTAGGCTTCCTGGTGGAGGGTACTATTGCCTGTGTTCTGGTGGATGAGGCTGGATCTTGTCTTTCTGGTGGGCAGGTCCACGTCTGGTGGTGTGTTTTGGGGTGTCTGTAGACTTATTATGATTTTGGGCAGCCTCTCTGCTAATGGGTGGGGTTGTGTTCCTGTCTTGCTAGTTGTTTGGCATAGGATGTCCAGCACTGTAGCTTGCTGGTCGTTGAGTGAAGCTGGGTGCTGGCGTTGAGATGGAGATCTCTCGGAGATTTTTGCTGTTTGATATTATGTGCAGCTGGGAGGCCTCTTGTGGACCAGTGTCCTGAAGTTGGCTCTCCCACCTCAGAGGCACAGCACTGACTCCTGGCTGCAGCACCAAGAGCCTTTCATCCACACCGCTCCTTAATTTGGGACGATTCCTTGTCTATTCAGGTATTCCACAGATGCAGGGTATATCAAGTTGATTGTGGAGCTTTAATCCGCTGCTGCTGAGGCTGCTGGGAGAGATTTCCCTTTCTCTTCTTTGTTCGCACAGTTCCCAGGGGCTCAGCTTTGGATTTGGCCCCGCCTGTGCGTGTAGGTCGCTGGAGGGCGTCTGTTCTTTGCTCAGACAGGACGGGGTTAAAGGAGCCGCTGATTCGGAGGCTCTGGCTCACTCAGGCCGGGGGGGTAGGGAGGGTCACGGAGTGCGGGGCGGGCCCGCGGCGGCAGAGGCCGGCGTGACGTTGCAGCCTGAGGCGCGCCGTGCGTTCCCCCGGGGGAGTTGTCCCTGGATCCCGGGACCCCGGCAGTGGCAGGCTGCACAGGCTCCCCGGAAGGGCGCGTGGCCAGTGACCTGTGCTCGCGCGCAGGCCTCCCGGTGGCGGCAGCAGCGGCCTTTCCTATCTTTTATTTTAAAAGAAAAAAGAGTATCAAGGAAAAAGGACTTGAGTCCATTTTGTCTGTTTTACTCTTTATGCATAATGTTAAAAGATGAAGAGTCGTATTTTCCACATGCATTTCTGAGATTTACAAATCCACATTTATACTTTCCTTTCAATTAGAAAGAATATGTGTCCATTTCAATGGTAACAAACCAAATGACCATGCCCTTCTATTTATGTCAAAGACAAGAGTATTCTGACTTCCTATACACCCAGGAATGCTTGGCTAATCCTACTCATTGACACTGATGATTTGTAACCCCGTCGTTCATTGCCATGTGAATCCATGTTGATTGCCTGAAAGCATCTAATCCATTATTTCTCAAATATTGGTGTACATCAAATTCACTAAGAGTGCTCATTAAGGTTAACATTCCCTGGCCACACTCAGCAGACCTCTGTGAAAACCAGTGATATGCATATTTAAGAAGCATCTCAGGTGATTCTGATGCAGATGGTGTTGGGGCCTGCTTTCGGGAACAGAAGCATGGAACTCCATATACAAATGCTTGCGAGCAGGTGGCTGGGCACTAGCTACAAGAAACCTCTTAGTGAAAGTAATGAGATTGATCATCTGTTAAACTTAATGCTCTATTCTAAATGAAAATTACAGAAGCAAACCTAATTGATTTCTATGTGTTAATTAACAGGAGGAAAATCATCAAAATGTCTACCACCAATCTACAGGATGGTTTGTACTTAAAGAGAAAATGGCTCTTTTATTAATATAGTTACATTCTTTGGGGGAGGAAAATTTTCAAGAGTCTGAAACTTGAGAGAAAACTGCTTCCTGTAAAAGTAGGTTAGAAATCTTGAGAACTTGTTCAAATCTGCAAAGTTCTGATATATCATTTTTTCTCATCAGAACTAGAAATATACTTACTTTGCCAGGAAACTAGCAATTGCATTTAAACCTCTCTGTAGGTATCTGAAAAGTTCATATGGCTGAGACATTAACCGGAAGCCAAGTGACAAAGCTGTTTTTGCTACTTCCTTTGCCAGCCCCATTCCCTTGCTCATCACAGACTCAGACACACACATGTAGGTGGCTTCATTCTTACTGTCTGATGTTCTTTTAACAATTATTTGAGCTGGTGAGATAATTCTGACATGCTTAATCTCTACTCTTATTTAAACTGATAGATAATAACAAAATCATGTTCTGGATTAAGGGGAAATAATTGATAATTCATTAGCTCATAATGGGAACAAAGTATATTGTGACTTTTTAATGGCAGCACATCATTACCAAGGCTCTTTGTAATAAGGACCAGAGACAAGCAAATGGTCCCAGGGCTTTCAAAAAGTATGGCTATGTTTACCTTCTTCTTGAATATAAAAATGCTGTAGAATCTTTGAAAATATGTAATCAATGAGAAGTCAAGAAATTGCCTAAAGCCCCATGATACACTAACCAAGCAGATACTAACTTGGACCAACTTTGGACAAAAATACAAGAAAGTGAATACACTGAACCTTGCCAAACAGAGAAATTTCAATTCTAATCAAAATTAAATGTTCTAAAATTGGCTTCTGACTAATAGGAGTGTCAGGAATATTTTGTAGCAAATGGACTTCAGACACTTGTGTGGTGGTTAGAAACACTGCTATCTTTAAGCACGTGCCAACCAAGAGCATCGCAGGGTCGGAATCAAACCTTTTCCGCAGGAAGAACATTTCTTCCACTATCAGGCCCTCTCTCTAAACTTCTGAATGTGAATTTCCCAAAGAAAGGGGAAAATATATAAACAGAGATGAGAATACAATGCATTTAAATTTTCCAAATGCATAGTTAGTAAGGAAAGTATTTTGGACGGAGACAAAGGAGAAGAAAAAAATGAGAGTCTAGAAGTATTTGCAAGAATATTTTACATTTTAATAATTCCTAATTCATTGCCAGTAGCCTCTCTCCCACCACTGGGACTAGAGTTGAATAAAAGGCTTATTTTACAACAGAGCCACAAGTCTTATCAGGTTGGTCTCCACAAAAACATCTTGTCACCTCTCGTCTTCACACAGTTGGGCAGCAAATAGTTAATAAAACCTAACATTTGTAAGGAACCATGCCAGCCCTGTTCAGATTTCAGAAATATTTCAGAATAACCCCTACCATTATAGAACTTAAGTGTTCTACTGGAGAGGGAAGAGAAAATGAGCCAATCCCAGCAAAGTAAAAAGAAAGTTCTGGAGTGGTCCCCAGAAGATACACCTCCTATTTGTCAAGCAGAAGATGAGAGAAGTTTTCTCTGAGGAGGTGGCACTGAAGTGAGATGCACAGAACAGAAAAGATTCAGATCCACAAAGATGAGAAGGAAGACAACCTGGAAGGAGTCACCTGCCTGAGGAAAGCAAAGTAACAGGAAAGTGTGGCAGGGGCAGTGAGCAGATTTTCTGGAGGGTAGGGTATGCAAAAAGAGAGAAAGAAAAAACTAGCATGGTAGCGAGTAATTAAATAGATTGAGCACTCATCTTCACAACCAGGCTAAGGACTTTGAGCTTTAGGAAAGATGCAGAAACAGGAAAGGATAAAACAATCCCTGAGCACTTGTGATGTCCCAGGTAATGAGCTAGAGGCTGTGCAAAAAATTACAGCGCTAAACATCAACACAGAATGAGAATTAGCCTTGAAAATGCTCGCATAGCACTAGCTACATTGTGTTGGGGAAGTTTGAGAGCTATGGAATCCGTGGCAGGGACACTGAACAAAAGCCTGTTTCTGAAATAAAGGAAAGTCTTTATCCACGTGGCATCAGTGAGCAGAGGAAAGTGGAGGAATATTTTTTCATGCTGTTTAACCATGCCATTTTGATACAGTAAATATTTTCACATCAATACGTTCACCTTGAGGACATTCTGAACACAAGTATTATCAGAATATCTAACAACTGGAAGATTTTCAAAGGGAAAGAGGTCTCCAGAGCATAACTCTTTAAGCCACCTTAATTCCTTGATCAATTTTATGAATAGAGAAGATAAACTGCTCCTAATTTTTTCACTTTTATTCTTATTTCACTGAAATTGTCTTAAGATAAATTCTTTTTCCCCAGACACAGTTTCAAACCAATGATTGACCTATCAATCATTATTTTTGGATGTTTGGTTTTAGTTTTTCTGTTTTGTTTTCAATAAAAATTTTACCCTTTCAGATTCTCTTAAGGTGAGTTTTCTGTTGTGGCCAGTAATTCTACCCAGTTCGACTTACCCAGGTCACATTTTTAAGGATCAAAAAAAATTGTATCGAGAAGATTTGATTTTTCCATCTATTTGTTAGAAATATAAAAATTTACCATGTACCTTTTAGCCCTGGCTAATTTTATTTTCCATTAGTTACTCTACCGAGAATGTTTGTTATGATTTATAAGAATAGATTGATGGTTTGTATTATTCCTCTGGTAATAAATTAGAAATTTGTGAGGGAAAAAATCATTGGCATTGCCAAATTGTCAAAATCTTTTAAAAGCTCAGAAATCTCATTTCAAAAATGTCCATGGGTTCTCTTCTCCACAAATGTAATGCTGTTCGTCCCAATGCTCTTGATCTCTTATAGATTAGGCAAAGAGTGGGATCTAAATGACAGGTTTGAAATGGAAAGATCAAAATGTTCCATTCCAATGTGAAAAACACTGATACTGCTCAGGTAAGGGGACTTATAGCTAGCTGGCTGGATGAAGCTGGGAAGGAGAAAAATGAATAAAAATTGAACTCACGGTTTTGAGACTGGGTGACACGTAGACTTCTAATGACATTAAAGAAATCAGGAATTCTTTAAGATAAAATTTTGAATGGCTTGAATGATAAAACGGTGGGCTTTGCTTCTGACATATTGTATTCTTTTGTTTTTGACATATTATTTTCTTGGTGTCAGAAGTTACACCTTAGAGGTACCAAACTGGAACTCAGATGAGCAGTCAAGGTTGGAAATAACATGGGAGTTACAGATCCAGAGGTGACACACAAAGAATGGCTAGTGAATGAAACACTCAAGGAAGAGAGTGTAGCAAGAGAAGGGGGATGAGCACAGAATTTTAGAGTCAGAGGAAAGGAATGAAAGCTAGTGAGGACAGTGAAGGGAGCATGGTCAAAAATGATGGCAGGAGGGCTTCCCTGGTGGCGCAGTGGTTGAGAGTCCGCCTGCCGATGCAGGGGACACAGGTTCGTGCCCCGGTCCGGGAGGATCCCGCGTGCCGTGGAGTGGCTGGGCCCAAGAGCCATGGCCGCTGAGCCTGCGCGTCCAGAGCCTGTGCTCCGCAACGGGAGAGGCCACAGCAGTGAGAGGCCCACGTACCGCAAAAAAAAAAAAAAAAAAAAAAGTCAGAGAAGATGATGTGATATATGAAGGAGAAGGAGGTGATGATAGAAGCAGAGGTCAGAGTGATACCGCAAAAAAAAAAAAGAAAATGATGGCAGGAGAGCCAGGGAAGTGTGTCATGACGGAACCCAAGGAGGAAGAAAATTTCAAGAAGAGAGAAAGGAGCAATGGTAAAAGATGTGGGATTCATCCCTTTATTCATTCAATAGCAGTAAATCACAGCTATGACCTGGGAATTTTGGTAGCTGATGGAAAGAGACAGTTTCAGCCCTCAAGGAATTCAAAAAACAGACAATCAATTACAGGAAGATAAGTATCATCGTACAGGAACACACAGAGAAGTTAAGGACTATCAAAGAATTTAGTTACAAGTCTGTGGACAGTAAAATGCTATACATAGAAGACATTATTTTTATTAATAAAAGCTGAGAAAAGCCTTCTGGATTTCAAGTCAAGGATTTCACCACTGACATTTAAATAATAGTTTTTTAGTTAAATGGTGTCTTCTTCCATGTCTGTTAAGCTTTTAGTAACCCACGGAAAATCTAATTTTATAAATATAAATTAAATTTTGAACTGAAGCTAGTGCTTCCTGAATTGCACTACAGCAAAAGAGCAAAAGAACAAATGATTCTCTTAGAGCTCATCTATATTGATAACCTTTCTCCTAAAGACTAAGAACTATGGTAACCAGTCATGAGACCAACTAAATACTTAATCCCAGAATCACTGGTTTTCACATAGCTTCCAAACGTAGAAGTTCTGCCCCCAGTGACATTGTTCTAGCCCTTAAATGTTCTTTCTCAAGGAAATGCTACAGAACACTAATGATTACTGACTGGAAGAAACAGTAGGAGCTCTATTGAACTACATCTCAAAGGAAAATGTGTAATGAAGACATTTATAAAAATAGGCATTGAGTGTTTATGTAAAATAGCTCTTTTGCATTTTGTAAAATGAACTTTATATTAATATGTTGGCATGTTATTCCAGGTAATTTTTAGTGAGTTCAACTTTTGAGGTTTGCCTGATGAAGGACATACAAGATTCAGTTTGGGACAGTTATTCTCAGCCGGTTAGGATAGGTAGAGGAAGAGGTGGAAGAGTAACCAGAGTGATGGGTGGAGTGCTAGTAAAATCCAAGGTTTAATGAGAAGGCTCACAGCTGAAGAAAACAGTATGGTGCAGGTCAGTAGCACACTAGGTCACACAAGCTAGGTTAATGGTTCTGAGAAAGCATAAGAGATGGGAGCAGAGGGGTCCTAGTGTGAAGGACAGTTCTGAGTGACCCATTATTTTTCTCCTGCTGATTGGAGACTTTCATCTTGGACATGGTGCTCTCTCATCTAACATTATCCTAAATGAGAATTGTGTAGCCAAAAATAAATTACTTATCATTTAAATCTCAAGCTTCCAGACATTTCACCTATTCTACGAAGGGCTCTTCATTTAGTCCTTCCACAAACAGGCCAAGCCCTAGACAAGCTTGAGGTTCATCATGGAGGTCCTTAAAATCTCCAGTGAGCTGGAAGGATGGACCTTAAGCTCCCCAAGAGTAGAAATTCCATTCACAGTGATTGAAGCACCCTTCAACACCAGGATGGAGCCTCCTGCAATGTGGCCTCATGTTCTCAAAGTTGATCATTTTCTCCATCAGTCATTGGTCAGTTAATCAACTTAAACATCTACTTAAACATACTTCTCAAGTATCTACTACATTTTTGCATTTACCTTCTAGCTCTTGCATTATCTTTGCATCTTGGTTGTCTCAATATAATCAAAGAAAGGTGCCTTAAATTTGACTTTGCCTTTCCTTTTGTGTGTGATCCAGGGCTTTGCATATAGTAAATATTCCATTGATACCCAAAGATTTCATTTTAAATCACTAACATAATATCTAACAGAAGTCCCTATGTTCTCTGATTCTTAATCTAGTTCAATTATTATGAGAGAACTGGATCTCAGCAAACCTTGTGGTTTCCTTTGGCTTGTAATCCTAGAAAATATACATGAAATAAACACACAGCTTCTAAGCACAGTGAAGACAGTATGGAATTTACTCTTTCAGTCAGTTATTCAGTCAGGAATCACAGCCTATTTCTGATTTAATAAAAGATTGAAGTTCGTATCAATCAGGACAATGGAACAAGCTACCTCATAAGCAGGTGGCTTCCTGTTCATTTATTCCTTTATTCAACAAACAGCTATGAAGGAACTACTAAGTGACTGACACACTAAGTGACTCTCTTCTACTTTCTTCTGAGAAAAGTAGTTCAAGCACAAAATCTTAGGGAAGGAAGAAAAGTGTATTATTTTCCTACTGTTGCTGTAACAAATTACCACAAACACAGTGGCTGAAAACCACACGAATTTATTCTCACAGTTCTGGAGTTCAGAAGTCTGAAATGCTTCTCACTTAACTAAAATCAAGGCATTGGCAGGACTGTGTTACTTTTGAAGGCTCTAGAGGAGAATCTATTTTATTGCCCTTTTCCAGCTTCTACAGGCTGCCCATGTTCCTTCTGTTCTGGCCTCTGTCCACCTTCACAGCCAGCAGTGGAAGACTGTGTCCCTCTCATATCAAATCACTCTGACCTCTGCTTCTATCATCACCTCCTTCTCCTTCATCTGTCACATTATCTTCTCTGACTTTTTTTTTTTTTTTTTTTGCGGTACGCGGGCCTCTCACTGCTGTGACCTCTCCCGTTGTGGAGCACAGGCTCTGGACGCGCAGGCTCAGCGGCCATGGCTCATGGGCCCAGCCGCTCCACGGCATGTGGGATCTTCCCAGACCAGGGCACGAACCCGTGTCCCCTGCATCGGCAGGTGGACTCTCAACCACTGGGCCACCAGGGAAGCCCCATCTTCTCTGACTCTGAGTCCTCTTCTCTCTCTCTCTCTTCTTCTTTTTGAGGACATTGGCCTTACACAGATAATCCTGGATAATCTCTCCTATTGCAAGGACAGCCAATTAACAATGTTAATTTTATCTGCACCTTAATTCTTCTCTTGCCTTAGAGCATAACACATTCAAAGGTTCTGGGGATTAAGACATGGACATCTTTAGAACATTATTCTGCCAACTACAAGAAAAAAAGGGAAACTTACATGTATTGCATCCTAGTTATATCAGCACAGTTTCAGGTGTTTTTAAATTCAGTTCACATACAGAAAAGTCTAGTAAAAATTCCATTTTTTACTAAAAGTTAGTAAAAAATTTCCAGTTTTGCAGATGAGTTAAAAACTAAAGTGCATAGAGATTAAGTCACTTGCCATGGATCATGTAACTATCAAGTAGTAGAATCTGGACTGAGACCCAAGTCCATTTGACTCCAACATCCATACTGTCTCTCTCTGCCATGTCCAGATCATTTTAAACACAGGCACATGAAAAGATGCTCAACATCGCTAATTATTAGAGAAATGCAGATCAAAACTACATTGAGGCATCAACTCACACCTGTCAGGTGGCCATCATCAAAAAGTCTACAAATAATAAATGCTGGAAGAATGTGGAGAAAAGGGAGCCCTCCTACACTGTTGGTGGAGTGTAAATTGGTGCAACCACTATGGAAAATGGTATGGAGTTTCCTCAAAAAGCTAAAAATAGAACTACCATATGATCCAGCAATCCCACCCCGGGGCATATATCTGGAAAAGACTTTTGTTCAGTTCTATTTGCAATAGCCAAGACATTGGAAGCAACGTAAGTGTCCACCTACAGTTGAATGGATAAAGAAGATGTGATACATCGTATATATGGGTGTATACACACACACACACACACACACACAATGGAATATTATTCAGCCATAAAAAAGAATGAAATAATGCTATTTGCAGCAACAGGAATGGACCTAGAGATTCTAGAGATTATCATACTAAGTGATGTAAGTCAGACAAAGAAAGACAAATATCATATCATGTTACTTATGTGTGGAATCTAAAAAAAAAATGATACAAATGAACTTATTTACAAAACAGAAATAGAGTCACAGACGTAGAAAACAAACTTATGGTTACCAAAGGGGCACAGAAGGGGAGGATAAATTAGGAGTTGGGGATTAACAGATACACACTACTATATATAAAACAGATGAACAAGGACCTACTGTATAGCATAGGGAACTATACTCAATATCTTGTAATCATCTGTAATGGAAAAGAATCTGAAAAAGAATATATATATACACCAGTCCCCAAACTTTTTAGCACGAGGGACCAGTTTCATGGAAGACAATTTTTCAATGAACAGTGTGAGGGCAGGGAGGGTGGGAGATGGTTTCAGGATGATTCAAGCTCATTACATTTATTGTGCACTTTATTTCTATTATCATTACTTTGTAATATGTAATGAAATAATTATACAACTCACCTTAATGCAGAATCAGTGGAATCTCTGAGCTTGTTTTCCTGCAACTAAGTTGTCCCATCTGCGGGTAATGGGAGACAGTGAAACCTGAAGTGGTTTGCTGACGTCCAGTCTACTCCGTAATCTTGTTTTGGTTGCTGTTACTGTAGAAAACCCTGCTTCACAAAGATAGGATGTTGGAAATGGAAGCAGGCTTTTCAGTGCTTTTGTGGCAATCTCAGGATATTCCACCGTGACTTTAATCCAGAATGTATGGAGATCTGAAGTTGTCTCAAACATACTTTTAAGGTCACTGTCATTTGCAGTCTCAAGCAGTTGATCCTCTTCTAGCACGGAAAAAGTCAACTCACCTGGCTTATTCACAACTGGGTCACGGATCCTTTCCTTCCCAGTTCGGGAGTCTTCTGTGTTTGGGAAGTAATGCTCAAACTCTTCTGAAAGCTGAGCTAGGTGGTCATGCACTAGCTGGGAGAAAGAAGGTCCTGGTTCAGTCTCTTTCAAAATCTCTGCTAATGTTTGAAACATGTCAAAAATCCCAATGTTCACTCGTCGCCCCCGTAATTCCAGTTTGGCTTTGAATGCAGCAAATTTATCTGCTGACTTGAACACAGTTGCCATTCTCCCCTGAAGTGACAGATTGAGCTCATTAAGCAGGCTGAACATGTCACACAAGTAAGCAAGTTTTGTGACCCATTCTGTGTCACTGAAATGCGCTGCCAGTGGTGACTGTTTTTCTAAAAGAAATCTCTGGAGCGTCTCTCATGACTCAAAAACTCTGGCCAGTGATCTACCTTTAGAGAAGACGTGTGGGCTTTGCGTCCATCTCCTCACAGAGCTGCGTGAACAGACGTGAGTTAAGGCCATGTACTTTAATGTGGTTGATAATTTTAATCACATCCCGCAAAACGTTGTTAAGTTCAGGTGACATTTTTCGGCTAGCCAGCATTTCTCTATGGATGACACAGTGTGTAGACTCACATTCAGAAGCGACCTCTTTGACTCAAGTAGTGAAACCAGAAAGCCATCCAGTCACGGCAGCCACTCTGTCCGTGCATATACTGACGCAAAATGACCAATTCAGTTTTCCTGATATGTAATCATTCAAAGACTTGAATAGTTCTGCAGTTGTGGTGTTGGTTGGCAACAAAAGTGCACATAGCATATCCTCATGCGCATCATCCTGAAAAATATAACGCACAAAAACAAGCATTGTTGCCTTGTTGTCAACGTCGGTAGAGTCGTCAACCTGGATTGCGTACCGCGGTGACTCATTAATCCTCTCTAACAATTGCGCCTCAATATCCTCTGCTATTTCATCATTTCATCTAGTTATGATTGTAGCCAAAAGAGGAGCACGTGCCACCTTTTGAACTGCAGCCTCTCCTAAAAGTTCACAACAAATGTCCTTAGCAGCAGGCAGGGTCAACTCTTCACCAACAGTAAAGGGTTTCTTAGCTTTAGCAATGCAGTTAGCCACTAAGAATGATGTTCTCACTGCAGACACATTTGAAGAAGTGGTGGCCTTCAGTAATTGCTTCTGTTCTTTGTGTTCACATTTTTTTCTTTTGCAAAACTCCAAAGACTTGTCTTTTAATGCAGGGTGCTTGGTCTCCATGGGGCGAAGCAGTTTTGAAGGTTTCATGGCTTCATTGGATATTATACAAAGGTTTCTTGGAGAATGTGAATCACCTGCTGCAATGAACCTGTAATTTAAGTAAGACTCTTGGTATTTTCTTTTACATGCAGCTTTCTTTCTGTTGGCAGTCTTAGAGTCTTCTGCTATCTCATCATTGGGTTTTTCCCCCTTTTCAAAGAGACTCTCTAGCAACGTTTGTTTTTTACTCATTTTGGCTAGTGGTAGCTTGTGGGCTTAGCAAAACTGTGACTGAGACAAGTGTACAGTGCAGGAAGGAGGTGTGGACAGAGTGGTAAATCAAATAATGGGTAGGCCTCACGCAGATTAAAATAAGTGTCAGATTCTGACTTAAAGCCTGCCACCAGCTGCAGCTGTACAATTGAAGTGCATCAACTCACTTGCCACTATAAAGCCTGCCACCAGATGCAGCTAAATTGTCACTTGCCACCACTGATAGGGTTTTGATATGACTGTGCAAGCAATGGATTTATTATGGTCTCTGTGCAGTCAAACCTCTCTGCTAATGAGAATCTGGATTTGCAGCCGCTCCCCAGCGCTAGATCACCGCCTCAGCTCCACCTCAGATCATCAGGCATTAGATTCTCATACGGAGCGCGCAACCCAGATCCCTCACATGCGCAGTTCACAGTAGTAGGGTTCGTGCTCCCATGAGAATCTAATGCCGCCACTGATATGACAGGAGGCAGAGCTCAGGCGGTAATGCAAGCGATGGGGAGCGGCTCTAAATACAGATGAAGCTTTGCTCGCTCGCCTGCCGCTCACCTCCTGCTGTGTGACCTGGTTCCTAACAGGCCACAGACAAGTACCGGTCCGTGGCCCAGGGGTTGGGGACCCATATATATATATAAAACTGAATCACTTTGCTGTACACCTGAAACTAACACAACATTATATATCAACTATACTTCAATTTTTTAAAAAAAGAAAATTAACACATCCACATTTGTATTCCTAAATCAAACAAACAAAAACTGGATATTGCCAAAAATCTATATCCAAGTTTGAGTGAGAGGTACTATTAAATGACTTACAACTGAATTCTGAGTAACTGACTTATCATTAAGCAGAGATATAGTTTCTACCTTCAAAGAAATTACAATCTAGGTTAATAAGATATGTAAAGAAAATTAATAGTACAAAAGAGTGATTAATAAGTGTTCAACTCAAATGCTAAGGGCTTGAGAATTTCAGAGGACAAATAGTCTACGTATAGCAGTTTTGCTCATGGATGATTTGATCTGGATTTGGAAATATGGGAAGAATTTCTATAGCTGGGGTGGGAGGACACAGATGAAGTGAGCTAAGTCACGGCAAGCACGATGACACACTTAGGGGTTCTGAATAGGCCAACCACTATCCAACAAACGGTGATTGAACAATTATTAATGTACCAGTCACTGCCCAGGAAGGAAGGAGAGAAACATAAAATGGCAAACAAGACTATAAAGACTAGACTTCTAGGCAAAAGAATAAATGGGGAGGAAACATATTGAACATAAAGTTTCAATAAGTGTTTTGGAGATAGTGTGTGGAATCTGGAAGAGAAGAGATGAGCTAAGAAGCTTTTGCAATGAGCCAAGAATAACATGGTGGTGAGGGCCTGAACAAGGCTGAAGTAATAGGCAAGACACTGTGGATGGGTGAGTGAGGCAGTGTAAGGGAGACATTACAGAGGGAGGTCCATGAAGATCCCAACTCCTGAGCCTAAGAAAGTACAGAGAAGATCCTATTAACATTAAAAAGTCAGTCACTTGAACTGACCTGTGGTAATGTAAGAGGGTGTGTTGAATTTAAAGTCAGAATGGCATCGAATGGAAAGGTTCTGGCTGCACACAGAGATGTGGGGTTAAACCAGGATCAAAGCTATTTAATCTTTATAATCATGTGCAGTGAGGTCAATATACATCAGAATTTCAAAACCTCAACACTATTGACATTTGTGGTCAGACAGTGTTTGTTGTGAGGGGCTGTCCTCTGCCACTAGATGCCTTGGCAACTCCCCCCTCCAACCATGATTATCAAAAATGGGTTTGGAGGGCTTCCCTGGTGGCGCAGTGGTTGAGAGTCCGCCTGCCGATGCAGGGGACACGGGTTCGTGCCCCGGTCCGGGAAGATCCCCCATGCCGCGGAGCGGCTGGCCCCGTGAGCCATGGCCGCTGAGCCTGCGCGTCCGGAGCCTGTGCTCTGCAGCGGGAGTAGCCACAGCAGTGAGAGGCCCATGTACCGCAAAAAAAAAAAAAAAAATGGGTTTGGATATTGTCAGAGTTCCCTGGGGAAAAAATTGCCACCCATGGAGAACCTTCATATAGAGAGCTCTAAAGAAAAGGAAGGAGAAACTATAAAAGGAAAGGGAGGCATGGGGCAGCATTGGCAGGGGAGGTGGTAGTGGGTAGATCAATAATTTAGGAGTCAAAAATCCAAATGCCTTCAGGAGCCAGGCTGGTCAATGACAGGAGAGAAGTGAGCTGAAAGGACTGGGGGGTTTTGGTGGCCTGTCTGAAGGGAGCATCACACAAGTCTCAGCCTGAGTGCCATCATGAGGAAAAGCAAGCCCAATGCTCAGAGGTCTTCCAGCTTTGGAAGAGAGGTTAGAAATGGAGATATTTACGGGAAATATCAAGATCTGCTCTTTCATCTTGGCCACTAATTAAGCTTTTCATAGAGTGAGTCAAACAAAATCTGGCCTTAAACCAGAGCTGGCTTAAGAGCAGAGTATCTCCAACTTGGTGGAGAGGTCCAAAAGCTTTCAGAGGAGCATCAGTGTGTGACATGGGGCTGACAGGCATTGGCATTTCATCCACCAGGTAGCTGGGAGTTAGGCTGGCCTGTGTGGTTTTGAAAAACGGGAAGCACGATAGGTTGCCATGTGCCCCCTCAAAATTCATATGTTAAAGCCCTAACCCCGCCAGTGCCTCAGGATGTGTCTTTGGAGACAGGGACATTAAAGAAGTGATGAAGTTAAATGAGGCCATTAGGGTGGGCCATAACCTGATCCAACTGGTGTTCTCATATGAATAGGAAATTTGGACACAGACAAGTACAGAGGAAAGACCATGTGAGGACACAGCAAGAAGGCAGCCATCTACAAGCCAAGGAGAGAGGCCAGAGAGGAAACCAACCCTGCTAGTACCTTGATCTTGGACTTCCAGGCTCCAGAACGGTGAGAAAATAAATTTCTGTTGTTTAAACCACCCAGTCTGTGTTATCTTATTACATCCCTAGGACATGAACACAGGAAATAACAACCAGCCTCCCCTCTGGCTTTCAACAAATTGAGAGGGGATTTCCTTCTCACAGGCCAGTAAGGAGAGAGTGGGCATTATAAAGAGTAGTGAAAGCCATAGTCAATTTGCTCGTGAAAGTTGATGATCAAGGGAACCGTAGGAATAGAGTGCTAGCCAGGATCTATGTTCATTGACCCACTCATATATGCCACATTTCTGTAGCCCATAAAACAAAACTAAGACCTGTCTGCTTCAGCAGTCCCTCCCTCCTCCCTGAATACTGCTTTGTTTCAGCTGCCTGGTTCTCTTCTGCTGCTGCTTCTGGTGCCTCCTGGATTTGATGTTTCTACTAACTCTTCTCCTGGAATTCAGGCCACAGTTCTCCTGCATGGATCTACCAATACTGACAACTCCCTTCATCTTGGGTGAGGGCTTCTAGGCAAGTCTCTTGTCCAGACCCAAGGCCAGTTCTTGGTTAAGCCAGTCCAGCTCTCCTTCTCCCAGACAAGACTGGAGGGTTCAGAAACCTGGAGGAGGGGCATTCAAAGGAAGAGTGTGTGTGTGTGGGCACACGTGGGTGTGTGTGTCATGTCATAGGGTACCCCAGGTATGTGTAAAGACTTGTCTTTGGAGGACAAGCTGAATTTGAGTGAGAACTCCGAAAGGGAATGGGCAGGGTGAGATCAAGGCACAGGTAAGAGCTTTGATCTAATGAGCCCCTATGTTGAAAGAAGATGAAGGGGAGAGTAGAGAGAAAACAAGATGGGAGTCTTAGCTCTAAAGTTCAACTGGATTTACTGTGAGTAAGCTGACAGTCAAGGGACCAGGGCTAGAAAGAGAGCTAGAGGTTGTGTCCAAGCCTAGATGGAGCAGGGAATGAAGCACAGCCAGAGGGAGGCAGGTGAAGACATTTCCTAAGCAGTGTCAGAGGTCAGCTTGTCCAAAGGTCTATGACTACTGGCAGTTAACAGCTGTGCTTCAGCTTCTGTGATGAAAGGCCAAGACTGTATCCATTCCTGCCCCGGCGCCCTCTCCCCAGAGCCACCCACCAGGTCATGTTTATCACAGCGTCAAATACTAGCGCCTTTATTACGTTAGAGAAGAATCACGAGGGCATTTACTAAGCAACTACAATTGAGCACACAATCGAGAGATATTGCAAAAGGGGACCTTTATTTAGGCTACTAATCCTTTGTTTTAAACTTAGAAATTATCCTAAACACACCTCCCTTACGGCCTTCATTCCAAATTCCGGACTGTACGTCCTGGATCCACTGAAAACGGGCAGTATTCTACTGTGCATCAGAACAAGTACACAGCAGAACCAAACATCTTAGAGACTTGTGAACACAACACCAGGAGAAATTTTAAAGCTTTCCTATTTTGATACAACACACCTGGAATCGGTGATGTCAAAAGTCAATTTCTGCTTTATTATCCAGCAAGTTACAATTATATAGATAAACCAGTAATTTCCCCATCTCTGTCATGTTTATTTTGGCCTTGTAGCATACAAGGGCACCAAGTATTAAGACACCCAGTGCAGAGACCTACTACTTGCTAAATAATTAAATTAGAAGATGCCATTTACTTTTTTAAAGGACTCCTTTTTAAACGCTTTAAGCATGATACATTTATCAAAAATATTAAAATTTCAAGAAACCCAACAGCACGCTGCTTTTGAGGAACTACCTCTTCTATAGAAAATAAGGTAATGCAGTTAAAAGATTAAAGGAGAAAGAAAGATCACCATGACAGTTTACACTTGTCCCTGCTCTCCACTTTCCTTCCTTAAAACCGATCGTCTGCCTTTGTAAAAGGAACCATAAAATAACATCCATGTCTGAGTATCAGTGAGAAGATTCATCCATTCCTTGGGCGTAATCCGCTCTCCTCCAGCTGAGTTAGCATCTGGCAAACTGGCTGGAGGGATTTGGTGTGGCAACACATCCCCAGGCAAGGTTTCTTGATTCTCAATTGCAGTGACCCCCAAATGACTCAGGGTCACTGCTCCACTCCCCAGAGCAAGGCACTTGGTCTCAGCTCATGGTCTCACCGCCAAAGCAAATCCATGTATTTTTTTTTATTCCTGCTTTTCATTTATCCCACGAAATAGCTAACAAATCTGTTTCCTAAAGGCTCTTTGTTCTATTCGGGGTTAGAGCAAACTTTTCCAAAATTCATACAGAGATTTTGTTTTTCCACGCTAAGAAATGGGGCGTTTCAGGGCTTCCCTGGTGGTGCAGTGGTTGAGAGTCCGCCTGCCGATGCAGGGGACACAGGTTCGTGACCCAGTCTGGGAAGATCCCACATGCCGCGGAGCGGCTGGGCCCATGAGCCATGGTCGCTGAGCCTGCGCGTCCGGAGCCTATGCTCCGCAACAGGAGAGGCCACAACAGTGAGAGGCCCACGCACCGCAAAAAAAAAAAAAAAGAAAGAAAAAAGGGACGTTTCAGAGGAGGATGCCTGTTTGTTTGTATTGCTG
Organism: Orcinus orca; assembly: GCF_937001465.1. NCBI lineage: Eukaryota > Metazoa > Chordata > Mammalia > Artiodactyla > Delphinidae > Orcinus > Orcinus orca. Next base: position 108,751,661 of record NC_064565.1, read on the forward strand.
TCTGTCTGTTTTAATCTCAATTTGGTTTAATCAGTACAACGTGTTAGAACCTCTGTTACACCAAGTTCTAATCTAAACATAGCTATTTAGAAAAACTGCTTTCTTGTACACAGGCAGCAAAGCAAGAAGAGGTTCGTCAAAGTACAGGGTGTGGAAAGGATTTCTGCTCCCCAGTGGGGCTCTGGTCCAACTCCATCAGCATTTCTCTCCTACCAAACACCCCTCCCACCGTTTGCTGCAACAAGGATTGGGATGAGTTAGGTCTGTTCTGGCAGGTAGTCACCTGTCTGGAACCTCAAAAGCAAAATCATCTGTGATGTAAACACTTTTCAGACAAGGTAAGGCTGCCTTTTTTTTTAACTCAGAAGACATGCTAAGGCATTTCAGTGTGTTTGATGCTTTATGACATGCGCCATAAAGAGCAAAACATGTTTTTTTTTAACAGCCACTGATATGCAGAAGACGCATGATTTCTGAACATGAGCCAGTGGCAGTTGAAATGTTTTCCCTTTTCTTTTCCATTACAACACATCTAATGCCCAAACAAAAACAAAAGGTAAGACTCGCAAATCTTCCTTGCAAAAACTCGGAGGTGCCCCAGTCCCGTGAAACTCCTAATTTTTTAAATACTTCTGTATAGTTAAAAGCTCATTTAATCCTGTTGCTGCCTAATTGTTAACAGATTGCTAATGCTGATCAGAGACCAGCTTCCTGGAACCTCCTGATACTTGATGATTCTAGGAAACATTCTTTTTCCTGGTTTTTATCACTCTTCTTGGAAACCGTAAAGAAAAAACATCCTTGTGGAGTTCAAGACAAACTCCCATTGGTCTCTTAGGTACAGCATTATTCCTCTGAAGCCAAGCAGAAATGCACAGGAGTTGTGAATTTAGAGGCAATTTAGGGTACAAGTTAAGAGAACAGGGCTTTGGAAATAACGGGACCTAAGGCTCTTGTCATTTCTGTATAAACTTGTGCAGCTATTTAACCTCTTTAAACCACAGTTGTCCTATTTGTAAAACAGTGATTTAAAATAGTGCGTGGTTCTTGTTGCTATTGGGAGGGTTTGTTAAGACCATCTACATAAAAAGCACTTCACTCGGTGTGTGGCAACAGAAAGCGTTCTCGATAATTTTAGTTCATCATTATTGGAAACCAGAGCTCCAGACGGTTGCCAGGCAGGGCTGCTTTTACAACAATCCTATATCTAGGAGGTTGACTTTAATAAAAATTGATATGAAAATGACGCTAGTAACAACGGCACATCTAGTAAGACACTAAATTAAAATCCTGAAGTAGAGAGACTTAACGAATGCACATAAACAACAACAAAAAACAAATTTAGAAAAATTTAAAACAGCTAGAGAGATCCATTTCAAAGTAAGCAGTACACTGATGGTGTCATCGAACAGAAAATAATATTCAGGAGAAATGAGATAATGTGCAAAAAAGCTTGGTTAAAAAAAACATCTCAAAATATGCTTTATGAGATACTTACAAACCATGGTTACATGCCTGGTTTTCTTGAAAAGTGAAATGTTCAATTATTGACATGGAATACATGGTCTAGGACTTGGCCACTAAAACCATAGAGGTTTTGTTAGAATGAGATGTGGCGTTATAGCACAGACGTTAAGAATGGTTTTTGGAAAGAGCTGTGCCACATTCTATATCATGGAATAAAGCACAAAGAGAGCAAGGGACAGGCTGAAGAGTAAAAATTAAAAACGAGAAAGCCTAAACCAGTTAAATAACATTCCCCCATCACTTCAAAACGTTAGCCATCTAGTAAATATCTAAATCGGTCTGATTCTCCCTCTAGGGTTAACGCAGGAGCTGGTGGTTGATTCCACAGTCATGTTCTACGTGAACACATGGAGAAATGCTTCACCACAAAAGCAATTGGAACAAATTTATTCCTTTGCTGCTGTAGTTGGGGACAGATCGACGGAGGAGATAAACATGACAAAAACGGGACAGATCTCAGTAATTATTTTGCCCCAAACATCCTCGGCTCTTCTCTCTTCCTACTCACTTTTTTAGGACAAAATCTTTTATGAAGGAAAACCAAACAAAGCCCTGGAATCATCAGAGTAACCAGGATGGGGGTTAAAACAATGTCTCCTTCCACGAACCCTTAAAAGGAAATATTGTCATCACTCTCCATTCTAAGAAAAATTCGAGTCCAGGTAGTAGAAATGTAGGAGGATTAGAACTAATACCTTCAACTGTACAGCCAATTATTGCTATAACAAACGTGGAGTTATAATAAATAGATATAATTTATTTTTAAGTGACCATTTTTCTTTACCCTTATACTTTGCTCAACTAGTAATGCAAACTCATTAAGTAAAATCTTGTAAACTAGAGACACATAGAAACAAAGAAATCATCACTGTGTAAAGAAAATACAAACGTACTGGTACGTATTTCCTGTTTGACATGATACAGATATAGATACACACACACACACACACACACACACACACACACACACATATATAAAACATGTTTCACCATGTTACCCGTAGTGTACATTCCTAACTCCTTTTAGCAGCAGGTGTACCAGGCACTAAGTACCTTAAATGTGTTGACTTACTTAAGCCTTACAAATATTCCATGCTGGAAAGTCTACAATATTTCCATTGTACAGGTGAGAAAACTGAGGCCCCTAGAGATTAAGTGGGTTGCCCAAGAAGATGTGAGGAGTAAGTGATGGGGTAAGGGGTAAAATCCAGGCATCTTCCCGTAGAACTCACATACTTCATCACTCTGCCATGCTGACTCCTTTTGTTAATAAAAGAGTTGCTTAATAGTGCTTATCATCATCAATATATAGATTTCTGAGTCTGGTGGTAGATTTCATCTAAAAAATCCGACAAACTTTGTCAGACGAACTTGTGGCTAGTTAAAAAGATGTTCCCTTAACGACAAGCAACAATTTATAATGAGAGTATTTTAGGCTTTTAGGCTTCATCCAGATGACAGTGTAGAAAGAGGCAGCAATTCCTTCAGATTCTTGTGGGTTTCTTAACGTGGCCAGTTTAAACACATTTGCTGGAATGACAGTTTGTCTCAGGGCTTGGGAAGTATACTGTGTTCCTGCCCATCCCTTGCACCACTGTGTATTGAGCAGTCATGCTGTACCTTGGTTTAACTCTTCCTGAATTTCATGTATTCAAATATGACTCTGCAGGAGAAATTGTTTTCAGAAAAATTAGATGGTTGGCATATTTTTAGTGTACCAGTAAATGTCTTATTTTATATTAGATATTTTTAAAGCTTGGTGAAATATAAAATGCTCATGTAACAATTTTTTCCTTCAAAATTCTGTAGACATGGCTCCACTGTGTCCAGGGGAAAAGTCAGTCTAAGGCCAGCTGAGCTTTGTTCTTTTGTTTTTCACCTATTTTTTCTGCATGAATGCTTAGACTCTCTTTTTCTCCATCCCTGTAATTCAAACACTACAAAGTTCTCTTTTCATTTAATTCACTTTGAACACAGTGAGCCCTTTTGATCTGCTCGTTCCTTCCTTTTTTTCAACTCGGAAAACTTTTATTTAATTATATCTTTGAATAATTGCTTCTGTTCTACTTGTTATTTATTTTTCTCCTGGAACACCTATGATTCTGAGGCTCTCCATCCTCTGTCCTCCATACATACCATTTGTTCTCATTGCTTTCAACGTTTGTTTTTTTCCTCTATATCCTGGTAGAACTTTCCAGTTTTTATTATTGCTGTTGTTGTTATAATTATTGTTATTGTTTATAACATGTATTGATATTTCGTTGTTTATAACACCACTTCTGCTCCTAACTGCTTTAATACGGTTAGTGCATCTTTATTTTTTTACAAGATATTTCTAATTTACCCAACTACTATTTCATCTAATATGGATTCCTGTTCCTGTTTTATGGTGCCCCTGTCTTTTTTTTAATCTCATAGTGATGCCAGTTTTCTACATTTTTTTCTTATTCCTATAGAAAATCTTTTTCAGGGGTCTACTCTTTCTTTGTGTCTTCTGAATGATATTCTACTTTTCTTCCCTTGTTTTTATGTATGATTGTTTCTTCCTGTTTAAATAAGAGATCTGTCCAGATCCAGAGTCCAAAAGACAGGATATAGGTATTAACTTTGACTCTCTTCTTTGTCCAGTTGGGTCTGGTCAGTTTCTTTTTTCAGATCTGCCTGTGGATGGCAGATGGATGTGCCTGCGGCTCCTAGCCTAATTCCCCTTAGTAACATGCATAACCCTCTTGAATGAGATGGGATCTTCTCAACCCCATTGTTTGGCTCTCTGGCTTTGAACAAATGGATCATGTATGCAATGCAACCAGGATTCCTCCTATTTCTACCTTCATCTACTGTCATCCTCTTCTCCCTTCTCTCCCCTGCCTGACCTCCCTTTTCCCTTATATCCAGGTGCTTTCTAGGAGTTTCAGTCTGGGAGTAGAAAGAGCAGCAGAAGGATTGGGGTACCCTTGTGACACAAGGGCAGCCAGTGTGTTTTCTGATTGATACTTTAGTTCTTTGTTGATAGTAGATGGTGGAAAATGGTTAAAAGGGTCTCTTGCCAGCTTTCAGGAGTGCTGATGGTATTGTTCAGACTCATTCTACCAGCCAGCAAGAGTTAGCTGGGATTGCTCTAGCTTTTGGCAATAGGTACGTGGTCTTGTTTTAGGTTTGGATCACAGTATAACTTTCTACCTTTTTCTGTAGAAGAGTTTGAGAGACAGATAACCAGATGTTATTTTTAAACTGGAAGTTCTGAAGTGGATACTGAGCAAGGAGTTTTTCCTCTGCCCTCATTTCATTATGATTGGTGACAAGGTGAACATGGCAATACACATGGTGAATTTGGCCAGAGCCATGAGATACCAACATTCCTTTTCTGACAGTGTCATGGGGAATGATTAAAAGCTCAGACACCTGAACTATTGTAGTAGCACATGGAGCTGACAATGAATGACATGTGGCTTCTACAACAGTCAGAAAGAGCTGGGTATGACTGTGTTCAAAGTGTCAGAGGGGACCTGGGAAGAGCTTTCCACCCTGGCCCAGGATGACGCAATGACTTATCAGCAGAAAATTTGAGAGAAAAGCAGGTTTTTTTAATCTCCAAGAAAAGTTAAAAAAAAGAAAACAGAAATTAAGATTAAAACTTTTTCAACCCAATATTATAAAAGAAAAAATTAATTTAGGAAGCAAGACCAAGTCCTTAGAAATTTGATTAAATGAAGTATTGACTGTTGACTGACCCTGAATGTTCAATTATGTGACTGGCTATCACAGTCTACAATTCCCTTCAGAAAAGACTCTAGGATTCTTCAGTTTTGTATATATTAAAGTAGTTCAGTTGCTATAGAGAATAGTTGCTATAATTTATAGCTTTATTAGAGTAATTTTATACAACTTCTAAGTACTAACAATAGTAAAATTCAGGATATTTCAGTAAGACATTTCTAGATAGAAAAAGCCCCAACCATTTCAGACAGAAACAGATACATTTGGGAGAAGGAGCTAATTTCTGTGGAAATTGAAACTTGAGGTAAACACACACACACACACACACACACACACACTCACACACACACACACAGGAACTTCCGTCTCCATATTCAAGTAACAGTTTGGTCATTTGGACCCGGCCACCTAAGCAGATTTGGACTTGGCTTTCTTTCCTCATTTAATTTTGATTTCTAGTATCAGCAAAGCTAAGCATAAGCTGTAATTAAGAGAATAAAGCAGGAACTGAGGAGACAAAGTAGAAGTTGAAAATTATTAAGATTAAGTGAAATTAGTTTCACTTAATAGGCACACTAGCCTAGCGACAGTAAACTTATTAGTTCTATTGATGCGAATTCATAAGCGTTTAAAAAGTCTATATTAAGATTCTGTCTTTGAAAATGTTTCTCATTATCAATCCAACTGCTTAATGAAACACCACAGAGCAAAGTCATGCTCTTGTTGACTTAAGAGTCTTATAACATCATGATCCTCTCCCAACATGCAAGATGGAGGGGTCCCATGAAAAGGGGAACCACTGCATCCGGCCAAAATGCCACAGTGAACACTGCATCATCTCCCATTCCCAAGGACATCCCATGACCATTTTTAAGCGGTTAAAGTAGAAGGCCTTTGTGAAACTTTTAAACTTTAATGACTCAGGTTTTAGATATGCTAGGAACAAGCTGTAATCTTTCTCATAATGACTGGTCAATTTTCTTCTCAAAGCTGAAATTCTGTGGAGCATTCGAATACAGTGTACATTCTCATCTACAATAAGCATTTTTGTTCTTCACAAGATCTGGAATAAAGTAAAAAAAAATCCCTGGGCGCATCTGAGTGACGTAATCAATCTCCAGTCTAAAAGATTGGTTTTTAAGTGTTTGCTCACTATTCGTGTTTACAGTGTGTGAAAATTCTATAAAGACTTCACATTCACTGATAAACAGAAAAGCAAGACTGTTTCCTGGAAACAACAGCAACAACAAAATTTTAAGCAGCACCCTTTCCTTATAAATCAGTTCCTTGAAAAAGAGAAGCAGGTTTGTCCTCTCGTATTTTAACTATGTCATTTTTTACATTTATATTTTAACTATGAATCACTTGTCTTTATGTCTGATCGGTAGCAGGTGTCTAAAAAACAATCTGATGAGAGAGATTGTGTTCTGAGCACCCACTTGATTTTGAAACATATTTGGAATTAACGTTGGACAACAGTTTCTTGGCAGCAGCATATTTAAATTTTGTGCTGAGTAATTCTTGAGTGTGGGGAACTGTCCTATGAGTTGCAGGATGTTGAACAACATCCTTGGTCGCTGCTCACTAGATGCAGTAGACTCCCCCCACCCAGTTGTGACCACAAAAAATGTCTCCAGACATTGCCAGATGTCCCTTGTGGTGGCAGTGGGAAGAAAAATAAGTTTGATGTCAATAGAACCAAAAGTATACCTTCTGATTTGCATTCTTCTCTTGGTTTCTCTTTATTTCCTTGCCTTATCAATAGTGCTTATTGGGAAATACATATTTTTCCACTGGCAATTTCTGGAAGAAAGCTTCAAGTCTATTAGTCCTACTTTCAGGTCTCTTCCCAATGCTCAATACCCAATCCCTCTCCAGCTACTAAATACCTTCTGTTCAGGTCACTAATGCCATTGTAGCATTCTTTGACAAGGCACACCCCGACCTTGCATCCAAAGACAAACCCATGCAGGCAGCACATGGCAAATAGTAGGGCCTATTCTCTACCTGCCTCCATACATATAACAGCTCTATAACAGAAGGTAACAAAGAAACAGGTTATTTTAAGAGGATCAATGGGTGACCAAGGAGTAAGAAAACTTATTATACACTGGATGGGTAGTGCTTTTAAAGTGCCCAAGGGGAGATCAGAGTTTCCATCCCTAGGAGGAAATATTTGTAGACTTTCAGGGATTTGCCAAGCAAAAAGAGTTATTTGCAAAGCGTAGGGTGGGGAGGGTAGTTTTTATAGGAGGACACACAAAGAATAGACAGATTCACTCTCAAGTCATCAAGAATGTGGCCTGGAACAGAATCTGGCATGGAATCAGTAAGGTACTAGATAACTGTTTAGGAGAACTTAAGAAATGTCCTCGGGGGAAGATCTAGTCCCCTGAAGACCAGTTTGGTTCTAGCTGAAATTGAGAAGGTGAACACACACTGGGGAAGAACAGGCCTCAGGCTGTCCTGGTGCAGTCCTCTGTCCTAAGCATCTGTCCCTGATCTGGTTTCTCCCAGATCCATATTGTTCTACGAAGGCCAGCACGGCTCCAAAGTCTGTGTGCAATTGCATCTACTCCAGTTGGTGGAGTTTCTTGGAACCACCCACAAAACTTCATATAATCTATACACATCATCAGGTTGAGGATTAGGCTACAAGTAGTCTCTTTAGCAGATTTGAAATAAGACCAAAAACAAGGAACTAGAAGCACATGTTCCCCACAAAGCCTTAATAGATCAATCAATCTTTAGAGCAAAGTCCCAATATTTTAAAGGTAACCAATTCTCTGTACATATTCAAGGCCCGAGGGAACAACCTGCTGGCCCACCTCTCCCCTTTCTACATCTACATCTGCCTCCCAAATACAAAATGTATCCACTCTACCTGGTGGGAACTGGTTGCCCCCAGCAATCGGTTACGATCGAGTGCTGACGCACAGTTGTAGCAGCTATGACCCTCAGGCCCAAACCCAGATGTACATGAAACAAAATTTTTCCATTTTTACAGTAAACTCAATTCTTTATTTGGAGTGCTCATTTCATTGGGTGCGAATAAGGAAGAGAGAAACATAATCTCACAAAATTCAGGGTCATCCCCAGAGATGAGTTGCTTCCCTTCTACCAATATAGAAGCTGACTCAGTGCCTGGCTGGATGCAATCCTGATCCTTTATGCAACCTTGAAAAAGGGATAGAGAGGGAAAGAGAGAAGTCAGCTAGGGATGTGGGCGTGGCTGAAGATGACTCACGAGGCAGGCGAGTTATCTGATATGGGTTCAAATCACTACCACCGACCCCCTCCCACTTACCAATAACAGTTCTTCCCTCTGACAAGAAGCCCCTGTTCATTTTCCCTGTACACCGCCTCACTTGTGCATTAAAAGCTCACGTTTCTCCAACACTCTTATTTGTCATGAGTCCCATTTACCATTTTGCTCAACCATGTTTGGCCATTAGGAGCACCCTCGATTGTAGTTTACCCATTATAAACAGCAAAGGGACAAATAGAAGGGAAAAACTCTCTCTGGAAAAAAAAAAATCCTCTTGGGACAGAATATTGTTGAATTCAAAATGATAGGATTTCTTGTCTGGCAGAATTGAACACAGAGTAGATCTAGAAAAATCATTAGCTCTTGAAAGACGTTAAATAAATTTAAACTGAAAAAGTTATTAGTTTCTGTAATTTAGCTGCTTCCTTTTTTTTCTGAGGAGTCCTGGTACACTGCAGCCACAAAATGTTAAAGTAAAATAAATGCCTCCGTGAAGCAACTATTGCTTTACTGTTAATGAAACTACCTAAGAAGCAATGTTTATCGAGGAAGGTCATTAACACGACACGTACAATTCTCTGTCCATTTATCTTTTATGAAAGTTGTGAAACTTTTGTCCTTTTTGATGGTTTCATTAGAGCCTAAGACACCACACACATACGCATAAATATAGTATGGAGTTGATATTAAAGGCAAGATTGTGTGAATCTATCTTTATATAAAGAGCACATTAAAATTTAGTTATTTGTAGTGAGGTGGATGGACCTAGAGTCTGTCATACAGAGTGAAGTCAGAAAGAAAAACGAATACTGTATGCTAACACGTATATATGGAATCTAAAAAAAAAAAAAATGGTTCTGAAGAACCTAGGGGCAGGACAGGAATAAAGACACAGACGTAGAGAATGGACTTGAGGACACGGGGAGGGGGAAGGGTAAGCTGGGATGAAGTGAGAGAGTGGCATGGACATATATACACTACCAAATGTAAAATAGATAGCTAGTGGGAAGCAGCCGCATAGCTCAGGGAGATCAGCTCAGTGCTTTGTGACTACCTAGAGGGGTGGGATAGGGAGGGTGGGAGGGAGATGCAAGAGGGAGGGGATATGGGGATATATGTATACGTATAGCTGATTCACTTTGTTTTAAAGCAGAAACTAACACACCATTGTAAAGCAATTATACTCCAATAAAGATGTTAAAAAAAGAAAAAAGAGCACGTTAATTTACCACTTAAGTACACAGTCAGTTGCTTGGCTTTCTAGCAAATTTAATATCTATCATGAGTTTTAACCCTAAGGCTAGCCAACCTCACCTTTCAAAATGAGGTACTTGGAATTTATTTCCTCTGTGGATAAAGAACAACAACAACAACAAAAAATGCAGTTAAAAGGGTTTTGTTTGGGCTTCCCTGGTGGCGCAGTGGTTGAGAGTCCGCCTGCCGATGCAGGGGACTCGGGTTCGTGCCCCGGTCCGGGAAGATCCCACATGCTGCGGAGTGGTTGGGCCCGCAAGCCATGGCCGCTGAGCCTGCGCGTCCGGGGCAAAAAAAAAAAAAAAAAGGGTTTTGTTGTGGTTATTCAGTTGTATGTAATGATATCTGTGGTAATATCATTATGATTTTCAGCCTTGCAGTTGAATCAATTGAAAGGAATTACTTCTTTGCTATAAAAAGTGATGAAATGCAGAAGAAAATGTTCTAGGTTATTAAAAGAGAAAAATATACACACAAAAAAAGAGACTTGGAATGAATATGGGTGTCATTCTGTGATCTTGTTTTTAAAATACAGAGAGAAAAATAACTGACACTTAGACATTTGTCTAGAATTACTGTGCCCAAGCACAAAAGAAAAATTCTCTCACATGTCCACAAATAAAGTGACAATTCGAGCTCTGCGAACCCGGTGTAGAAATTTAGATTATATGTTTTAACTTACCATTCATACACAGAGAGATACAACTCATAAAATTCTGACTTACAAATGGCAAATTCTCATAGACAGCCTTGTTCTTAACCCATGGCCCCAACCCCAAGCTCAGAGCACACAACGGGGTGTGCCACTGCTCCCATGAAGAGAGAAAGTGAAGATATTTAGAGATTTTAAAGAATTGTGAGGTTCCGAACTTAAAGAGAGGAAAAGTGTGGCCGTCAGGAGCGGAACGGTGTGTAGCCCTTGGCCTCAGACTCCCGGGGAGGGTGGGAGGTTTGAAGGCGGTTGTGAGGTCGGGTGGTCCTTGGCTTCCCTCTAGTCACTTCTAATGTTTTAAAAAAAGTAGGGCTTCCCTGGTGGCACAGTGGTTGAGAATCCGCCCTCCGATGCAGGGGACGCAGGTTCGTGCCCCGGTACGGGAAGATCCCACATGCCGCGGAGCGGCTGGGCCCGTGAGTCATGGCCGCTGAGCCTGCGCGTCCGGAGCCTGTGCTCCACAACGGGAGAGGCCACAACAGTGAGAGGCCCGCGTACCGCAAAAAGAAAAAAAAAGTAGTGAATGGGGAGAATAGCAAAATCCTGCATTAGGAATGAAAAAACTCTCTTCCCCCCACCAATGTACTTGAGGTCTCCACTCAAATTAAAAATATAATTCACATATAGATAAAGAAAAATGTGTGATTTATTCTGAAACTTGCACTTATGTGGACATGTATTTTAAATTCAAAAGTAAAAAGCGAATAAACTGTCTTAGAATTTATTGAGAAGTTACTACATAACAAGCACTTGTGAAGCACCTTACATGCATTACCTTGTTTATTACCCTTCACTGCACATTGATTGGTAGATGGGTTCTTATTATTATTTCCATATTCTGCAGGGCAACTGAGGCTGAAAGCCTGAGACCCGGTGTGAGTGGGAAACAGGGCCTAACTCACACGATGACTCCAGGGCCTTCTTTACTCCAAGCCTGCTCTGACATTGCTACTACATCTGTCACCACCACCAACCCCCATGACTAGTGATGACCATTTTCTTTTTGTTTTCCTGAAATATTTTTATTTTGATCTCTCATTTTCTTGAGATTAGAAAAATCTAAACTAAAAGCCCTTAGTTTGGGGCCAGACCATCAATTCTTTGAAGCCAATGACCATGATTTAAATTTCTCTGCATCCTAAACCACACTGTGAGTAGCTTACAGGTGGTGGGGTTTATTGATTTGATTTGATTTGATACACAATGTGGCTTAAGGAGCTAAAATGACTTACACGTTTCCATTTATAATTTGGCAAGACAATGGTAGGCTTGCAAAAAAAAAAACCAAAAGCTAATAGCTGATGTCCAAACCAGAAATAGCACTCTTCTTAGGCCCAGAATGCTGTATGCTTTAATATCCAGAAGTGTTGACAAGAGTAGACAGCACTAAAAAAGCACAATTTCAAGTCATAAAGTATGGGATGCTTTGATTCCCGTGTGTACAGCAACACATCTTCAAGGTTTGGAGTGGGGTTTCTTGAGTAAGTGTGTTTTGAAATCCCTCAGGAACCTTGAAGAATACTCCAGGATATTTCAAATGTCCACGTGACTATATACCATGGTCTCCCTGGCGTCGCTTGAGTGCCGTGAGAGTTCTTCAGATGGGGTATGGACCAACCTGGCTGAGGAAGAGCCCGGGGCACAGTGAGCTGATGAGAGGAAGCAGAGCACTTCCTCAAGAGAGGAAGTCATCACTTTGGTGATGGGTAACTCAGGTGAGGGCCTGGAAGGACATCAAGGGGGACTCAGCCTTCTGTTGCTTAATGGGAGATGCATTTTTCCTTCAAGTTAATTTTAGCTCTTCCCTTCTTCTGAAGCTTTCTTCCCTTGCCTTTTAGCTGTAGTCATTACTCATGGTGATTGTTAAATGTTTATGTCACACCCACTACTTATGAATTAAGGACCATTTTTGCAATATGTATATTTCTTTAATAGGTACATTTCACAGGGAACACCCTATAGAGTCACAGTGTTGGCAGAGATACAAGGTAGATGGTTTGGGTGCGCTCTCTCTCTCTATCTCTCTCTCTCTCACCACAGTGTGTGTGAGTGTGCATTTGTGTGCACGTGTGTTCAACCGTACAGGGTGGGTAGGGTCGGGTATTAGTCTTCCTGAGCTGCCATAACAAAATACCATAGATTGGATGGCTTAAACAACAGAAATTTATTTCTCACACTTCTGAAGGCTAGAAGTTCAAGATCAAGGTGCTGGCAGGACTGAGGCCTCCCTCTCTTGCTGGCTTGTAGATGCCACCTTCTCACTGTGTCCTCACATGGCCTTTCCTCTGAGCACGTGCATCCCTGTGTCTCTGCCTCTTCTTATAAGGACAGCAGTCCTATTGGATTAGGGCCCCACTCTTATGACCTCATTTAACTTAAATTACCTCTTTAAAGGCCCCATCTCCAAATTCAGTCATATTAGGAATTAGGACATAGATATAAGAATTTGCGGGGATACAATTCAGTCCATAACGGGTGGGTAGAAGGAATCTGAAGAATGTCTTTGAAGAAATCACACAAGCAGAGAAATAGTTCCTCTCTAGAATGGTACATGATGTGTGAAACCACTAGTTTATTCCTGTTATATGGCCCAAATCGGAGCTAATGCCAAAGGACAGAAGAGAGGCAATATAGGATAGAGGATGAATATGTGGGAATAGGAAAGACCCAGGATTTCAGATGACTGCAAGCTTGACGGGTAGTAACAGTGTGATATGACTGCTAAAAACAAGCAAATAATACCTAACCCAATGTTAGGCTTCATCATAAAAGCTTAATATTTGGACTGGGGAAGAGGCTATATGTACCTTTGTGTATTGTACTGGCCAGACCACACAAGGAATATTCATGTTTAATTCTGGTAGCTAGCTCTGAAGAAAGAGCTACCTGTCCTCCAGAGGAAGACAGTCAAGCTGAGATGGAGTGTGGCTAATTGTATTATTCTTCTCAATTTTTGACTACCACTCCCTGAGAGAGGTTTACACATCCCCACGCCATTGACATCAGGCTTAGCAATTACACCTGTGCTGACCAATGAAACATGAGCAGAAATGATACAGACTATTTCTGAGCAGAAGCTTCAACAGCCATTGCACGGTTCTACCATCACTCTTTTCTTTTGGGTTCAAACCAACAGTGTCCCAATAGGGGCCATCCTTGAGCCTGGATCCCATGATGGTGAGTAAGAAATCATGATGGTGGTTTAATTCATAAGATTTGGAGGTTGTTACTCTACATATGGAAAGTTGGCTAGCAACAGGGAGTGCAGAGTATGAAGTTAAGGAAGGTTGAAGGGCTATCAATCCTTCACATAGGTCCTGACACATAAATAGGTACTCACTAAATATCTGTTAGATGAAATTTAAGTGGAACAAGCTTTTCAGTTGGGGCCCTTCAACACAAACAAAACTCCGTTAGCTTGGTTGTCACAGAGTCAAGAATTTAGATATTTCATAAAGACAAAAAAGGTGGTAAAGGACATTTCTTCTCCACTGTAAACTCAAGAAGTGACATTATTGAACTCTGTCATGTCAGAAAATAAAAAGACATTTATATCTAATCCTCCTCCGAAAAAACATGTAGTAGAGACATTCATTAAGTTAACAAGTGTAAACTACTTCTATACCATCTTTCTACACTCTGGTAATTTTTTACACAATTAGCCCAGAAAATTTGCAATCACAGACTCCTTTGTAACTGGGGACCTAGGTTCTTCCTTGCGTCTTAGATTCTCCAAATGAAATGCACCTGTGTGACATGGGATTCAGAAATGAGCAACATGGGGCAGGGGCTTGGAGGATGGATCTGTGGCAGAAGCATATGGTACCCTGAGGACAATAACAGAGGAGGAGCTTCAGTCCCAAGGTTTATAGTCAAGTGGCCGTGGTATTTATGTTAAAGAAGTCTCCACAACGAGCTGCACATGACTTCGATTTTAGATAGAAACCCTCACTGCAGGGAGAATGTTAAGTTTATAGGATCATCGTTGTCAATGTCTTCTCTTAACTTCCACTTGCCCACTTAAAAATCTACAAGGGAAATTTTAACCAATTTCCCTTCCTAGCATTCAGGTCTCCTTAGACAAGCCCCTCCCTCTGCTTCATAGTAAGTGTTTTCCACTTTAATAGGTCAAACTATTGGTTGCAACACACACACACACTCATTTTGGGTCTGCATCCTTTTCTCATATTATCTGCACCCTCTGCCACTCTTGTCCATAGTAAGAAAGCTCCCCTCTTCCTCTCAAGGTATCCAAATTCTCCCTTTTAAAAGTTCAGCTTAGATCCTGTGTCTACAGAACCTCTAATCACTCAACTGTTAATAACCTATTTTCTAACCCTTTTTTAATGTGGTTTTCCACTTAATTATTTTCTAGTGATTTGATGCCTTTGTTTTGACTACTTCCAACTAAAATACTCTGAAAATAAGCATTTTCTTTTGCATCGATTGCTAGCAAGAATTCTCACCTGTCACGATGAGGTCTTCCCAACCAACTTGCCATCCTGTCAGTTTGCGATAATTTTCCATGAATAAAAATGCAAGGTGTGAAAACAAGTTGTTAAGTTCAAAAAGCTTTGGCGTGTTCTAGACAACCATGTGTGGTAGTGGATTGAACTCTTTATTTTTCTTCTTTTCTCCCTTTTATATAATTTTCCTATTGTCTCTACCGCTATTGTCTACTTCTTGACAATATTTTCTAGCATAAAGAATTCTTAAAATAGTAGAAATTTAAATCTACCCCAGCCCATAGCCCATCTACACTGCCTGGATCTCTACCCTTGTTCCTTTTAAATTTCTTTTCTGAGAAACTCAAGAGAAAGAAAGGAAGGTGTACATTGCAATAATGTAGATGAATTCATATCTAGATCCTTCACTGGATGAATTCACACCTAGATCCTGCCAAATGGTGGCCTTTCAATGAACTGTTTTGTTTTTCCAACATTCCATTTTCTCACCCTCCATATACATAATTCCTCAACATGACGCATTTCTACTTTTCAGTAAACAGCAGACAATGATTGCCTGCTCGGCGATCATAAATGCATCACTTCAGAGATGTCTTAGAAAGACCTCCAAGGTACACATTTCAGAATGATGCTTCTTAAAATCAGACACGGAACATGGAGCCTCAGATTCAGATCCCTGACCCCAACCACACCCTGTCAGACTCTGCAAGAGAAGTTCCCTCCATTCTCTTGAGGGAGGTGAGGAAATATGGCTTTCCCCCAGCATCTCTAAGGAGACATAAGGCCGCCTCTGCTGAAATGAGCTTTCAAGGATCAAGGTGTTCTCGCTTGAGGAAAGCTGCCTTGCTTCTCTCTCCCAGGGACCCGCCTGGATGCTCAGGGCTGTGGATTCTTGTGGGGTTCACACCTTGTTCAGGTGTGAATAGCCTCTGAGAGGTACATGATGGTTCTTTCTCAAAGTCAATAATTAAATTAACAAATCACTGACTTTAACAGTGGTCAAAATACATTGAATCTAAACAGCAAATTTTTGGTACATCCAAATGGACTACCGAAGAAATATTTCCGTGGAAACATGACTCCTTTCTATTGCTTTTGTCATTTTCTTTTTATTTTTCTTCTCTCTTTTTAATCCAGAGCGCCACGGACTAAATTCCCTGCATTTTCACACTGTTCTGCTGGTTTATCATATTACTTTGGAGGAGGGTAAATAATTGATTAGATCCATTACCTCTAATTCCTATCTTTCAATTAGATATGGTCTGATAAGATTACACATAAACACTGGACAGATTTCATTTGGTACCCAGATTCCCAAGTAATCTAACCATAGCATTCTTTGAAAGAATTCAAATGATCAATTTGAGGTTACAGTGAAAATGATTTAGGGAACAAGAGATGAACTTTATTATAACGAGGTCCTAGATGGCATACGAGTAAACATTTGAGTATTTCGAATGTTTTTTGCAAAATAACATCTACTTTCAGCAGCTGAGCAATGTGCACCTTCTTTTCAGACTTTCAAAATCAGAGATTTTTTATTCTCACTCCTTTCTATTGTGGAAGTAGCTGTTAATAGGTTGAAAGGGTGACTATTGTGTTAAGTGAAGAGCATCCAGAAAAATACGTGTTCCTATGGGCAGCAGTGACACAAGAGTGTTAACCAGGTTCACAAAGTCAGCGCAAAGTCTTATCAGCCTGCTGACCTGTGATCCAAAATACACTGGGGTGGGCAGAGTTCGGAGCTGCCAGTCTGGACTGCATACCAGCTTCTTGAAGTTCAATGTCTCCTCTTCTTGTGGCTCCTGGCTGGTGGCTTTTGAGCATGAGAGTTTGGTTTCGGTGGAAAACTTGAGTAATTACTTCACTCAAAGCAGTGGAGGATCAAGGAATCCCTTCTGACTTGGGGGTAGACATTTGGTATAAATGCAAACAAAGGTTGCTCTCCAAAATGCAAACAAAGAAAAAAGAACCCTGTAAATAACCTGAATGTCCAGAAATAGGAGGATAATTAATAAATGATGATGTCACTGTTTGATGAAGTAACATGGTCATTCAAAATAATGCTTTTTAACCCCTGGTGACTCTGAAAATATTAAGGCATAATATTAAGTGAAAGAGACAGGATTCAAAACAATATATAATGATGATCAAAATTGTAGAAAAAGAAAATGTGTGTGTGTGTGTGTGTGTGTGTGTGTGTGTGTGTGTAAAAACTAGGAGATATATCAAAATTGGAGAAGATATGAGTTTTGGGATCATAGGAATTTTTCTTCTTAAGTCTTTTCCACATTTTCTATGATGAGAGTGTATTACCTTTTTTAGGTCTTTTTTTTAACTTGAAGTATAGTAAATTTACAATGTTACGTTAGTTTTAAGTGTACAGCAAAGTGATTCAGTTATATATATATATATATTCTTTTTCACATTTTTTTTCCATTACAGGTTATTACAAGATATTGAGTATAGTTCCCTGTGCTATACAGTAGGCCCTTTTTGTGTGTATTACTTTTTATAGTGAGAAAAGAACATCCTAAGTATCTTTAGAAAAAATCAGCATGGAATAGATCTTTCTCTCCTGGCTCGTCCCACTGCTAGTTTTTTCCCCAGAGATTCCTCAGGCAATCCCCTTCCCACTGTATACTTCACGATGCCGGCAAGTTTTTCTTTCCAAAATACTAATCCTATTTTATCATTATCTTCTTTAAAACTTTCAGGGGTATCCCATTTCTCCCCCCACAAAAAAAGAGTCCAGACTGCTTTGCCTAATTTATAAAGCATTCCCAACCTCCAGTCAGCCGATGACGCTTAAGCCAGCCACCCCTCTCCAGTTCTGTTCCCCATTCCATCACTGGCCCCAACACACATCAGACACACATAAGCCACTGTGGATGGCTCTTATAAACTTTCACACCAGGGTTCCTTCCTCACTGGATTTCCTCTGCCCAAATATTCTGCCCCAATTTGCTATCTGTCAGACTCCTACGGACCTTTCAGTAATTACATTATTTAACCACTCCGCACCTCAGTGTGTAAAATAGGTATAATAAAAATATGGAATGTTGAGGGGACTAAATGTGCTGATACACATTTGATATAGTCCCTGGCACATAGCAATTGCTTCATAAATGTTAGCTATTAGAATCTGAAATGTCCTGCTGTGACCCCTACTTCTTCCCAAATCACCCTCCCTACGTGCCCACTGTGTATGGTCCACAACTCAGTTTTAGCCTTCGCTGGGCTGCATATATATTAGAGTGATTATTTTTGCGCCTGTCCTCTCTGCAAAACTGGGAGCACACCCGGGCTAGCGACTAAATTATATTGGTCTTCATGGCCCCTGCTCTTGGCCCATCATTCATACTCAGAATGTTTATCAAATTGAAGAGATCAGTATTAAGCAGCAGCATTTTATTGTATCCTGATTCAAGAAACCAAATAAAATTAGACATTTTTAAATCATGGATTGGGATTCGATGGCATTAAATAATTGTGTTAATTTTATTAAGTGTGATAATGGTATCGTGATGCTGGGTACCATGATTCTGCCTTTAAAAAAGTCCTTATCTGTTCTCTGAAGTATTTAGGGGTGAAAAGTCTATGATATCTAGAATTTATTTATAAGTATTTCAGCAAACAAAAATCAAAAATAAAGCAAGTGGGCTTCCCTGGTGGCGCAGTGGTTGAGAGTCCGCCTGCAGATGCAGGGGACGCGGGTTCGTGCCCCGGTCTGGGAAGATCCCACATGCCGCGGAGCGGCTGGGCCCGTGAGCCATGGCCGCTGAGCCTGTGCGTCCGGAGCCTGTGCTCCGCAACGGGAGAGGCCACAACAGTGAGAGGCCCGCGTACCGCAAAAAATAAATATATAAAGCAAGAGGCTGGAGGGAGATGGGACAAAATTGGCAAAACGTTGATCATTGTGGTGGGTGGAGGTGCATACCTGGGTGTTCGTTATATTGCTCTCTCTGCTTTTGTGAATGCTTGAAATTTGCCGTAGTAAAAATTCACCAACAATGCTAGCAAATGAACCAAAGGATTCCCATAACAGCAGTGAATGAAATCTCAAAATGCTGGTAATTTCACAAAAGAAAATCTATGTAAAAATTTGTTCAATAAGCACATGTGTACCTGCCCTGTGTGCGTGGAAGGTCCTTTTCTTGTCAATGATGAGTTAGAATAGCCCACCTAACTTGGAATTGGCACCCCCAGTCATCAAAACTTACTTCTGTTGAGAAATGAAAACCAAAGACCCCACCTTTCAGGACAACTCAAAACACGATAAATAATTAATGACAACGAGTCCTCTGCTAATATAAATGAAAATGGTCTGCCTGATTTACATGCAAGTGGTCTTTTTTTTCCAAATCTATCAATGGTGGAAAATCAATAATGGTGGTGAAGGAAGAGTGATTTCCAAAGCTTTTTTTAATGTTAAAAGAAAATTAAAGCTCAGTGTTAATGGATATCTATACCCCACAGTCCCAGGCCTGAGCCAAGTCTTAGGAATCAGAATCTCCAAGTAGCTGCTGATTCACCCTGTGACATCAGGCTTGCCCCTGTGTCCTTGTTTCCCTAGAAGTGGAGTGAAAAATGTCCAGCGGCAGGAATATGCAGAGTCATCTAGATCTAAGCAGATGGGGGTCCATCCAGTGCCAAGGGGAGTCCAGGGAAAACATCCCACGATCTCCATCTCAGATTCCACAGTTGTACGCTCCCTCAATTCTCTCAGCCTATTTTCTTTGTCTCAGGGTAATAGACAATAGCCAAGAGCCATCCACCAACAGGACCCTTTTGTGTGGATTCACCAGTTTGTGTCCCTTTATATAAACAAAAAGGGTCAGGTCAGGATACATTCTGGCTGTTGGCCGTTAAATACTGAAACTAGAATTATTAAGCATGGTGTGATCAGTGATAAGCAACGCCTTTATTGCAGGATTAGTAAAGTAGCTGTTATCATCTCACTTGTGTTAAGTATTGCAAAGTGCTAGGCACCCCATAACACCAGTAAAAGCCAGTGCCCTCCTCTGAAGCACTCTCTACTTGGAAGACACTTCAGAATCACCCATGATGAAAGGGCTGAAAGTGATTTCACTGTGGGGAAGAAATAATAGTGAATTCTAATTTAAGAGAAAAACATATATAGTTGTTATATATAGAAACTTCATTATTATTAATTAAACTCTCAAATTCACTACTGGAAATAATGACTATTTTTTTTATAGACTCAGTTACTGAGTACAGTACAAGAAGGTCAATCCAGAGAATAAAATGAAGTTTCTGTTGGGAACCACAGCATATGAAACTGATTTGAGTTTTAGCAAATAGGGAGAGTATGTTTGCAACTGATCACTTGAAAATCTTTGAGATGCCTCAAAGGAATCGTCATGTCCCATAGCTGCTTAACAATGAAGTCCAGGTTATCTTCCAATTGGAAATGTATCTTTCAGCAGGTCTGTCTTAAAATCAAGGCTCTATGGCACTCACAACATTCCACCATGAGGGGCCCAACCGAGTTGTTACTGCTGAGAGATGTAGGTAAGTCCTCCAGAGCGGTTGAGATGCTGTACAGGGAGGGAGAGGCCACAGGGCCAAAGTGGCTGCCGTCTGTGTCAATGTGGAGTGGAGAGAGAAAAATGAATGGTGGGGTCCTATGTGAGGTCCTCTTCACCCAATCAATCTAAAATTAGACAAGCTCACGTGAGGTGCCTGTCCAATGGGCGATTCTAGGTGATCTGTGAGTTGCAGCACAGGGCAAGGATGAAGTGAGGCTAGAAAGTCACCAAGGATGCGAATTTTAGGGAAGCACTTGTTCTCTGAGACGGAGGGACCGTCTCCTTAAATTTCGTGCCCCGATGCCTCTCTTGCCTCACCCTGGTCCTGACCCTGTGCTGCAGGTCATATTAACAGTGTCGATGATTCTCTCGAATGCTTCCTGGAAGACCAGCTCATAGCACCTAAGCATAATTATCCTTATAAGCACTTATCCCTGTGCTCCATGGGATGGGCACACTGCCAGGACTTAGGAGGACAAGCTTTCCCTCAGACACGAGAGGCATGACAGAGCCTCCCACTGAAGACCCAGACCCATATTCCCGAAATATGGCTTTAGGGTCGGAGACTGTTGGAAGAGCCCTGACTCCCCTTGCCCTCTCCAGATGGGGTCCACGGGAGAGCCTGAGATGGGCAGTGTCTCACTCCTACTAAGGCAGGACATTTACACAAAGCCCCCGTTGCACCTGATGGGTCATAAATTTCATCATTGGTTCTCAGCCTGCATCCAGCATCCCAGGCAGTAAACTGAAGCACTTCTCCACCCTTAGAAGTCCCTTAGGGTCCCCATTTGAGGTCATCCTGGTTCCCAACCTTGGGTTGCACATTGGAACTACCTAGACCACATCACCAACAATTAAATCAGATTCTCAGGGAGATGAGCTCAGGCAACAGTAATTTTGAAGCTCCCCGGGTAATTCTAGAGTGCAGCCAAAATTGAGAACGACTGGTCAGTTTGATTAAGATTATACCAATCATGACAAGTCCCTAATGGGCCAGCTCCCTTCCTAGAACACCCAGCGGTTCCACTGAGGCCTTGAGGGCCTTGAATTTATTATCAGACTTAATTGGATCAGATTACTCACCACCCCCATGTGAACACAACCAAGCAGGTGTGCACACACACACACACACACACACACATACATAAACACACTGCTTCTGGTGATGAATAGACAAAGCAAACACATTGTGGTGGCTAAGAAAATGGACCTATATTATGATAGGACCTATATTATTATAGGTCAGACTGGGATCCTAAGTCACCCTCTCTTTGCTCCTCCAGACCTAGGGTGACCAACCTGCCCAGTTTGCCTGGGACTGGCCCGACTTTAGCACTTTAGTTTCTCCCAGGAAACCCCCAGACCCAGGCAAGCCACAGGGGTTGGTCATCCTGTGATCCACTCTCTACCTATTTCTGCTCTCTTCCCAAGAAGCTGAGCTGAATGGAAAACATCAAGAGTGACCTTCTCTCTGGCTTCCTGTTGGGTTTGGCCAATGGGAGACACTTACATGAAATTAGAGACTAGGAAAACGGTGGGTTTATGGTGTTTGGTCCCCTGAATCATCACTCTTCTCAACACCTCAGCCACTAGCAGGCAGCCTCTCCGTCAGCTGCCTTCGCCACAACCTGGTAACCACTTCCTCCTCTCACTGTTTAGAGGCAGCAATAGGTCCCCGCGTTTCCCAGCTCCAAAGTACTGCATTATCTCTTGTTTGTTTCTCCAGTCCTGCCTCCTGACTATGTAAACACTGTCATTATTAAATTGTCCTCACATTACCCGGTTTGAGGATGCCATCTGTTTCCTGCCAGTACAGTGATGGATCCACCTGTATTCAGGAGGGGCAGGCCACTCTGCTTTGGAACCTCACTGGAGCATATGGGCTGGAGGAGGGACCGTTCCCAAAGGCAAAGGAGATGCCATTTCCAGGGCAAAGGTAAAGAGATGCTAAACAACAGAGAGCAAAGGGCAAAGGGTGAAACCTAGGCCGTTGCTACTCAAATAGTCATCGATGGACGGGTGCTGGTACATGGGCTAAGGTTACCCATGCCATAGTCAATGAGGAGATAAGAAAAAGCAAGATGAAGCATTTAGAAACTCTTCCAGCCGTTTCACATTGCTGCAAAAATTGAAGTGTTTTCCAAAATACTCAGTCCAGTCAAGTGTATTAGAAATTAAAATCTTTAAAAACTGTTCCTTCACAACAAGCAGTTTGAGAAGCCCTGATGGAAACCAAGATGTTAGACATGATGTTATGGGTCAGTTTCAAGAACCTCTTCTATTGAAAAATTGACTTAGAAGTACATGTTCTTAGATAATACAAATAAAAATCAGTACGTACTGTGGGCTTACTAAGTGCCAGCTGCTGTCTTAATTCTTTCCATGGGTTTTCTCATTTAATCCTCGCAATCGGCCTGTGGGATAGGGATTATTATCCCCATCTTGAGAAAGAGGAAACTGAATCCCAGAGAATAGGGAAGTGGTCAAGGCCACAGGTGTGCACAGCAGCACCAAGACTCATGTCAGGATTCAAAGCTGGGTTTCAAAGCACATAACCCCAGACTCTCCATAATGCTACTCTTTACCAAGTTTTTAATATTTATTTTTCACAGTATCAACATAGTCAGAATAAATATGACATTTATATGTTTCTTTCTATCTTCCACCCTCTCTGGTTCTAATTTTGACCTGTATTAGAAGGGATATTTGAATCTCTCTTTTACTTTTAACTGAATCCCCGGCTGTATTTCTTCAAATCCTTCTAAAGCAGCTAGTAATATAACTTGAAACACTCTGGCACTATCTATATAGAGGAAAATATATCTTATTCTGATAAAAATTACTCAGAGCTTAATGGTATATTACTCAGACTGTCCACTTGGCTTCCCATATATTCTGCAGGAATTTCATCTGTAGTGTCAGAACTAAGTGTCTCTTTATGCCACCTCTAGTTACGTGATATAAATTGGACTCTTACCAGTGATCTGTAAACATCTATTGCATTCAGGTATATGATGGCAAATAAGTGCAAAGTTGCTTCAGAAATAAAGACGAGACCTGGACATCAACCAGTGCTTCAGGTTCTGTTGATACATGTGTTCAGGTCACTTCTATCTGTACCTACTGAAAGAGTAGCATGTGACGGGGAAGGTTCTCTGCCACTGTTTCGGAGGAGACATAGACAGAGATACACAAAAGAACAAACTGTGACTTTTCAAACCAAGGTATAAACAACACCACTTCAATACCATTCCAGCGATTTTTTTGATACGTAACTCAGATAATACCACCAATATTCATCACCTGCCTACATACTCACAGTTTACAGTTTACTCACAGTTTACAGTGAGTTAGGCATTTTCATCACCCTTCTTTAACAAAGAGGTTGAAGTTCATTAAGTGACTTGCCCGAAGTCTCACAATGTGTAACAGCAGCTGTCCTCCAAACTTTTATTAACTTGTGCTTCCCATACACAGAGAAATATTCTGGCTTTATTATTCCATAGTCTATTTTATTTGCCAGCTATCACTGGTAACTTGGTTACAATATGGAAACTTGGGGTGGGTTCCCTCTCACCACGTTAATGTTATTAATCTCTTGGACTCTCCCTGCACATTTGTAGAACCATGGTGGGAGAGATGTGGATGAGCAGTGGTTAAGCCCAGCCTCTGGAGTGACGGCCTGGGTTGAATCATAGCTTTAAAAGTCCCAGCCACGGGCTTCTCTGGTGGCGCAGTGGTTGAGAGTCCGCCTGCCGATGCAGGGGACATGGGTTCGTGCCCCGGTCCGGGAGGATCCCACGTGCCGCAGAGCAGCTGGGCCCGTGAGCCATTGCTGCTGAGCCTGTGTGTCCGGAGCCTGTGCTCTGTAATGGGAGAGGCCACAGCAGTGAGAGGCCCGCATACCGCAAAAAAAAAAAAAGTCCCAGCCACAAAACTTGAGCATGTTCCTTAGATTCTCTGTCTCCCAGTAGCCTTGTCTGTGAAATGAAAATGAGAAAATATATCCCACCATAAAGTTTGCAGTAAGGATTAATTATTACATGGAAAACTCTTAGAACAGTGCCTGGCACATAATAAGTGCTAGATAAACGTTAGCTAGTCTAAAGCATCCCTAAGATTTCTTCCATCAGGAAATTTGTGTACTTTTCTGAAGTTAAAGTACCAAGTTAGCATCTTAGAAAGACAATTATAAATTTTTTGGTCTATCGTATTAGCTTTAGGGTGGAAGCATGGAATAGGCAAGTTGGGTGACCATATCCTATATTGAAGAAATCAGTACCATTTGACAGCAGAAGTGGCACAATTAATAATTTCAATGGAACAATAGGTATGATCTTGAACTGTACAAGACAGACCAGCATGTGTTTTTGTTCTCTGTAAGGAGCATTCCAGGACTCCCACCTGCTCTGTAAATATCTCACTTACATATGTGCTAAGATTGTCCTCTTTCCTCATACTAAGTTTGAATTTCCCAGCACAAAGATTTCCAATATCATAGTCATCCCCTAAATTAGAAACAAAACCCAGATATTTTTTCAAAACTTACATACTTTCTGCCTTATTAATCCCACTCCTTTTCTAAATAAAAGATTCTACTACGTTTAAAAATAACTACATAAATCTTGACATAACCCTTATGTCTCACACAAAAATGAATTCAGAATGGATCACAGACTAAAATGTACAACATGATGCTACAAAACTTTTTGAGAAAACATAGGAGAAAATCTTCCAGACCTAAGACTAGGTGAAGAGTTCTTAGACTTGAAACCAAAACTGTGATCCATAAAAGGATAAATAATAAATAAGATGTCATCAACATTAAAAACTTTTGATCTGTGAAAGACCTACTAAGAGAATAAAGAACAAATTACAGACTGGGAGAAATATTTACAAATCACCTACCCAACAAAAAATTTTATCAAGAATATATACGGCTTCCCTGGTGGCACAGTGGTTGAGAGTCCACCTGCCGATGCAGGGGACACGGGTTCGTGCCCTGGTCTGGGAAGATCCCACATGCTGTGGAGCGGCTGGGCCCATGAGCCATGGCCACTGAGCCTGTGCGTCCAGAGCCTGTGCTCCGCAACGGGAGAGGCCACAACAGTGAGAGGCCCGTGTACCGCAAAAAAAAAAAAAAAAAAAAGAATATATAAAGAACTCTAAAAACATACATTATTCATCTACAGATGATTGAATAAACAAAATGTATTAGTACATACTACATTAAAGTAAGTTAAAAATATACAATGGAATATTATTCTACCTTAAAAAGGAAGGAAATTCTGACATATCCAACAATATGAATGAAGTTTGAGGACATCATGCTAAGTGAATTAAGCCAGTCACAAAAAAGATAAATATTGTATTATTTCACTTACATAAGTCACCTCGAGTGGTCAAAATCATAAAAACAGAAAATAGAATTATGGTTGCTAGGGACTGGAAGGAGGAATATGAAGTGGTTTAACGGTATAGAATTTCAGTTTTGAAAGAAAGGACTTCTGGAGACTGGTTGTACAAAAATGTGAATGTACATAACACTATTGAGCTGTACACATAAAAATAGTTAAGATGGTAAATTTTATATTATGTGTATGCTTCCACATAGAAAACACCACATTAAAAATAAACAATCTAATTTTTAAATGGACAAAAGACATGAACAGTCATTTTGCTAAAGAGGATACACAGATGACAAAAAAGCACACGAGGAGAGTGGCTAAGATGGTGGAGTAGGAAGACTCTGAACTCATCTCCTCTCATTGGCGCAGCAAAATTACAACTATTTACAGAGCAACTATTGATGAGAAGGACCTGAGGACTAGCAGAAAATGATCTTCTACAACTAAAGGTATAAAGAAGGAACCAAGCTTGAAGTCTCAGTAAATTTAAGAAGATTGAAATTGTATCAAGCATCTTTTCCAACCACGAATAGAAATCAACTACGAGGAAAAAAACTACAAAAAAAAAAGTGAGACTAAACAATATGCTATTAAACAACCATTGGATCAATGAAGAAATTGAAGACGAAATCAAGAAAAACCTGGAGACAAATGAAAATGAAAGCACAATGATCCAAAATCTGTGGGACACAGCAAAAGCAGTTCCAAGAGGGAAGTTTATAGCAATACAAGCCTATCTCAGGAAAAAAAGAAAAATCTCAAATAAACAACTTAACCTTACACCTAAAGGAACTAGAAAATGAAGAACAAACAAACCTAAAGTTAGTGAAAGAAAAGAGATCAGAACGATCAGAGCAGAAATAAACAAAATAGAAACTAAAAAAAAAAAAAAAATAGAAAAGATTGATGAAACTAAGAGCTGGTTCTTTAAAAAGATAAACAAAATTGATAAAACTTTAGCCAGACTCATCAAGAAAAAAAGAGAGCCCAAATAATTAAAATCAGAAATGAAAAAGAAGTTAAAACTAACACTACAGAAATACAAAGGATCATAAAACATTAATACAAACAATTATACACCAGTAAAATGGACAACCTAGAAGGAATGGACAAATTCCTAGAAATATACAATCTCCCAAGACTAAATGAGGAAGAAATAGAAAATATTAACATACCAAATACCAGTAATGAAATTGAATTAGTAATTTAAAAAAACTCCCAACAAACAAAAGTCCAGGACCAGATGGCTTCACAGGTGAATTCTACCAAACTTTTAAAGAAGAGTTAACACCAATTCTTCTCAAAATATTCCAAAAAATTCCACAGGAATGTATACTCCTGAACTCATTCTACCAGGCCAGCATCACCCTGATATCAAAACCAGACAAAGTCACCAAAAAAAAGAAAAAAGAAAAGTACAGGCAAATATCATTGATGAACATAAATGCAAAAATCCTCAGCAAAACATTAGCAAACTGAATTCAACAATATATTAAAAGGATCATACACCATGATCAAGTGGGATTTATCACAGGGATTCAAGGATGGTTCAATATCTGTAAATCAGTCAATGTGATACACCACATTAACAAACTGAAGAATAAAAATTATATGATTTCTCAACAGATACAGAAAAAGCTTTTGACAAACCTCAATATCCATTTATGATAGACTCTCAACAAAGTGGGTATAGAAGGAATATATCTCAACATAATAAAGGACATATATGACAAGCCCAGAGCCAACATTACATTCAATGGTGAAAAGCTAAAAGCATTTCCTCAAAGATCAGGAAAGAAGACAGGGATGACCACTCCAACCTCTTTTATTCAATGTAGTACTGGAAGTCCTAACCATAGCAATCAGATAAGAGGATAAAATAAAAGGAACCCAAATAGTAAAAGAAGAAATAGAACTGTCACTCTTCACAGAGAACATGATACTATATATATAAAGTTCTAAAGACACCACCCAAAATCTTCTAGAACACATCAATTAATTCAGTAAATTTGTAGGATATAAAATTAAAATACAGAAATTTGTTGTGTTTTTATAACTAAAAATAAACTATCAGGAAGAAAAATTAAGAAAACAACTCCATTTACAATCACTTCAAAAAGAATAAAATTTCTAGGAATAACTCTAACTGAGGAGGTAAAACACCTGTACTGGCAAAACTATAAGATACTGACAAAAGAAATTAAAGAAAACACAAACAAATGGGAAGATATACTGTGCTCATGGATTGGAAGAATTAATACTGCTAAAGTGGCCATGCTACCCAAGGCAATTTACAGATTCAGTGTAATCCCTATCAAAATACCAATGGCATTTTTCACAAAACTAGAACAAATAATTCTAAAATTTGTATAGAATAGCAAAAGACTCCAAATAGCCAAAACAATCTTGAGAAAGAGAAACAAAGCTAGTGGTATCATGCTCCCTGATTTCAAACTATATTACCACGTTACAGTAATCAAAACAGTATGGTACTGGCACAAAAACAGACACATAGATCAGTGGAACAGGACAGAGAGCCCAGAAATGAACCACACTTATATGGGCAATTAGTCTATGACAAAATAGGCAAGAATATGCAATAAGGAAAAGACAGCCTCTTCAATAAATGGTGCTGGGAAAACTGGACAGCTACATGCAAAAGAATCAATCTGGACTACTTTCTCATACCATATACAAAAATAAACTCAAAATGGAATAAAGATTTAAATGTAAAACCTGAAACCATAAAACTTCTAGAAGGGGCTTCCCTGGTGGCGCAGTGGTTGAGAGTCCGCCTGTCGATGCAGGGGACATGGGTTCATGCCCCGGTCTGGGAAGATCCCACATGCCGCGGAGCGGCTGGGCCCGTGAGCCATGGCCGCTGAGCCTGCGCGTCCGGAGCCTGTGCTCCGCAATGGGAGAGGCCACAGCAGTGAGAGGCCCGCGTACCGCAAAAAAAAAAAACAAAAAAAAAACAAAAAACTTCTAGAAGAAAACATAGGCAGTACACTCTTTGACATTTGTCTTAGCAATATTTTTTTCAGATACATCTCATCAGGCAAAGGAAACAAAACAAAAATAAATAAATGGGACTATATCAAATTAAAAAGCTTTTGCATAGCAAGGAAGCTACAAACAAAACAAAAAGGCCACCTATTGAATGAAAGAAGATATTTGCAAATGATAAAATCCAATAAGGGGTTAATATCCAAAATATACAAAGAACTCATACAACTCAACATCAAAAAACATTAAAAAACAACCCAATTAAAAAATGGAGAGGGGACCTGAATCGACATTTTTCTGAAGAAGACATACAGATGGCCAACCAGCACATGAAAAGATGCTCAACATCACTAATCATCAGGGAAATGCAAATCAAAACCACAATAAGATATCACCTCACACCTGTCAGAATGGCAATGATCAGAAAGACAAAAAATAACAAGCGTTGAGGAGGATGAGGAGAAAAGGGAACCCTCGTGCACTGTCGGCGGGACTGTAAATTGGTGCAGCCACTATGGAGAACAGTATGGAGGTTCCTCAAAAAGTTAAAAATAGAACTATCATATGATCCACCAATCCCATTTCTGGGTATTTATCTAAAGAAAACAGAAACACTAACTTGAAAAGATATATGCACCCCAGTGTACATTGCAGCATTATTTACAATAGGCAAGGTATGGAAACAACCTATGTGCCCATCAATAGATGAATGGATAAAGGAGATGGGAGATATATATATATATATGTCAGCCATATAAAAAGAATGAAGTATTGCCATTTGTGACAAAATGGGTGATAGACATAGAGGGTATTATGCTAAGTGAAATAAGTCAGAGAAAGCCAAATACCGTATGACTTCACTTATATGTGGAACCTAAAAACAAAATAAGTGAACAAACATAACAAAGCAGAAACTGACTCACAGATACAGAGAACAAACAGGTGGTTGCCAGAGGCGAGGGGAGTGGGGAGATGAGAGAAATAGGAGAGGGAAGTTGAGAGGTACAAACTTCCAATTACAAAATAAATGAGTCATGGATATGAAATGTACCAGGTGGGGAATATTGTCAATAATTATGTAAATATCTTTGCATGGTGACAGATGATAACTAGACTTATCATGGTGATCATTTTGAAATACATAGGAATATTGAATACATTGTGTGCCAGGAACTAACATAGTATTGTGGGTCAATTATACTTCAAAAACAAACAAACCACAAACAAACTCATAGAAAAGAGAGCAGATTTGTGGTTCTCAGAGGCAGGGTGAAGGGGGAAGAGGGAATGGGATGAAGGTGGTCAAAATGTACAAATTTCCAATTATGAGATAAATAATTTAGAGGGATGTAATGCACATGATAAATATAATTAATATTGCTGTATGTTATATATGAAAGTTAAGAGTAAATCCTAAGAGCCCTCATCACAAGGAGAAAATTGTTTTTTACTATCTTTTTAATTTTGTATTTATCTGAGATAATGGATGTTCACTAAACTTACTGTGGTAATTGTTTATTGATGTATGTAAGTCAAATCATTATGCTGTACATCTTAAATTTATACAGGGCTGTATGTCAATTATATCGCAATAAAACTGGTGGGGAAAAAAGCACATGAAAAGATATTCAACATTGCTAGCCATTAAGAAAATGTAAATTAAAACCACAGAGAGCTGTAACTCTAGTGAGTAAAGACAAAGTAGGTGGCTACTCTTATAACGTGATTTACTGGGGTAACCATATTGCACTGAGGAAACGGTACCCTATGAAGACGGAAGGGGCTCTATTAATAAGTTCAACAGAACAACAGGCTTAATCTGAGATTTTCACAGACAAGCCTATTAGAATGAATAAAAATTAAAACAGTGCTGATAACAAATACCAAGTGCTGAGGAGGATGTGGATAAAATGGATCTCACACATTGCTGGTGGGAGTGTAAAATGGTACAGTCACTCTGGAAAACAGTCTGGCAGTCTCTCTTAAAACGAAAGATAGATTTATCACACGGCCCAGCAATTGTACTCTTGGGCTTTTGTCCTAGAGAAAGAAAAACTTATCAACGAAGAGAATTGTTAAATAGGGTGCCACCGATACAATGGAATTTTTTTTTTTTTTTCCCTGCGGTACGCGGGCCCTCACTGTTGTGGCCTCTCCCGTTGCGGAGCACAGGCTCCGGACGCGCAGGCTCAGCGGCCATGGCTCACGGGCCCAGCTGCTCCGCGACATGTGGGATCTTCCCGGACCGGGGCACGAACCCGTGTCCCCTGCATCGGTAGGCGGACTCTCGACCACTGTGCCACCAGGGAAGCCCACAATGGAATATTAATTGGTTATTAAACCAGACAATTACGATGGTTGTGTAGAAATAGATTTTAA
Source organism: Orcinus orca (assembly GCF_937001465.1). Classification (NCBI taxonomy): domain Eukaryota; kingdom Metazoa; phylum Chordata; class Mammalia; order Artiodactyla; family Delphinidae; genus Orcinus; species Orcinus orca. The sequence goes on from NC_064565.1 coordinate 108,782,950, forward strand.
ATAATTCTGAAATAAAGCTAAGTTTAAAAATGCAGAAATAGAAACACCATACTAGAATAAAGACTTACAGGGAATAAGCAGAAAGAAAACAACTAGTGTGTCAGGATGGTGGGATGAATTAGGGTGCTCATTTCCATTCTTTTTTTTTTTTTTCAGAAGATTCTATGCTGTTATTTTTATATTCTACGTTTTTAAAACATGAAACCAAAACTGGAAAATCACGAACAGAATACAACCATCCAAAGAGAGACTTCCTGAGACGGAGGGGCTTGTCTGAAGGGCCTCCTGATACTCTGGTCTCTCCCTTTGAGAGCATTCACCAGAATGATCTTTATCAGATTAGCTGGGGTTGGTGCCAACAGCCTTCGGATTAGGGCACAGAAGAGAAGGGTATCAAGGAAGGCAGAAGAAAGCCAGAAACAACACAACTGCCTGAGCCGAATGATGAATTGAGTAGATACAGAAAGGGACCTTTAAGGAAAGGGGGTAAAACGATGAATAGAAAGAGAAGGGTAGGGTTTCAACCAGGCGGGGCGGAGTTCATCAGAGTGTTATCAGTCAGAGCCCTGAAGGCAACGTCTGAAGACACTGAGCACAGGTGGGAGACCCAAAGGATGAAGCTCCAGGAAGAGGACAAAGAGAAGGGAGGGAGGGAACACTGCTGTGGCCTCTCCCGCTGCGGAGCACAGGCTCCAGACGCGCAGGCTCAGCGGTCATGGCTCACGGGCCCAGCCGCTCCGCGGCATGTGGGATCCTCCCGGACCAGGGCACGAACCCGTGTCCCCTGCATCGGCAGGCGGACTCTCAACCACTGCGCCACCAGGGAAGCCCCAATCATAGCAAATCTTACATGCAAGTTTCTAATAACATAAATAATTAGAAGGGATAATAATCTCCTTTGTTAACACAATTCATTATTCTTTTAGTTATTTTGATTTCCATGCACAGGCTATAAGCCTGCAAGGGACCTTTTAAAAACCAAGCTATTAATTACTCCTTCCACATGAGGGAAGGCATGAAAGCCCAAATTCAGAAACAAAGAGCATCATTTTGATGAGATGATCTGTCCAAACACACCACGGGTCACTATTTCAACTATGCCCCCATTAACGCCCCGGGTTTACTTGCCGAGTGTGGAATGGCTTTGCATTTAGATGATCTAAGGAAGACTTGGGTCTCTGTTCTCCTTGTGAAGTTACTTCATCTCTCTGAACTTCAGTTTCTTCATGTGAAAGTTGTGAGGATGAAAGGAGACAGAAATACACATACACACACACTAAAGCACCTGGTGTCTGGTATATATTAGGTACTCAATACACATCAATCCCTTTACTCCTTTCCTTTCCTCTGTCTCCACCCTGCCCAGTCCATCCCTAATTGCAGCAGACCCTGCGCACTCCTCCCTGAACTCACCATGCACATGGCCTCCTATTGCAAGCACTTGTGACTCTGAGGGGTTTTGTATGTTTGCTTGGGGAGCTTGGTTTGTTTGTCTGTTTTTGATATGCTCTCTGCAGGTATGGGGCAGGTCTGAGATGTCAGGGGTTGCCACTCTGAAAACAACCCTCAATCAATACAGATAAGAATTGGAAGATAAATACTTGAGTCTCCTTACCTCCCCAAAAGAGCAAATCCAAGGTGTATTCTAGATTGTCTCCCAGATGTCCCCATCAGGGATGGGCCCCACTTGTCACAGCAGTAATTTGATCACAACATCCTGTTTTGGTTTCGTCCCTTCTCTGTCTCAAGTCCTCATTCCCCTTTCGGTTCCTTCTGGTATCATCTCCCAAATACATTATTTGTACTCAAATCCTTGCCTGAGTCAGCTTTTGGTGGAACTCAACCCAAGATACTAAGACACTCAAGCAACTATTTTGGCCCCTCTTGTACCTGAATGGATAAGACACACTCAAGATCTCACTTGATACTGGTCTGAGTAGTGTTCATTCACTGGCTCCAGTGTCCCAACACTAAACCATTCTGTAGCCCCTTACAACATCTTTGTTTCCAACTACTTTTCCGAAACTACATTCTCAAAAGTTTCCAACGATCTCTTAATGGCAGAAATCACAGCCCTGCGATCCTTGTCAACCTCTGCAGAGCTCAACGCTAATGTCAACCTTTACTTGAAACCCTCTTCTTCTTGGTGGTGGAATTCATCCCCTCGTTTTTCAATCTCTGTCATCTCCTTTTGGAACCCTCTCTGGATCCCCTTTGAATGCGTGTGCCCTAAGTGTAGGCTTTCAGTGTATCCAGAATTTGCTTCTGATGTTATAACCTCCTTCTAGACAGTCTCATCCGCTCTGATATCTCAAATAGCTCCTTTCTACAAATGGCTCCCAAGCCTACATCTTTAACTCAATCTTCCAGCCTCTCGGCTAAACTTCAGATGTTCTGCTAAACCTCTCCACATAGAAATTCTCCCATCACCTCAAACCTAATATGTTCTAAACTGAACTCTTTATCTCTCCTTATAAGCCTACTTTTCATCCTGTGATCGCTGCCTCTGTTTAATTACCTCCACCTCACAGGCATGCTGTATTTTGAAGTCCTCCTTTTCACTCAGGCCTCCTATCCAAGCAGTTTCTCTCAAAAATGTCAGTTCCTTTCAATTATCATTACTTCAGAGTTTCACAATCTCTCATCAAGAATAATGTAGGTGCTTCCTAATGACATGCAGCAACTCACCACTCACTACACATTCCTCTACGTAATCACATCACAAAAATCCCTTGAGGCGGGTATTATCATTATCCCCATTTTACAGGTAAAGATATTGAAGCCCAAAGGGGTTTAGAGGGCTATTGAATGTCACGCCAGCCAGTATGTACCCAGTGCAATCCAAACAGACTGAAAAGTCAGCTAGAAAATTTTTGAAGAATTTCCATCATGTTAGATGACCCTTTGGGTGGATTGTAAAGGTCTTCATGCATTTAATGCACCCGGGGAGAGTTAACTTTCTCTTGCCATAGTAAATGCAGTCCCAAAGAGGGTGGAATGTCATTTGGAGCATGGACCCTGGGCATGAAATCTAGATAGACTCTGACCTAAGTTTAGATCCCAGCTTTGCCATTTACAAGCTCCATAACCCTGGGCATATTAGTAATCTCTCTGAGCCTCCATTTCTCCATCTGACAAATGAGAAGAGTAAAATTTACTTCAGAAGACTGTAATGAGGATTAAATGAAATATTGGAAGAGAAGTATCTGGAGTGTTCCTGGCGTATTGCAAGTGCTCTGTAAGTGGTAATTATCATCATCATTATTCTGTAAAGCTACTCTAAACCAGACCAAAAAAACAGAAATATAATGAGATGATGTAAGGACAGGAGAAATAAATTGCTTTTTTTAAAAATATAATTTTGGAACAAATAAAACATACAAGCAAAATCTCAAACCTGAACAACCACTTAGCAATCCCAAACTAAGAAATCACGTCATAAAGGCAGAATCTACTAAAGCAACACTTTATCTGGCTGTGCATCTATTTACAAATCATTGTCATTGCCTCTGAAAATTAAGAAATACAGTCTTCCTGTGATTTGGATTCTACATGACTTTGCAATTTTCACAAACTTTTCCCTTCCCTTCGAGTCACAAAAAGCCATTTCAGATCACCGAAAAATGGTAGTAGACCGCTAGGATTTCAGGTTGGTCTTAGCGCTCACAGGTACCGGTGGGAAGACTCCATGGTACTGTCAGTAGAAGGGCCATGCTCACATGACAGTCCTGAGTCTATGGCTGCTTTTTTTTTTTTTTTTTTGGCTGCACCAGGTAGCTTGGGGGATCTTAATTCCCCAACCAGGTATCGAACGTGGGCCAAGGTCAGTGGAAGCGCAGAGCCCTAAGACCGCCAGGGAATTCCCAGCGGTTGCATCTATTGTACCAGCCACGTTCAAGAGCCCATCAAAGAGCAGTCTTCTTTCTGGGTAGTATGTTAGTACAAGAAGGGCATTCAAACTGGAAAAATATTGACACGATAGTGTTCTCTATGTGGTTTAAGGAAGAAGTCAGCAGAGATATTATGAAACGTAGATTCCATTCTGAAAGAAAAGTGAGGCTTGAACTACAGTGAGAGACGTGCCAGTCCCAGGGGCGTGTGACAGAGGCCAGTCCTCTAGTTCACTGGGATGCAAGCGGGGACGGGGAGTAAATGTTACTGAAGATGACTAACTTGGACATTGTCTCATGGTGGAAAGGGTATTTGAGGTTATAAAAAGGTTTGGAAAATATAAATCCATTAAAGATATACAATACCCACCACCTCAAAAAACATCTGAAGGAGTTTGACCTAAAATGGGATGTCTATGTTTCGGCAAGTCCAAGAGTAAAAAGAATGCTTCCATTGGGTCTGTTTTATTCTCTAACGCAAAACCTAGGCTTGCTTTCTTTGAAAGTTCAGTAAACTATCCCTGCAAGTCCAAACATAGTCTCTGCCTTGGCGGGGAGGGGTGGGGAGAGACCTCTGCATAGTAAAATCTGGAGACAGGGGAAGCCAAAAGAAGACGGTGGCACAAACAAAGCACTTTCATCTTCAAAGCTCTTTATAAGTGTTAATGAATTCATCCTTCCCACACCCATATAAGGCAGTGAGAACAGATCCAAGAGACTCTGGGCAGAACTTGGCAGGATGAGCTCAGGGAGCTATATAACCACTTATTGAAAATAAGGGCGATGAATTTTTCCCAATAAGAGCTTTCCCCAGTAAGTCCCCTCCCTTTAAAAAAATTCACCTTGAGAAGATATTCTAGATGAGAGAGATAATGTAGTAATAGGAAAGAAATCTTTGTTGACCCCCATGCCACTTTCTATAATTCCTATAATTAGAAAAGAAGATAAATAAGCTTTAATCCAAATAATCCTCATTGTTCCTGAGTTCATTAATACCACATCCCTTAGTAAGGAAAAAGAATCTGTTACATCAGAGAATGCCAGAAGATCAAGGAGAAAACAAGATTCAGCAGGAAACCAGAATCCAGATTGTTGGGGACAAGCTTACATATGATAATGAAACTGGTTAGTTCATCGCTCTCATGACTTTGCTTGTTTATTTGTTCACAACTATGTGACAATAGATCTGGGACCCAACAGAACATTCAAATAATTTTTAAGCACATTAAAAAAATTCTAAAATTTCAAAACTAGGTGCTAAGTATGAAAAAAATTGCACAAAACATATTTACCAATGCCCTTTAAGAAATTGACTTTTACCACATATATAAGTATATATGTGATGAATTAAATATACATTATCAAAAATACAAATGTTAAAAAGTTCAGTAAAGAAGAGGTAGTAAATATGATCACTGGTCGATAACCTACACATGTATATACTCTCTCTGTATATATTTAGTATAAATGAACTGGAAGAGCACAGTCAATTCTCAATAAGACAAGTTTCCATTATGGTTTGGAAGAGTGTGAAAAAATGAAATTAATTCATATTGGCCAAGCATAACCATCCTCCCCTTTGTGATAATATCTCCAACCAAATTAAGTCTTGGTCCTTTTCAGGAATGCTAATGAGCAGTTATAAGGCAAAGGGGATGGAAAAGGAAAGTATATTTTGAAACAACCATCTTTGCCAAAGGCCCTAAAATAGGCAGCTTACAGACATCATAGGAAATTCACACAACTTTTCAGGGCAGGTCAAATTTTTGGAGGTTTGCAGATATGTGGTCACTTCTCCAACTTCCCATAAGTCACTCAAAGAACCAGATGGGTCTTAAAATACGAGCTTTACAAATGGGGCTTGCTGCTCTGAACTTCAACCTTGAGACTCATTCCCTTCCCCCCAACCTCCAACATGCCCAAGAGTCTTTTGCCCCATACACCTACACTCCTCCTGTTTCTGGGAACAGCAGATTCCCCTTGGGAACCACTGTTCTCCATTCTTTCTCTAAAATGGTCTCTGGAGTAAGTCAACTCCTATATCCCTCCACACCCAGGGATGGGCACCATTCCCAAATCTGACCAATCACTGTAGCTCATTCCCTTGGCCATAGTGACTGGTTGAGGAATAAGCATGTTTCTCAGGTCAGTCCAATAAACGTCAAACCTGGGGCTTGAGAATACAGCATTCTTGTCCACTAGTGTGTGCTGGGTTCGCCCTGAATGTGGAGATTAAGACACAAGCCAACACAACATACACGTTGATTTGAAAACAACTGCAGTAAGTCTCTCCAAAACCGTCTTTATAACTAATTTATGTTAGGAACATGTTCATATTTCAAAAGTGAATTTATTGAGAAACTGGGCAATGTGTGAAGTAAACATACATTATCAAACGACTCAAATGTTTAAACGTTCAGTAAGAAGAGATAGTAAATATGATCACCGGTTGATAATCTACCTCTATACTTAATACTGATGTATTGGTAGCAGGATATTGATTATTCCTCCCAATGAGGAATCACAGTCATTTTCTCTTTGGCTTGAATAAAATGAAAAAGAGCTGAAAATAGCTTCCTCCACTTTACTTGTGGCTAGGTAAAGCATTCCATGTCAACAAAAAAAAGTGATGATGAGGATTTTTTTTTCCCTAACAGAGGGCTCCATTAAGTACTTCAATTTTGTGGGCTTCAAACATATGATAAATGGGAGGACAGTAGGCAATTGGGGTTTGGCACTATGTTTCCAAGTGCTTATTGTTATATTTTTGTGTTGAATAAAAACTTTAACGATACTTGACCCCAAATCCTCTTTCTTTAGTTATTTTAACACACATGGATAACAAGCAAAATGTAATTAGTGTTTTCTTACATATTTCATCAAAAAAAGATGTTTCTAAGATACATTTATAATAACCATACAATCACAACCTATTCAATTTTGAACCAGGCGTGAATTTTTGCCAAAGACAAGCCAAAATGGAAGGTCAAAGATATGGCCAAGACCACAGATAAGCTTTTGAGTTAAAACAGGGTCAGTCAATGAGAGAGGGCACATGGGAGACGTTTAGGGTGCTGGGAAAGTTGTACATCTTGGTCTGGGTAGTGGTTACACAGCTTTATTTCTGTAAACATTCGTCAAAAGTTAAGTACATTATTTGTATTTCATACATTTCAACTAAAGAACTAAAAATGAGGCCATTCTAGCTATCTCTATATAGCAATGCTAACACAAATCCCTCCAAGAAAGGTAAAAATTCATAAAAGCATTGAACATTAAAAATAACAAATTTTTTCTAGAATCTGGGAAATATTTCTGGTGAAGGCATGAGAGAATTGGAAACATGATACATTGCCCACATACACTTTCCCCTTTGAATGCAATAGCACAGTCAGCTAGGCAGTAGATGGGAAGAAATTTAACACACACACACACACACACACACACACACACACACACACACACACCATCTATCCTTAACTTGGTGATTGGATTTACACTACCAAAATGCCGAGCAGCCAGCTAGATCTACCTGATTTTGCTGGAATTACTTTCTGAGACTGAACGTCATGACCTGCTCCAGCCCCCAACCTATTTCTAAAAAGAGCTAAATGCTTATGTGTCAGTAGATTGAGCATCTTCATCTATGATTCAGAGCTTGATCTCACACATCCAATTATTCAGACACCACATTTCACCAAAACAGCATTCGAAGTAGGGGGTGCGGACTTCAACTTTATAAAGAGAGTGTTTTGGTTGAGAGAGAGAAGAAAAGGAGAGAAAGAAGAAATGAAATAAACAAAGTGAGAATTTTGAAGTTTCCCTTTTCCCTGCGTGTCTCTATGTGTTTCCTACAACCATGGGGGCAGTGGGATGTGATGGAAACTGTTCCAACTTAGATCCTGCCGAGAGTGGTGGATTCTGGCACAACTCATCATTATCTTTAAGATTTCAGGCAAGTATTTTAACTTCTCTCAGCTTTCATTCCTTCACTGGGGGAATGAGGAGTTGTGTGGTGTGATGTGTAAAAGCACTTTACAACTGTAAAGTGGTACAAAAATGGAAGTTCTCAATGCAGCATCTAGGGAGATCCTATGGAATCATGTCAGATCATGTCACACCTCTGCTCAAAACCTTCTGACATCTTCCCTTCTCACTCAGAGGAAAGACCCATGTCCTGCCTCAATTTCAAAGCTCCTTCCCCCAAAGCTCTGCCCTCACTCCTCTCTGCTCCAGCCTCAGCAGCCCCCGAGCTCCACCCAGACCTGTTCTCACCTTGGGGCCTTTGCTGTTCCTTCTGTCTAGAATGTTCTTTCCCCAAGAGCCACAGGCTTGCTTCTTTATTCCCTTCAGGTTGCTACTCAGGACTTCGGTTCTCAGGGAAAACATCCTTGGCCACCCACCTAAAAGTCCCACCCTCCCTCCAGACATCCTATTCCTCTCCCTGCTTTACTTTTTCTCCTTATCACTTAGCATTATTTATCTCATTCATTATCTCCCCACTAGGTTTCTCAAGGAACATACCCAGAGAACACTACCAGCTGGAATGCTAGAACAATGCCTGGCATATGATCGGCACTAAATATATATTTGTTGAATGAATGAACTTATTACCCACAGCCTCCTCTCCTCTTCTTAACCCTCTCCTTCGTTTTCTACCCTTTTTCTTAAAAACCCTAAATCTTGTTCATGCCTCAAGGCTCATGCTTTCACCTCCTTAGTGAGGTCTTCTTCACTTAACTCCCTTCTTTCTCTTCCTCATCCTTAGTAGATCAATCCATCCCTTTCTGTCTTCCCCCATAGTGTATGGTTTACAATTCTTGTCCAGCATTTAGGTTTATCACATGGTATCACAACTTCTGTGATCATCTGCCCCCATCCCATACATGGTGTTCAGGGTAGACTGTCCAAAATGATTATTTTAACTATCACAGTCCCTAATACATAGCAATCTCTCAACAGAAGATTGTTAAATGTGTACCTATGTATCTCATACATTTTACTTGTTATTTCCATTGGAAGTGAAGCATGCAGTTTTCGGCCAATGTCCGGTTCTGTTTTACAGAAGGTTATAGCAGCTCGCATACTCCTTGCTGCCCCCTCACCAACTCTAGGTAAGAACGTTGAAAATTACCACTGCTTTCCATGAGGATCGTTATTCTCTCCAAACCCTCCGTTTTGCTCTTATTCTCTCATATTCCTTCGTATTAACCCCATTGTGATTAGGTACAGAAAATTGGGGATTTTTATAACTTTCACAGCATGTAGAAATATTTAAAATAAAACATGTAGGAAGAAAACTGTAGTAAAATGTACTTCCAGAAAAGTATGTAGGAAAATAAAGATCCTCTTCAAATTAGACATCTCTGTTTAAACTCTCCAGATAATTCAAACATGGCTCTCATCTTCAATGACATCAATTCTTGAATCCTAATCTCCTCTTAACCTATATACATAATAACTGTTACGAACAAGAGAAACCAATGACTCTTTTTATAGCATCTCCATACAAAACCTTCAAACCATTTGTTCAGATGACTGATCTCAGCAAAGTGGGTGAAGGGCATTAATTGACATTTGGGAATCCCTGTAAATCCATCATCCTGAAAGACAGCGCAGTGCCCACGATGATACCAAAGGGAGGGAAATGAAATATGCCATTGACTCTCCAGAGGTTAATCGATCATATTTCTGGTGCTACTTGGTTTGACATAACCAAATTTGCACTGAAAATCAAGTCATCTATCTTTGTTCTGGTCAACTGAAAAAAATTAATTCTATTTGACCTTTCCTGAGGTGCAAAGAAAAACAGATTCCTTTTTGAGCTGGACAACCCACTTTTATCTCTATTACAGACACCTGAGCAGTCCCAGCTCTGCTCTAATTCAAGAGCACTGAATGGCCCCATGACAAATCTACTCACTTGCTGTTGGGCCCCCAAAGGCAGGAAGACTGGGGAATTTTATTTGTTTTACTTTGAGATGATAAAGGAAAAACTTTTTAAGGAAGATTAAAGAGAGAGAAGACAAGAGAGAAAGAGTGATATGATACCCTGATTCACCACATATCGAGGCAGAAATAAATCTAAAGAAATCATTAGATTCCCACAATCAACCAATTTTTCTCACAGAAAAGGTTGCCAGAGTCCGATTCTCACAGTGGCCTCCAGAAAGCAGACTTGGCCCTCTGCTTCTATTTGTTTTCATTAACTTAATTTAGAACTTACTGGACGGATGCTACTTTTTTTACATAGAGGCTTTCTTCCCAGAAACACAGTGTATTTGAAGTTGTATTTCAATGGCTGTTTACAAAGGGATTTTTCTTTCTCTTTCTCTCCCTTTCTTGCTCTCATTCTCTCTCTCACCAGTGCTCTGAATATCCTTTGTTGGATGTTTCAAACCTCTAATTTTTCACATTGTCCTGGAGTGTCCCATGTTATAGGAGAACTTCTTCCCAGGGAAGAAAACGGGCCGGCTTCTCTGAGGACAATGGGTGAATCTGATACATTGAAAGTGGGAATAAATTTTTGCAGCCACTATTCAAGAGGAAAGTAAGTCAACTTGACATCAAAGAGCATGTGTATCCACTCATTTCGGTGACCAAAATGCTAACCAAGCAGAGAATGAGTACCTGGAACGAAAAGGATTAGTCTATGGGGGAAAAAAAAGCCATTTGAATATGATACTATAATGTATATTTCACATACAGTCTTTGGGAATCTCAGGCTTATCACACATGTGATGTGTACTCATGGATAGCATCAAAAAAAAGAAAAATATGTTTTTTTAATATTTGGTTCTCACACTTGGTTCTTCCTCTGTATGTGTGTGCAGAAACTAAATCAACCTCTTGGTTCTGTTGACAGAGATAGAAAAAGGTGGGTAGGTGGGGTTAGAATTTTCTTCCTTTTGCCATTGTACTTTACAGGATTTTTCTTTTCCTTAAATAAAAAAAGGTCTTTATTTGTGTCATTACTAATGGGAACTTTCCTAAGTTTTTACTGAGAGATAATTCAAAATGTCAGGTCAATGTTTAAAAAATAATAATAAAGCTTTAAGAAGACATGCAATTCATTCAAACCTCTGTTTTTTTAATGTGTAGAGACTTGGGTGGATGGTGATATCCCTCACATCAATATAATTGTTGTAATTATCTGAAGAAGGGAGTGACATAAATGCTGATGATTTTAAATTTAAGCAATGGTCCACTTTAGAAAGGTTGGTCCAATATGCGTTCTATAATACTTAGGGGACCATATTCACCTTTTAAATAAGTGTTAGCAAATCTATGCTGGAACTTTAAGAATTTCTGAAACATCATCATTTTCTTGAACCTCTCAAGAACACCACAGTATAACACAGATTATAATAATAGTAATTTAATATATATTCTATAAGTAATATATTATGTATGTTACATAATGTAATATGAAAATCTTGTATTAAACATTTATACTAGGTAAGAGTCTTCTAGAGCAGAAACAAACACTGATCAAACACTAATAAAAATAAAGTTGATATATGTTTACATACTTTGAGCACTGACCATGTGCCAGGCACTGTCTGAAGCACTTTATATGTTTTAACTCATTAACCTCAGTGACAACCCTGAGAAGTAGCTACTGTTATTTCTCCATTTTCCAGATGAGGAAATGAAGGTACAGAGAGTTTCAATAAATTTTACAAAGTGTTCTGTAATAAGACACTGTTATAATAATAGCTGACATCTACTGAGTGTATATCACATGGCAAACACTATGCTAAATAGTTTAACATACATTAAGTTTCTTAAACATCACAAAAATCCTCTGGGGTAGACACAGCTCTTGACCCTAATTTACACAAATATAAAGATCAAGCAGACTAAATGATCCCAAATATTAAGTTGTATGACAATGCTCAAGTTCAAAGAGGCCTACTGTGGAAACAAAATCTTGTCCTGACCTTTCCTACAGAGTCCTCTATTATTAGAAAAAGAAGAGGGAAAAGAGTGTCCACCTGCTGTGGTCCTTTCTCTAGGGCCAGAATTGGGGCAGGTTCCCCTCTGTGTATGTTATCTGGCCGAATGCTCCCAACAACCTGGTATGCAGGGATTATTAGCCCCATTTTACAGATGAGGAAACAGTTTCAGAGTAATATTATTCAAGATCCACAGCCACTGAGAAGCAGAACCAGGATTCACACCCAAGTCCTTCAGTACCAAACTCCCCATGTAGCCACTCCATGGTTACCTCTCTCGGCTCTTGATCTAGAAGAACATTGAAGATCCTGAAGCACTTCCTATGAGCATAGTTCCCCTTGGTGTACCTCAAAGTTGGGGGGATAGAAATTGAGGAGAGTGAAGGAGGCAGAGGGGGATTATCCACTTTTTATTTCCATCTGTATTTTAGTGGTGATGACATGAACTAAAGCTATTTCAGTACATTGTGATGAACTCTAGCAAACCAAAATAAATAAGCTTTTATATGCATTTAATATGTGACGGATAGGACAGCACTTCTGTGGGGGACAATCTTTTAAGTGCCTCCCAATATTTCTTTCTTCCTGATATTCATGCCCTTGTGCACTCCCCTCCCCTTGAGAATGGACTTCCTTCTAATCACAATGAATAAGGAACATGGCAAAAGTGATGGGAGGTCATTTCTGAGATTATGTAATAGAGGACTGTTACCTGTGTTTTGCTAGAATTCTCTCTTTCTCTTGCCTTCTTAGCTTTCTGCCCTTCATGAAGAGAACTGTCATGTTGAAGAGACCCATGTGTCAAGGAACTGAGAGCTGCCTCCAGCCAACGGCCGGTGAGGACCTACAGCCCTCAGTCTAACAGCCCACAAAGTACTAAGTTCTCCAACAACCATGTGAGCCAGCTTAGAAGTAGATCCTTCCCCAGTCGAGCCTTTGGCTGAAACCACAGTCCTGGCCAATGCCCTGATTGTGAGATACCCCAAAAGCAGAGAACCCAGCTTAGTTCTCTTAGATTCTCAACCCACCATACAAACTGTGAGATAATAAGTGTGGTTTGTTTAAAGTTATTAAGACTTAGGGTAATTAAGTCCACAATGATAGATAACATATAACCTCCTTCTCCCATAAAAAGTTCTTCCAGAGAAGTTATTTGCAGTCATTGTTAATTTGACATGACTCATTTCCATCTACAAGGAATGAAGAATAAGGATTTCAGAAATCTCAAAGGGCAAAGATAGCCATCCTGTTTTTCTCACCTCACTATTGCTGGAAAAGTCTATAAGCAGTAGACTTAGGGCCAAAATACCTGGCTCTTCCAGGGGATCTAAATCAGTTATTCTCTCTGGAACTTGCACTGCTCTTTGATAAAGTGGGGTGAAGGTGCTTGTTGGAGATTAGAGGTGAAATTCCTTCCAGCATGAAAGGGAAATGTGGGAGGATCTGCAAGTGCACTGAGGACTGTTAAAGGTGTGACTGTTCACTAATAAACAGCAGTTAGGAATGTTGCCACCTAATCAGTATACAAGACTTGCCTTTCTCCCTTAGAGTAGATAAAAACACAAAATGTGGCCCAATGAGCCATATCATTGAGTCAACACCTTGCTAGGACCCTACTTCAGACCAGCCAGTTCCAACAGTGACCCAGTGGGCTGGCCACAAGTCGGCATTGTCTCCACCCCGTGTCTGGAGACAACCATGCCCTCATCAGGGAGTTTGTTCAATCCTCTGAGACACAATGGTACGCATATCAGATGTCCTCTGTTCATAAGTTATACGCTGTGTGACAAAATCATATCCCCAAGCTAAATCAAGGCCACTGGAAAAGGAGCTAACTCACTAGAAAACCAGGTATGGCCTGGAAGTAAAATATCTAAACAGCCATCAAGTTTGAACAGTTTTACGCCTACAGACACAGAAGAGAGTTTTGTGAGTCCCTGGCATTGGAATGATTTCAAGAAGTCTAACTCTGAAGTTCTGAGTGACAGAAAACCCTGCCGTGAAATAGTAGCCTTCAATAAAAACATTCTTTTCAAGGTAGAGAATGATTTGGGAGAGATGTAGGGAGATCGTAAACTATTTCTAATCTGTCTAGGGAAAAATCTAATAAAAAGCTAAAATTACTTCTTATGATCTTCACAGTTTCACAGTTGGATGGACATCCAGAGATTCACTGTAAGCGAGTGGTGATCTGCCTTCGTTTCTATGTATGAACATATGCCTTTTCGATCATGAAACAGCCTGGTATATGATTTTGAGACTCAATAACTGTTAAGCATTTCATTTGTGTTATTTTGGCAGGAGTTGCTTCGATTGTCTTATTAAATCAGATTAGTTTTATAGTGTAAATGAAAGCAACACAGACACACAGGCAACTCAGGTCTCCATTGTTTCCTAAGTGAACAACATCCCTCCATCTTTCAACTGTTCAGCAATTATACAGTGAAGCCAATCACTATAGCCAACACAAATAAGTCAGACATAACTGATTTCGTATGAATTAATAAATATGTAATGGGCCTTTACCGCTTCTTAGCATGAATTCTGCAGACAATTGACTCCATCCTCCTTTTTCCCTCTTGTGTCTGGAAGCAGCTGAAAACAGTAGCCAAAAGAAAAACGTACGGCGAGTAAGCCTTAGTTGGTGAACATTTATTTTGGAGACCATCAGAGAAATAATTTTGTCTGTGGTATTTTCCTAGCTACTGTTCAACAGCTCTATCATGCATGTCACTTCTAGTGTACAGGATACATCTCTGATATTTAAAACCTTGGAATCAATTGTTCCTGGTTCTGAAATCTTTGAGTATTCATTTGTCAGTCTTTCCTTTCTTGATGTGTGAGGGTTTCTTCTATGTAATCACTCTGTCAGACACGAGCAAGTGGTTACAGTATTAGGACAAATTCATGAGATCAAAACTGCCTGGAAATATACGGAAGTGTCTGATCTTGTTCTAGGAACTAACGCTTTGTTGAAATTCAATACAGTGTAGTTTACTAGCATATATTTAATGAACATTAACGGAAAGGGTTTGAAACAACAAATGTTAATGCTAATTTATAAGGTGCTATTTCCAGACACGGCTTACAGGATCCTCTTTAAACAATACTAAACTCCTACTACCATGAACACTACCAGAAATAGTAGCAACATCCCTTACAACACTTTTGAATTTACAAAGCACTTTTATATGAGACTTAAAAGCCCTGTGAGAGAGATAGTACAAAACATTTTTCCAATTAGCAGATGAGGGAATTGAGACCAGGAAGGGTAAAATCACTGGCTTATAGTTAGCAAAAGGCAGAAATGTAATTAGAATCCAGGCTGTATAGCAAGAAAATCCAGCATGCTTTATAACATGAGAGGACCAAACTTAATCTAAAATAGAAAAGCAAAATAGCAACAATAATAATGTTGACATTTTTCTCATAACTGGGCAAGACTAAAATAGAACATGGGTAACATTTGAATGTAGCAATTGGGAAGAGATGAGGTTCATTTGGCAATATGAGTAGAGATTTTCTATCTAAAAAAAGCACTGAGACTCATCTATGGACTTCTTGGTCCTCTCAGTTTCCATTAGCTGCAAAGGAGCCAGCTACCTGAAAAGTTACCAATAAGCATCTCTTAGTGGGACAGAGAAGGTCGATGCCTTCACTTAACTGTCTTCAGCTTTTGTGATCATAACCCCTGAAACATGTTCAGCTCCTTACAATTGACCAAGCACTGCCCTATACATGATCGCCTTCAGTTCCCACAGGAACCTTATGAACAGGCCAGAGCAGATTCCATCCTCCGCATTTATTCCTCCTCATTTATTCTATGTCACTCATCCGTGCACTCAGTTAGTAAATCACAGGTGGTGGGATTAGAATTTGAGATTGCCAATGCCCTGTCTGAAGCTGATCTGCCTATAACAGAGTCTTATTAACCACTCTATCAGTCAGGGTCTGATCAGGAGATAGTTTGCCAAGGTTACTTGAGCAGTAAGAGCTTAATTATAAAAATGAAGTAGGTAAGCAGTGACACCAGCCAAAATAAGACATCAACCAAATCTGTCTTTGCTAAGAGATGCTTATTGGGAACATTACAGGTAGCTGGCTCCTTTGCAACTGTGGAAACTGAGAGGAACAAAAGATCTATATTTGAGTCTCAGTTCTTTTCTTTTTTTTATTTTTTTTATTGGAGTATAGCTGCTTTACAGTGTTTTGTTAGTTTCTGCTGTACCGCAAGGTGAATCAGCCACACGTATACATCTATCCCCTCTTCCTTGGATTTCCTTCCCATTTAGGTCACCATGCGTTCTTTTCTTACATAGAAAATCTCTACTCATATTTCCAAAGGATCTTTATCTCCTATATACTCTTCATCTACCTACATAACTGAAAAGCCAGAAAAAGAACAGTAAAGTATCACAGAGGTAACAACTGCAGGAAGCAGCTACCACCCCTAGGACTGGGAGAACAAAGGTTGGAATTCTGAAATAAAATTATTAAACTTCTAGAATCTTGGCAAGGAGCCCTATAGAAGGGGCATAGAACTCTGAGGAAAAGTCACCGTCCATCAGGTACTCTTGTCCTTAAGGGGTAAATGAGGATGGTTCTAGCAAGGCTGCAAAGTTTGGAAAAGCTGCAAATTGGACTCACCAGCTGCCACAGGAAAACCTTGTCACTACTGAATTAAGAAGTATTGCTAGGGTCACCCTCACAGAAACTAGAAGCATAAAGGAAGAAGCATTCTCTTCTTTCTCCTCCAGACTTGCAACCGGTCCCTAGTGTCCCTTGTTAGCACAGCATAACAAAGAACCAGCTGGCAAAACAAATATGGTTTGTATGGTCCCAGCTCCAGCACCACCTAACAGAGGATAAAAATGTGGGTTGAGGGCTTAGAGACAGTAGCTACAATCTGACACCATCCACACCTCTGGTTCTCTGCCACCATACATGACCTCTACAGTTATTTGAACTTCCATACAACAATAAAAACAAGTCTATGTTTCAGTCTGCCAAGATAGGACCATTTTCCTGCAAAGACACTCTCATCCCTTTCCCCAAATGAGGAAACAGAAAGTCCTGAGAGTCTTTGCATCCATTTCTGTGCTATGTCAGTTACCCGTCAATTTCAGTCAAGGTCTTTTCTGGATATACTTTTACCTAATCACTAATTTGTAAAGTTAACCTCCAACAAACCTCGTGTAAAATAGTAAGAGGCAGGGGAGAGAGAGAAGATGAAAGTAGATAATATACATGTAACAAGTAAAAAAGAAAATACCTATATTTTCTATGACTGTTACTGATCACGAGGTCATAACGGATATTCGTAACTGCAGCTGGGATACACCCTTTGATCAACACCTTCCTGATTTTTTGTCCACATTCCCAGGTTAGCACTACTGGAGAGAGAACATTTCCAAAGGCTGCCAGAGGCTGATATCATTTGCATCTGTGGTCTAGAAGTTTTGTGGTTAATTTTTATATTTAGATATTTATTCTCTGGAATTTGCAGAGAAGCATTGAACCTCATTCTCTGATCCCCAGTTCAAATCCCAGGTCCCTATAATTCTGCAGAGACAGAGAGTCTGGGAACAAAATATTCAGAGAAAATTATAGGGTCTTATTAGAGAGGGGGCATAGTGAGGTGGAGAGGTTTGTAGAAGCTTCTGTTCCCTCTGGGCTTCAGAGGAGAAGCTCTGGGTTCAGAATCTCCACTTCCATCCAGTGCTGGCTGCCAGAGACCAAAGGCCTCACCATTACCCACAATCTGACTTCCGGCAGCCAGCTTGCTCCTATGTGCAGAGAGCCAGCTTGCACAGCTGTGGAAGCGCCATGCCTGGCATTTGAGAAAAACACCGAAGGGAAGATATCGGAAGGATGATCCCATTCCCCGCTGCCACCTTCCTAACTCACTCTCTGTGTCTCACGCTCTTTTACCTCGGTTATCGCAATCGATTTCTGCAATGCCTGGCAAAGAGTAGATACTGATTAAATTTTTGTTGAACTGGATGGATAAATCATTGTAATATGTCTCCTCACCTGCAATCTCTTTCCTTTCTAATCCATCCTTCATGATAGCAGAGAAATTATCTTAAATACACTTCATATCATATTTCATCCACCTACACACTCCACCCCACAAACAAGAGACCTTCAATGGCTCCCCTTACTTCCAGAATATTAAACTAAATTCCTTAGCACAGAATGAAAGTGTGACCTTATACCACTGCCCACTACATGCCTTCACTCACCTTAATCTCCAGCCACACCAGTCACTAGCTAGGTTACCTTGGGAGGTTATTTAATTTCACGAGTCTCCGTTTTCTAATGCTTCAAATATAGGACCAAAAATATCAACCACACATTTCCTCTTGCCCTTCTGCTTCCTCCACACCTAAGCACTACTTCACTTCCATGATTTTTACCATTTAGAAATAGCTATTTCTTTTTTTTGCGGGGGGGGCGTGAAGGGGTTAGTTCCCTTATAGTACTTTCTATATATTTTTACCTATGATTAATTCTTCCTTACTTTATTGTTATCCATTGTCAATTCTTATCTCTTTTACTAGACTGTGAGCTCCTTGAGGCCAAGGACTCTTTTTAACCATTATATCCTCTATAGCACTTAGCCTTGTGCTTGAACATAGCAGATTTCTTTCAATAACTCCTTGAATGGATTGGCTATGAGAGGCATAGGCAGACTCTTAACAAGATGTGATTATAGAGATATTGAGAAGGCAGTGTGTTCTCTTCCCTCCCCCGCAGTTCCAAATTCTTTCACCCTGAATTTCTCACTTTTAAAAAATTCCACCATCACAGAATCATTCCTTTAGCTTAAATCCTTGTCTTCTAAGAAGTAAACTAGACATGGTGGTTAATCAATCCCTCCTGAAGAGTGGCAACACCCCTCTTTCTGAGGTCATACTTCTAAGTAAGAACATGTGTATCTGACCCTTTCTGGGAAGCAGATTTTCATAGAGATGAGAGCCTGGTGCTACTGAGACACCAGATTTGAAGACACAGAGATGGGAGGCCGGGAACACCAAGATAAACTCCAACCATATCATAATCTTGCCCAGACCAGTCCTGACTGGTGGTCCCCAAGAGCCTCCTAGGTGGTCTATAGATGGATTTCTTGAGGAATTAATGTTTATAGTATGACTGTGTCTTTGTTTTGTTTCTGGAATGAATTAATCATTTAGCTAGGATAGTGAATGAGGATCAGAGGATGACTTTCAACAAAAGCGGTTCTTTTTGTCTCATTAGTACTTGAGAAAACATTTGGCTCTGTAGAATGTAAGAAGGTGAAATGCATCAATTACAGGGTCTTTTCCCCTGACAAAATGATACAAAAGAAGGAAAAGTGTGAGATCACTGTCATCATTCCTCCTAATGTTACACAGAGCTGCTATCTAGAGTAAACCCTTGTCAGCATTAGGTTATCTGCTCCCTTGAGGATGTCCTGTTATTTTAGGCCTCCAAGTCATCTTTCAGGCAACCTGTTTCATCTAAAAGACTGTTTCTTGCTCCTCTGCCCAGAAACTCTGATTCACTCTTCAAAATTCAAGTCAAGCACCATTTCTCCTTGGAAGCCTTTTCTGACTTCTCCAGATAAGTGTTGATATCGACTTATGTTCTATTGATTATTTCTTTTAGAGCCAATATTATTGGAATTGAAATTATACATTGACTTGTCTTTCTATTTCAGTTGTTTATTATTGTGTAATGCACAACTCCAAAATTAACTTGCTTAAAATAACATTTTTTTAAAATTTCTCATACTTGCATGGGTCAACTGGGTTTAGCAGGGCAGTTCTGCTGTTCCATGAGCGTGGCAGTAGCTGAGGTCACTCAGGTAGCAGCATTCAGCAGGGGCACACTTGGAACAGGAACATCTAAGGTTGGCTCTCATTCTCCAAGGTCTCTGTCCACATGGTGGTCAGTCGCTCCATAGCCTTGCTTGGGCTCCTTACAGCATGGCAGCTGTACTCCAGGAGAGGAGAAGTAGAAGCTTCTATACTTCTTAAGGGCTAAGCCTAGAACAGCATCACTTCCTTCCCTTTCATTGATGAAAGCAGATCACAAATCTATCTCAAATTTAAAAGGAAAAAGGCTCTTTCCAGGCTAGAATCATGCAACAAGTTAAAGATCTGCTTAGGGGATAGTAATCTTTCAGAAATTAGGAAGAATGTGTAAAGATGTGCTAGAAGGAATTTAAAATAAAAGGTAAGAAAAGACATTCCATAACCCACATTCTGAAGTTTCAAAAAGTTCTGGCTTTAACATGGCTCAAAAAGAACAATGAGGGGGTAGAGAGAAGCTACCCAGCAAAAGTCCAACAGATATGGGCTTCACCTAAAATCAGGGCTCAGGGCACTTGATACATTTAACATATTTAGATACACTTTTTAAAATAGTTTTATCTAATACATGATTTCGCATGGTCCAGTAGGATCTAACAACCAGAATGTCAGGTTATTTGGTCTAAATATGAAAAAGGTTTTTTTCATTTGCTGCAGGCAGAATACATGCAACTCAAGGAAAAATACACGATTTAACAATACAAGGTCAGTCATTTTCTGGTTCAATGTTGTCAGTCTTGATATTTTAATTCTTGATTTAGTACCTTCATGTCTTCTGATCCTCTCACTGAGGTGTTTGTCTAAAGAGAAGAGAAAAAAATGGGTCTTCCTGGACCCAGGTCTCCAACTCTTGCTGAGATGTTTAGCCAATCCTCTGAAACCTCACCTTTCCCTGTCTAGCGGGCCTTCTGGATCACACGTGGATTTCGTGTGAATTAATTTTGGACATTTGCAGAGGGTACTTGTGGTGCATTCTGTGGTGTTTGCCGAGATCCCCCTGAGGGACTGAAGCACTCGGTTCAGAACATACATTTGGCGGTATATCCTAAATGTCCATGCCTACAATATCTCTGCTTTTCTCCTTTGCGTTTTTCAAGATCATCTAGGCCTGGCCTTCCAAATAATTTATCTTGCTCCCATCTAAGACTCAACCAAAAAGTCTTTACTAACAAATATCTAAAATTTCAGTACATACCTAGTGGATGTTCAAGAGAGGACTAATGATTAATTCTTGACTTTCCTTCTGGTGTTTTAAGATTCTTCCAAGTCTGCTCTTTTGCTGCTACGTAACTCCCTAGATGGGCTGTTTCTCCTCTTTCTCCTTTTTCTTCACATTAAAATCTTTAGTAAAAACAACTCACTGAGCCACCCAGTTGGATTACTGGATCCCCTACACCCCCCAACGTACACAGCAATGCAGCTGTCTGGTCTCTCTCATGACAATACAACAATCAATCTTCCTTAAGGGGACATTTATGAAATAACTGTGTTCAGGGCTTTTCGCTTTTGTTTTTGCTTTTATAAATTCCATCCATTAGCCATCCCATAGCAACCTGAATACATAAGAAATAGTAACAGGGGCTTCCCTGGTGGCGCAGTGGTTGAGAGTCCGCCTGCCGATGCAGGGGACACGGGTTCGTGCCCCGGTCCGGGAAGATCCCACATGCCACGGAGCGGCTGGGCCCGTGAGCCATGGCCGCTGAGCCTGCGCGTCCGGAGCCTGTGCTCCGCAACGGGAGAGGCCACAACAGTGAGAGGCCCGCGTACCACAAAAAAAAAAAAAAAGAAATAGTAACAAAAATTTGAAATATCATATGAACTCAGACAAAACTATTAATACCTCACCAATAATTTGCATTAAGGTTGATGACATTCAAATGTAGAGCAGAAAGTTCTTACCTAACTGGTTTAGAGCCGCCAACGTGAGTACAATAGAAATGTTATACAGTTTCCAAAGTCACAAGTCAGAGATTTTACTTGCTATTTCAGGAAGTAGCCAATATACTATATTATAGTTTCACCTGTCTTGACCCTAAGACACGGAACGATGACTGGCTGGTAAACACTCCCATCAACACAAACACACAGATGATTTTTCAACTGCAGTTACAGAAACTTTGTGCCCAGATTAACAAGGTAATTATTCCACAGTTCTTCATGCTTCTCTGATTTATCTGGATTATCAATTAGAATTCACTCTGAGGTTCTTTGTTTTGAGAAAGATATTTATTGGTCCACGTGAGTGAAAACTCCATGGCTGTGCTGAATCGGACATGACGGGACATAGGGTCCACATTATGCTATCAAGGTCTCTTTTTTTCTATTTCTGGGCTCAGCCTTTCATCCATTCTGATAAACTCACTGAAGAGGTAGGATGGCAGCAGCATCTCCAGCCCCCAAATTCTCTCATGCTTGAGGCTCAGCAGAAAAGCTCAAACACAAGTCCCACAGTTGGATCACATTCATCCTGACAAGCATGACTGGTTGTACCCATAACAAAGCAATCTTTCGAGCAAGTGGGATGGAATGTGCTGATTGGTTTTGGCTGTGTGTGCACAGGCTTCACGATGGGAGTCCAAGGTAGTTTCTGCTCCTTGAAAATATGTGGGTAGAGAAAGGTTGGGGATTTCTCAGAAAAAAATCAGGATAGGTACCAGAAGTTGTATGAATGGCAACTCAACTGACAGAAAAGTTCCTGCCCTCATGGAGCTCACATTCTAAAAAGGAAAAGAGACAATAAACAGAACACTTATAAAAGATAATGTCAAACACTGTTAAGTGCTCTAAAGAAAATAAATAGTGTAATAAATCAGATGAGATGGTCAGGAAAAGCTTATCCCTGGAGGTAACTTCTCCATGTAGGATTATATTCCAGCCAGTGTGGCTTGGATTTATGTAATTCTTTAGTAAGTATGAATAATTTCTTAGGTTATTTAGGCCAAGTGTTTCTTAAGTATTGTTCAGTTTACTGGAGACATTTCATACAGATTTTCAACAGATGCTGGCAAATCTAAATATTTGTTCAGTTCTTACGGTTGTTTGCTGAGGGCAGTATTTTGTATTTTTAGATAATTGCGTTTGTTTGCATGTGACCTTGGTTGGTTGCAACCAATTGTTTGATGATCTCAAATTTGTCTGAGATCAGTACAGTGAGAACCTTTCTGTTGTCTTTTCCATTTTAATTCGTTCCTTCATCTGATAATTACCATTGTCTAAAGAATTACAAAAAGGGCCAAAGTAAGAAAAGACACACACAGAGATCTATTTTAATAACTAATTTGGGCAACTGATTTAATTATCCCATCAAATAAGTGTTCTCCCTGAGCTGGAGGCATCGTCTTTCCAAACCCCATCTGCGGGCACAGGGGCACAGCCGCATCTTGGGAGAAGGCCAGCATTTCAGCGTCAGGAGGGCGCCGAGTTTTCACAGGTCACCCAAGGACCATATGGAAAACGGCTCACAGTGTTTACACCTCAGTTCCAGAGAAGAGCCCTGTGCAATGATGACTGTCCGACAGCTGTAGAGACTGAGGCACAAACTAGCAAGCAATTTGCTTCGGGCACAACTGATAAACAGGATTGAAAAAGAAATGGCCTCTACTGCTCTCTGGACCTGGGTGAACCTGTTTCCCAGTCAGCAATATGGGCAGCTCGCAGCTCGATTCCCGGGACCCAGCAGAGTTCCTGGGACAACGTAAATCCTTATATTAGTTTCCTTTGACAGGAGAACATATTCCCACAAAGTTAGCAGTGTAAAACAATCAAAGTTCTGTGGGTCCAAGGTCCAGAAACATCGTGGCTCAACTGGAGCCCTGGACTTAGAGACTCCCAGGCTTAAATAAAGGTGCCAGCAGCCTTCCTCTCAGGATGCTGAGGGGATAAAGCCACTTCCAAGGTCACTCAGGTTGTTGGCCAAATTCAGTGCCTTGTGATTACAAGACTGAAACCCTGTTTGTTTGCTGGCTGTGAGTTGAGGGCCCTCCCCACCTTCCAGAAGCCATCTGCATTCCCTTCATCAGAACCTCTTTCATCTTCAAAGCCAGTAGCCGTGGGTCAGGTCCCTCTCATGCTTTGACTCTCTCCTGTCTCTTCTGCCACGTTTCTCCCTCCTTTGCCGTCTTCTTCCAGATTTAAGGGTCCATGTGATTATATGAGGCCACCCAGGATAATCCACAACAATCTCCCTACTTAAGGTCAGCTGATTAGCAAACTTTCTTCCATCTATTAAATCCCTTTTGCCATGTAATGCTAATAAATTCACAGGTTCTGGCGGTTACATCGAGGACATCTTTGGGGGGCCATTATTGTACAAGCCACAACACTCAATAAGCATCTTTAAATAAATGAGGGATTCACCTAAGAGCAGACACTGATAATATTGTCTCCACCATGCAGCAATATACCTGAGGACTGAATCTGATGGATGAGGGCTCATGTGGATATATTTAGGAGGGAAGAAGGAAGCAGCATTACACACCCATTCTGTGCCAGGCCTAGAGCCAGGTGCCTTCCCACGAAAGTCTTCTTTGAACACAAGGCTTTGGGAAGCAGGCACATTATCTCTATGCTCTAACGAGGCCATTGAGACACTCAGATTAGTTAAATGACTTGTCCAGCAGCAGAGCCCTATGAATCCAAGTCCACCTGGTTTTCCTATCATGCAGAGTGCACTCTTGCTTAGAATGGTGACCGCTGTGCCCCTATGAAGTCCTGATTACATACACAGACTCTGAAGCAAGACTACGTGGGCTCAAATCCAGGTCTGGGACTTACCATTCATGTGACTAAATGGGTAACATCTCTGTGCCTTGGTTTCCTCATCTGTTAAAAATGAAGATAGTCATAGGGCTTCCCTGGTGACGCAGTGGTTAAGAATCTGCCTGCCAATGCAGGGGACACAGGTTCGAGCCCTGGTCTGGGAAGATCCCACATGCAGTGGAGCAACAAAGCCCGTGCACCCCAACTACTGAGCCTGCGCTCTAGAGCCCGCGAGTGACAACTACTGAAACCCACGCACCACAACTACTGAAGGCTGCGTGCCTAGAGCCCGTGCTCCGCAACAAGAGAAGCCACTACAATGAGAAGCCCACGCACTGCAACAAAGAGTAACCCCCGCTGGCCACAACTAGAGAAAGCCTGCACGCAGCAACAAAGACCCCTCACAGTCAAAAATAAATAAATAAAGTAAATAAATTTATTTTAAAAAGCGAAGATAGTTATTGTATCAAGTTCATCGAGTTTTTGTAGGATTAAATGATTAATGTAAGCAAAGCCCTCAAAACAGTGCCTAGCATTGCTTTATGACTATAGCTATTATTATCATTAAGTGTTTGAGTAATTGGATTTCAACTATATTTGTTACCTTTCAATTTGCATTTTTAAAAAAATATCTTACCTCTATACCACCTCACACCGGTCAGAATGGCCATCCTTACAAAGGCTACAAATAACAAATGCTGGCGAGGGTATGGAGAAAAGGGAACCCTCCTACACTGTTGGTGGGAATGTAAATTGGTACAGCCACTATGGAGAACAGTACAGAGGTTCCTCAAAAAACTGAAAATGGAGTTGCCATACGATCCTGGAATCCCACTTCTGGGCATATATATGCAGAAGACTCTAATTCGAAATAATACATGCACCCCAATGTTCATTGCAGCCAAGACATAGAAACAACTTAAATGTCCATCGACAGATGAATGGATAAAGAAAATGTGGTACACATATACAATGGAATACTACTCAGCCATAAAAAAGAATGAAATTATGCCATTTGCAGCAACATGGATGGACCTAGAGATTATCACACTAAGAGAAGTAAGTCAGAAAGAGAAAGACAAATACCATATGATATCACTTACATGTGATATCTAAATATGACACAAATGAATTTATCTACGAAACAGAAACAGACTCAGACACAGACAACAGACTTCTGGTTGCCAAGGGGGAAGAGGGGTGGGGGAGGGATGGAGTGGGAGTTTGGGATTAACAGATGCAAACTATTATATATAGAATAGATAAACATGGTCCTACTGTACAGCACAGAGAACTGTATTCAACACCCTGTGATAAGCTATAATGAAAAAGAATGTAGATATAAATATATATATAATATATATATGTATAGCTGAATCACTTTGCTGTACAATAGAAATTAACACATTGTATAAAATAGCTAGCTAGTGGGAAGCTGCCGCATAGCACAGGGAGATCATCTCGGTGCTTTGTGACCACCTAGAGGGGTGGGATAGAGAGGGTGGGAGGGAGACACAAGAGGGAGGTTATATGGGGATATATGTATACATATAGCTGATTCACTTTGTTATAAAGCAGAAACTAACACAACATTGTAAAGCAATTACACTCCAATAAAGATGTTAAAAAAAAAGAAATTAACACATTGTAAATCAACTATACTTCAATAAAATAAATTATATATGTGTATGTATGTATATATATATATATATACACACATACACACATATATATATATCTTACCTCTAACTGGGTTTATCATCTCTGAACAGACTTGCATTTGAACTGACACTTTCATTCTTATTCTTCTCCTATAAGCCGTATAGGATAATAAAGAAAAGTGATATTGGTAAGATAATACTTTTGAAATGATGATTGAAATGAAATGATTAGGAAGAGTATGTGTGTGTTTGTTGAGCAGGTGGGTGGAGAGAAAAACACTTCTACCAGAAGCCAGAAAATCTCTCTGGGCTTGGCAGAGTGAGGCACAAAGCACAGAGAGGTCAGTGGAACCCAGGCAAGGTGACTGGATACGGGAGGACCACAGACAAAAGTGTCGGTGCCCAGACACTGGCCAGCTTCCGTCCCCCAGCACACCTTTCACAGAAGCTCAGGCTGCCCTGGCTCCACTGGAACAGCAGTGTGCATGGCCTGCACTCAGGAGCCATGGTGCCGTGTCCAGCGACAACCTCCTTTCAAGCACAGCAGACAGTGCCCACGGATGATGGAACGAAGTATTCTCATCCATTACACAGTCTTGGATCCTTGTTACCCAATTTCTTTCCTTTCGCTCCCTCTCTTTCCATTCTTGTGACCCACTGCTTTCTTTTCAGCACCAAGGTCCCAAGAGCAGGAAAGACCACCGTCAAGCTTATTCGGCCCAGGTGAGCATCCTGGCACTGCCTCAGCTCACCACTGTCCTCCATCATTTCACAAGTGGCACCAGACACGCATTCTTTCTTGTCTTTGGACATCAGAGAGGAAGAAATCATTACCAATCTGATCTGAATGCCAAGTAATCACCTTCAACACAAAGCAGAAACACAAATCCCAGGGGAAATACATTCCTGATTGCTATAACCTAGTGAACACCAGAACTGAATCCACATGAAGAGTTTATTCTTTCACTCACAATGAGTGAGATTTTGCTATATTGAAGGAGCACTGAGAATAGCGTTTAAAGAAGGAGATATGCAGGGAAAGGGAAATACTTCCATGTTGTCAGTAGTGCGCGAACATTCATTTGATCATTCCATTCTGTGATCTGTTCAGAGAAACTGTTGGATCATATAGCTGTCCAGCCCACAAGTCTCTCCCATGAATTCTACTCCCCTCTTGGGCCAGTTGCCAAGAATAACAGATTGAACTCTAACTCCAGGTCTGAAAAGTTTCCCTTCACTGACTAGAGTTCGACCCTAGCCTATTATCCTAAACTAACTGATAAAACAATCCTTTGATGCTATCCTTTGAACAAGCTGTGTAAGCGAAAACTTAGCGAGGAAGAAAAAAGTGGCATCTGAAGGAAGTTTTGGAGCTAGCGGCTATCCTAATCCTTAATTTCAGACACAGTGCAAACATTTCACACCTTAGGGTCGCAACAACAAGACCTACAAAACTTCAAAAGCACAGGCGGCTATTTCTGAGTTCGTTCCTTCACCTCACACGAAAACCTAAACGGCCATATGTTACCTTCCTTTCTGTGAGAGCTATGATTTATATTCATACATTCCATTTTTCCCTGAATCTGGAAATAATTTCCCCTGAATATGATTGTGAAGGCAAAAAAGGAAGGGCAGGGTGGGAAGTGCTCTGTTCACACAGAGCTGTGTTTACGTCCCTGTCACGCTGGATACACTTCTATCGCAGAGTGTGTCTCTTTATATTGCAGTTATTTATTTAAATCCTTTTACCTGTCTGTCGCTTCCATAACCATGAGCAGTCCTGGATTATCAACCAGGAAAATGCACTACACAAAAGAGAGGCAGCCACCAGAAGAAAAAAGAAAAAATAGAAATATTTTGATAATTGATGTTTATTTTAACAATATCATTGGAGTTATCACCACAGGAAAAAATACTTCGTTGGACTTCCTTACACTTATTTTACAGTTTCGTGTTGTTTGGATTTGAATTGTATTCTGGATGTGGTGGGCCACCAAGGGATTTATCTGTACTCTCTAAGAGTTTCTGGAAGAGAAAAAGCCAACACAGTTCATCTTGGGCAAAGGTGGTCAAGGATGGGTCCCAAGCCAGAGCAGAGCCTGGCACCTAAAGCAGAAGTTCAGTTATATTATTAAACAAGTGTAGACATGGAAATTGGGATCCCTAATTCCTAGCACATACTCAACTCCTTAGGAAGTGTTTAATCAATGTTTGTTGACTTCTTCTGACCATGTGGCAAAGCTCAAGTTTTCTCCTAGAAAATGAATGGAGTGGACAACTAAATAATGGAAACATTTATAGATAAATATATCAGGGTAGTCATGTACACACACACATACACACACACACACACACACACCACATTCACTCTCAGCAACATAGCTTATAACCAGATCCTTCTGGAACCATGTGACCAATACCTGCTGCTTTTTTAACACCAGTAGGATGTTCCTCCTCTGTATGTTGCTTGTATTAGTTGTCTCTGGTGACTTGGCCAGATTGAAGAAAGATAGTTGTAGGCTTGGATACTTGATGGTGCCTCCAAGTTGCTCTAGCTCTGCTCCCTGAGGCGGCACATGAGCTGGGGTGGAGGTTAAGTGGAATTCAGTGGTAGCATATGGCTAAGTGGAGGGGAGGTCCTGACCAAACAGTGGCAAACAGCTGTCACTGGGCAGGTCCAGGAAGGCATGATGGTCTTTCCTGATGGGCCAAACTGCTTGAAAACAAAGACCTGGACGCAGGCAACATTTAGATCCTCAGGAAAATAGCCAAAGTTTCTGGTAGTAAAGAGTAAGGCTTCATCACAGGCCCAGGCTCAAAGGAGCAGGAAAAGGATAGGATACAAGCGGGATGGGGAACAGGAAAGAGCCTGATGGGCTCCTGTCCTCAAGGGCCTGGAAGTACAGCTAGGTTAACACGGTGGGAATTTAGGCACAAGAGGATTAACAGCCATTTATCAAAACTAGAATCTAAGATGGAACCTCTGTGCCATGAACAGGAGAAAAGACAAATCAGAAGCAAACTGATGCTGACGCACACCTTAATTTCTTAAATCTCCCCCACTGTCGAATGAGAGCCTGGAATGAGATTGACCGGAAGTGGAGAGATCTAGGGGCCTCAGCACACCTTCGTTCATTCACTCATTCACTTAAAAAACATTCTGGGGCTTCCCTGGTTGCGCAGTGGTTGAGAGTCCGCCTGCCGATGCGGGGGAAGCGGGTTCGTGCCCCGGTCCGGGAGGATCCCACGTGCCGCGCAGCGGCTGGGCCCGTGAGCCATGACCGCTGGGCCTGCGCGTCCGGAGCCTGTGCTCCGCACTGGGAGAGGCCACAGCAGTGAGAGGCCTGCGTACCGCAAAAAAAAGAAAAAAGAAAAACCATTCTGTGATAAACAACTCTGTGCCAGGCACTGTGCTAGGCACAGAGAAGAAGTGGAGAGTAAGGCGACATAGTGCAGCAGAGGAAGAGAAAGAAAGACATCCTTACAAGGTCTAGGCAGGCTGCCGGGAAACACAGCGCGTGGGGAAGAATCCAAAGGAGGAGCTGGGCGATGTGGGATGAAAGAAAAGAGGCAGGTCAAAACAGCATCTCAGAGTTACACCATGTTGTCTCCATAAGTTAGGTCTCTCTTTGCACATGGTATTCAGTAATTTGATCTTTAATGAGGGAGAACTTACCTCTTGCAGTAAGTTGTCCTTTCACTAATTATACTGTTGATTCATATCCAACTCTAATGAACATCACTAGGGTGTAACTAACACAGCCAAACAACATCTGTGGTTTCGATCTCCAAACGGTTTCTCCCCATCCATGCCCCACCTCCCCATATCTGTAATGGTACCCACCATCCTCTATTCGGACCAACTCAAAACCTAGGAGTCATCCATGATTTCTCCCTTTGCCTCGTCACTTCTGTTCCCAAGAGCGAACCCATCAACACGTTCTATTCAAAGTCTACCTCCAAAATATATCCTGAATCCATTTACTTCCCTCCATCTCTACAGCCATTCCCTAGCAAAGGACACTAACATCTCTTACCTCTACTACTATAGTAGCCTCCTAACTGGTTTCCCTGTTTTTGTTTGTGACTCTCCCTAAATCCACTCTCTGCCAGAGTGATCATCTGCCTAGAGACATCCAGTGGTGACCTGTCCCGCTTCGAGACCTTGCTTAGCCACACTTGTTCTTAAGTTCTGGTCCCTAATCCCCATAAAGGACAATGACCTAATAGAAATCTTTTATCTCAGCAGCTACTAAGTTCAGTGGCCAAAATGAAGGCATTTTAACTTCAGATGTCTTCAGTCGCTTAATCTTGCAAATCTCTATCTGCTGGTTATTGTGAAGAGTAAGTTTACTGGGAACTCTGGTAAGTTCCAACAGAACCTATCTGGTAGACCTAACCATTTATTTTTTAAGATTGGGGCATCTGAAGCATCATATTGGAGCGAAATAGAGTCCTGGAGTTTGACTTTGCCTAACACTGCATGTGGAGCTATGACTAGCAGTTTTCTGATTAGTACACGATAGCAAGTGTAACATTTCAGTGCTTAGAGAAAATCACTGGGCTGAATATGCTCTTCCTACAACCAGGGCCACAGTATCATCAGAGAATACAGGTTAAATTCTATGGTACTATTAAAGGCCTTTGGTAAAAAATGTTTCTTTCCTCTTGGTACTAATTCCTGCCTCCTTAAGGAGAATAAACTTCTGGCTAACAAATCTAATCTTGGGTGTCCAAGATAATAAGAGGCACTATTTTGGGGGCCAGAAATCACACTACGGGCTTCCTATCCAAAATCTCTAACTCTCACAATCACGGCAAAGGTTAGCCTCATTTTATATGCAAGGAAACTAAGGCTGCAGGACCACACAGTTGGGTGAAAGTACAGCCCATTTTCGAAGAACAGTCTGTCCAGGTCTAAGCCCTGTGCTATTTTTATTGTCAACACACTGTCTCCAATTTCCTTGACCAATTAGGCAAGAAGAATGTCAGCTCACCTGACATCTTTAGAGAATAAAATAAGCCTTATAATATGACGGAAGTGAAACAAAAAAGAGAATAAAAAGGGAAAGTGCAGAGAGCGTAATAAAGGAGAAAATTGGCACAAACCCTTATTATTGTTTGAGGTAGAGAGAGTTTATTGGATTTCTAGCAAAATCCACTTTATCTTTTCAATTCAATCAGATTGATAAACCCTCTGAAGATTTATACCATGCTGTCATTGTTTTTCTGACCCATCTGGTGACTGTGATCATGTTCAAACATTAAATGGGAGGAAAATAAATGTGCATTCTTTCTGGAACGGCACACACATATGTTCTCAGCCTAACAAGTCAGATTCAGCTGAAGAAGACACACACACAAAAATGGATCCGCTTAAACAGGAATGGGCTCAAATCAGTTCCCGGGCAGCTGCTTTATTTTGAGCAAAGCTGCATGTAATACTAGATGGGATTAAATATCTCTTTTTCTGATGAGGGGCCAGCCAAATGTCTCCTAGTTTCTAACTTTGTCCCCTTGGTTGGATCTCCAAGAGGAACTAAGAAGGCCTTCCAGGAGATCTTCTGTTGAATATGTCACTCAAGATTCTTCCTCACCAGACCTTTAGTGATTGGAGAAAAATGTCTCTAGGTGAATTGTCTGAGAATAAATCATTTTAATCTGCAGAGAACCTGATTTCTTATTTAAGCACTCTGGGACCTCTGGGAAATACTTTTTTAGTTATTTATTCTTTTAAGTAAGGTGTTGATATTTACTGTCATTTTTAATGGCATGCTAAAAAAAAGGATATTCTCTCTCTCTCTGACTGAAGGTACAAATTAGCTGAAGGTAAATTCTCTTGTTTGCACAAAAGGATCGCAAGAATATCTTGTTTTGAAAAGCATAGATTTGCCTAAGAATTTCATGAGGAATTCCCGTGTGTCACTTAAGGACCAAACAGCTTTTGTGTCCCATTTCACAGATAAGAAACTCAGCCAGACAGGTATAAAATGACTTTATTGGATGGTAAATTCCAGATCTCCAAGCCTAAGTCAGACTATGAGACGCCAAGTTCTTAAAAACCACATTTCCTTCCTTTAGGTATGTTTTGCAACTGTACTCTTTTTAAGATCACTCTTTTGTTTAAATTCCCTTTCTGACTTGAAATGACCTAGTATTTCATTCTATTTTTGTATCTGTCTTTGCTTTCACGAGGTAAAATTCGCTTTCTACTTGTGATCTTGGGTTTTAATTTGTGATATTCTCTGGATCTTCCTGAGGATAAAAAAATTCTTGTGACGGAGCAGGTAGGCACTCTGACTGTATGGGGGCAGGTGCTAACATTCACGCTGCTCGGGAGGGTGTCAGCATGCCAGGTATGCTTCTCAGCCTCTGCTGTCACTCTCTTCTCTGCTAATTCATATATTCCCACAGCCTGTTCTGCTTCTGGAACTTGGAGGTCTTGCTCCAAGCCAGCCTGCCTGAGTTTGAGAAGAATCACATATGAAGTTCTGGAAATTGAGCATTAACTGAGTGAGAGAAGAAATATGAAAAACAACTTATCATTCCACCAAATGTCAGGTCCCTGACATGTGCATCTGTGGAAGAGGCTCAGTGACCCCTTGAAATAAACTATTTCATCTCCTGACAATGTTTTTAAAGTGTGGCCTTTGTGAACTAGCAGGGTCTGGGCTCCCTAGGTGATTCTTCTGCATGGTGATCTCTGAAAAACACCTGTTTTAAGAGGTAAATCATCCTATTTAAGAAAATTCCATCTTGGATGGAAAACAGAAGGGTGGTGGGAAATGAAGGGTACATTTTAGACATTTCTTGGCCACTATGACAGTGTGTTTTCCAGCCTTACAGAAGTATAATAGACATACAACATTGTGTAAGTTTAAGATGTACAATGTGGTGATTTGTTACATGCATATGTTATGAAATGATTACTACAGTAAGGTTAACTAACATTTCATCTTCTCACATGATTATCTTTTCGTGTGTGTGGTAAGAAGATGTAAGATCTACCCTGTTTGCAACCTTCAAGCATATAATACAGTATTGTTAACTATAGTCACCAGGCTGAATATCAGATCCCCAGAACTTACTTATCTTATAATTGGAAGGTGCTACACTTTAACCAACATCTCCCATTTCCCCCAGCCTCCAGCCCCTGACAACTACCATTCTACTCTTTGTTTCTATGATATTGCCTTTTTTTTTTTTAATTCCATGTATAAGTGAGATCACATTGCATTTGTCTTTCTCTGTCTGATTTATTTAACTTAGCATAACGTCATCAAGGTACACCCATGTTGTCACAAATGGCAAGTTTTCCATCTTTTTATGGCTGAATGATATTTTATATGTGTATATATATATATATATATATATATATATATATCTCACATTTTCTTTATCCATTCATCCATCAATGATACTTAGGCTGTTTTCGTGTCTTGGCTGTTGTGAATAATGTTGCAATGAACATTGTGGGTGTAGATCTCTTCAACACAGTGGTTTCATTTCCTGTGGCTACTTACCCAGAAATAAGATTGCTGGATCATATGGTAGTTCATTTTTAATTTTTTAATGAACGCCCATACTTTTTCCCACAGTGGCTATACAAATGACAGTATTCTTTAAAGCATTAAAATATTAGAAAATACCTTTGAGCAGAGATTGATTTGGTGGCCTGGAAATAGAAGTTCTTTGTTTCAGATAGCTTACCCTTTGTTTTATTACTGTGAGAAACACACAAGCTTGCCTCTTTACTTTTTATTTTTCATGGATGGAAAGGCATTTTATTTTAAATATAGCATTTTTTAAAAATATTTATTTAAATATATTTAAATAAATTTATTTAAATTTATTTTAAATATAGTGTGTACATGTCAACCTTAAACTCTCAATCTAACCCTCCCCCCTGGTAACCGTAAGTTCATTCTCTAAGTCTGTGAGTCTGTTTTGTCAATAAGTTCACTTGTATCATTTTTTTTTAGATTCCACATATAAGCAATATCATATGATATTTTTTTTCTCTGTCTGACTTACTTCACTCAGTATGATAATCTCCAGATCCATTCATGTTGCTGCAGATGGCATTATTTCATTATTTTTAACAGCTGAGTAATATTCCATTGTATATATATATACCACATCTTCTATATCTGTTCATCTGTCAATGGGCATTTAGGTTGCTTCCTTGACTTGGCTATTGCAAACAGTGCTGCAATGAACATTGGGGTGCATGTATCCTTTTGAACCATGTTTTTCTCCAGATATATGCCCAAGAGTGGGATTGCTGGGTCATATGGCGGTTCTATTTTGAATTTTTTAATGAACGTGCATACTGTTTTCCACAGTGGATATACAAGTGACAATATTCTTTAAAGCATTAAAATATTAGAAAACGTCTTTGGGCAGAGATCGATTTGGTGGCCTGGAAATAGACATCTTTGTTTCAGACAGATTCCCCTTCATTTTACTGCTGTGAGAAACACACAAGTTTCCTCTTTAAAATGTGGCTCATTAACATGTCATCTATTCTGGTTCTGTTTGTAAATGGCTTTAACTAAGCCATGTTTCTTCAAAAACTTGGGTTGATGAGAATTTCGTCTGCTTGGTTGGTTGACTGATTGGTTAACATCCATCTTTTCTACATTACAGTTGCTACAGACAGCAGCAAAGATTCATTATTGAAAAGGACCATGGTTTTATTTCTCACACTAGTATGGTTTTGTTTGCTTATCAGCTGGAATTTATCAGCAGTTATTTTAATTTATTTACCTATTATTTCTAACACAAATAAAAGCTTCTAAAAAATTGTCATCCAGACATTTAACTTAGAAGAGAAATTAAACAAAGGAGAAAGGAAGATAAAGCTGGTTTTCAGCTAGAGGAATTAGGTTGATAGACCATATAAAGGAAAACAGGATTAGAAGACATGACTTACTTTTTTGTCTGGGTCCAACCTCAGGGGTGGAGGAAGGAGGGTTAGCCTAACTGAGAGGGTTCCCAAAGCCAGACCTGGAGGAGAAAGTCTCTTCTCGAAGGTTGCTAAGTATGTCAGAAGAGGTCAAAACCAAAACTTGTGCAAGGCATGGGGGTCCAATAAGCCCAGGAGTCCTGTAATGGAGGATTCTAACCCAGGAAGTGGTGCTCCAGAAAGTAATAGTGCAGGTACAGCTTGGCTTCTTAACTGGAAGTGACTTTATATTCTGCACCTGGGGGCTTCCCTGGTGGCGCAGTGGTTGGGAGTCCGCCTGCCGATGCAGGGGACACGGGTTCGTGCCCCGGTCCGGGAAGATCCCACATGCCACGGAGCGGCTGGGCTCGTGAGCCACGGCCGCTGAGCCTGCGCGTCCGGAGCCTGTGCTCCGCAACGGGAAAGGCCGCAACAGCGAGAGGCCCGCGTACCACAAAAAAATAAATAAACAATAAATAAATAAATAAAATATTCTGCAGCTGGTTGTGATGCGCTAGCTGCTGCCCTGGGGACAGGAGGGCCAGCTGTAGGTCGAGGCTACGTATGGCACAGGTTGCAAGTTCTGAGTGAATGTTTTTGAACTGCAGTTCTGTGCCCATTTGTGGGTCAAAAATTATTGGATAGCAAAAGGGTTTTTCTAATTTTCATGAAACAATAAAATATGATAGAATAGATAGTACAAAACAGAATAGAGGACACTGCACGGTGTGTGTGTGTGTGTGTACCATTTTATAATGTATTTCGTATTTCTTAGTATATGTCAAGGTCAAACAAAGTTTGAGAAACAAAATAGTTTTGCAGATAGGCCTTGCCTGCCCTAATTCCAGTCATGACATGCACATGCATAGATAGGTCTGCATCCTCTGTCTTGTCTCAGTGTTCACTCAGCACCAGCCTCCCTCATGCACTGGGGCTAGAATTGGCCCTGTTGGTTCACCTCGTCAAGGGAAGTTTCTTGGGAATCCACACAGCCTCCAGCTTCAGCCTTTCCTATGACCCCATCACATGCACCAGGCTCTTCAACTAGATTTCTATCCTAACTGGCACTCAAATTCCTAGGTAGTCCTGGAACTCTGCTTTTAAAATCCAGAGTGCTTCATGAGAGCCCTAACAACCTGCCTAATTATTGCTTGGTACCTCTTCCCAAGAATGAAAACCCTGCCACTTTACCCCACACATGAACCTGAGTCCTGTGTTCACCCAAAGCTGCCCTCCTGGAACTATGCCTATGTCATAATTCAGACCATCACCACTGCTAGAAACTCTGGTTAATGATGCCCCCAGAGCAACTTCAAGCCACCTCTCAGCTGGAACTATGAATCATGATGACTCAGGCGGAGCAGAGCCTTGAGATTTGTCTAGAGGAGTGGCTCTCCAAGTGTGGTCCCAGATAAGCAGCATCAGGAATACATAGGAACTTGCTAGAAAGGCACATTTTGGGGCCCACGTCAGACCTACTGAATCAGAAACTCTGGGGGTGAGGCCAAGCACCGTGGGCTTTAATGAGCTTTCCAAGTGACTGTGGTACACAGTACAGTCTGAAGACCACTGCTCTGGGGCAGAGGGAAAGGTACTCAAAAAACTATTGACACCTGAAAACAAAGACAGACCATCTTCTCTCTTCTGTTGCCTCACATAGATTGCGATGGTGCCACACTCAAACGAAATGTGTTCGTGTATTAACTCTTTAATACATTAGGACAGAAATAGTTCCACTGCAATCTTTACTCTTTGTTCTTTGTTTTTACTCAAAGTATGAGGACATTTAAGAAGACCTGATTGAATAAAAACTGAGAAATAATAACATAACTGTTTTGAAGTTTGCAGGTTTCCAGAATACTAAAAAAGTTTCCGCTTGCTAAATTTCCTTTTTCCAGCTGGGATTGTCGGCAAAGGAGATACGAATCTCAGGAGGCATCTTTTATTCTCATGAAAACACAAACCAGTGTTTGGTGTTTGTTTTGTCTTGTTTTATGAGTTTCTTTCTTTACACTCAAAAGTTTCAGATAAAACTCCAGACATTAGGTTCCTTATCCCAACTGTGCATTTTTTGGTTTGCCCATCAGACAGTGCCTTAAAGCCCAGATCACTGCTGAATTGTACAGTAATTTACATGTAACCATCTTGAGAAGACAGCATGCCTTAGTGATAAACAAAGTTTCTCAGTATTTTTTGGTCTACGATCCATTTATAAACCTCTTAGTAAAGAGATGTCTCCTTCTGGTCATAAGCCTACTCCTCTGTTAACGCTTAGCCTTCCAAGCACAGATGTGCGCAATGATTTTTGCATTTACACACATATTCACCACCTCTAGACTAGAAACACTGATTTAGACAGACAACAGAAACTACAAATTAATCGATACAAATAAACATGGAGTTGGGATTCATGTACCTCATGTTCTACTTAAACCTGTCAATGACAGGCAGTGGGCATATATTTTTCTGGCCTGGTCACCATGCCTTCCTTGGGGGAGCGACCCCTCCACCGTCCTATAGAAGCCTCCTTAAACCACATAGTGCAGGTGGAATTGATACCGCCTTCCTGTTGAAGAGATGGCCGTAACCCACACTAGGTCCCCCACAGGACTGAGCCCATGTCTCTGGGCACAGTGATTAGATCAGGAATGTGTCTCAAACTAAGCCAATCATAATGTTCCCAGGACTCTTGTCATGAGAGGCAGCCACTCCTTCTCTATAACCATGAGCATTGAAAGCCGCAGGCATCTGGAACATCTGGGGGCCATTGCACCACCTCCCGGGGAGAGAACTAGAGGAAGGCCAGGCAGAGGGAAGTATATCTAAGAGCATAGGAGCCATTTACGCCCAAGGTCAAGGGCACCTCCTCTGACTCTCTAGTTAGCTGTGTCAACCGATTATTCTTTTTACAAAATCTAGTTTGAGTTGGGTTTTCATCATTTGCAGTCAAGAGCCTTATACAGTTGGCTGAATATTCCTGTAAATTGGCTTTGTAATTTATTCAATAAATGGGAAAATCGTTCTCAATGGCCTTTTTCCAGATCTATGACGCTAAAACATAGTCTATTCCCTAACTTGGGCAGATTATTTTCTAATATAGCATGCCAGTTTATCTATTCCTCGACCAGTTTTAGTTAAATGAAATCAGATTTATCCTGCTTAGGTTTTCTGTGAAGATTAATTAAGCCAAAATTTATGGATACCGTGAAGAGAAACTCTTCCCTTCTGGCCTGATGCAAAACTATTCCCTGGTGCTCAGACCCTGGAGTCGGTAAGTATGGGCTGTGTAAGGTCCTCTGTCTTCTTGCCATTGACCTTGTTTTATAATGAGTACATCAGCCCCTTATTTGGTTCTGGTGAGAATCCAAACAAAGAACAAAAGCAAAATGCCTCGATAATATTTGCTGACGTATCGTGAACAGTTATATCGTAAGAACCAAAGCATTGGCGGCCCTGATAAACCCTAATGAACACAAGAAAAGGTTGTGCTGCACTATAAACAGTTTTTTTTTTTTTTGTATATAAATGTCACATGAAAGGCAGTGGGATTAAAGATTTATGCTGTGGGGTTGCCTGGAAAATATCACCCAAGCACTATTGTTCCTTTGGCAGTAGATGTAGCGGCACTCACTGTTTGTTTAATCTGGGCCTCTCTTTCTGAGAACTCTCTGCACTGTCAAAATAGTTCTTTGTTCTTAGTGTATATGTGTAGAATTTTATTGAAAAGAACTGGACCATTTTACTTCTTTTATTAAAAAAAAAAAAAAAAAGACCAGAGGCAAATACAAGAAAATGTTGACAAAGTACACCTCTAGGTATGGGGAACACAAGTGTTCTTTTATATATTAAAAAGAAAGTACTTGGATTCTACTGGTTATACCAAGTCATTACCCATAAATAACAAGACTCCAGAAGGATTTGTATATTTATTTTCTGTCCTAATACTAACCCTTAGTGATTAAAAAAGAAAAAAAGTTCTTATCAAGTATCATTACTTTGACCCAAGAGATGAAAAATAAGCCGCTTTTTATTTTAACGTCTTTACTGGAGTATAATTGCTTTACAATGGTGTGTTAGTTTCTGCTGTGTAACAAAGTGAATCAGCTATATGTATACATATATCCCCATATCTTCTCCCTCTTGCGTCTCCCTCCCACTCTCCCTATCCCACCCCTATAGGTGGTCACAAAGCGCCGAGCTGATCTCCCTGTGCTATGAGGCTGCTTCCCACTACTATCTCTTTTACATCTGGTAGTGTATATATATCCATGCCACTCTCTCACTTTATCCCAGCTTGCCCTCCCCCCTCCTCGTGTCCTCAAGTCCATTCTCTATATCTGCGTCTTTATTCCTGTCCTGCCCCTAGGTTCATCAGAACCTTTTTTTTCTTAGATTCCATATATATGTGTTAGCATACGGTACTTTTCTCTTTCTGCCTTACTCGTATGACAGACTCTAGGTCCATCCACCTCACTACAAATAACTCAGTTTCGAAGAGAATACTTGAAAACAACTCAGAACATCAAAGTTACCAAACTTGGAATCTACCCCCAAAACCTGTTTGAGTAGCACAGAGCAGAAACCCAATTCACCCTTTGTTAAAGCAGTTTCTTCACCTGTCAGATGGGAATTCTGGAGGAAGGGGGACTTAAACTCCCACAGAGAATGCTGTGGAAGGCCAATAAAGAAATTTTACATGCAGAGGAAGGTGCCATGTACATATAAACTAAACAATTATTTTGCGGATAATTTGGATTTTTATTTCTTTAGTATTATTTGATATTTTCATTATTGCTTTGCCCCTGAATAATGCCAAGAAATGGCAGGGGGGCAGGGATTTGTAGCATAAAAGCAACAGCTCTGTTCACATATGCATGAACATTTCTTTAATCAACTCTAATGTTATTAACACAATGCCTACTCTAGGAATGTAATAATTATACACCAAAAGGAATTTTTCAGACAAACTTTCTTTTCATGCCATTTAATAGGTCAATTATTGGGCAATATTATTCAC
This sequence comes from Orcinus orca, assembly GCF_937001465.1. Taxonomy (NCBI): domain Eukaryota; kingdom Metazoa; phylum Chordata; class Mammalia; order Artiodactyla; family Delphinidae; genus Orcinus; species Orcinus orca. The sequence goes on from NC_064565.1 coordinate 108,823,037, forward strand.
TCATGGAGTGTGGCATTACAGTGACCCAAAATGTATTGTTCCAAGCAGAGCTTGCTTCCAAGAGATATTAGGATTCAAATACTACAAATCTCTTAGAGTGATTGGTAGACATTCTCAAAGAAAATGTCCTGATCTTACATTGGAATATGAACAAATAAACACATTTAAATATTTAAATGTTTTATGTTAAAATATAATATTTAAGATAAGTTCCATTTTTAAAAAAAATTATTTAATTGAAGTATAGTTGATTTACAATGTTGTGTTAGTTTCTGCGGTATGGCAAAGTGATTCAATTATACATATATATTTCTTCTTTTTCATATTGTTTTCCATTATGGTTTATTACAGCATATTCAATACAGTTCCCTGTGCTATACAGCAATACCTTGTTATTTATCCATTCTATATGTAATAGTTTGCATCTGCTAATCCCAAACTCCCAGTCCATCCCTCCCCAACCCCCTTCCCCCTTGGCAACCACAAGTCTGTTCTCTATATCTGTGAGTCTGTTTCTGTTTTGTGGATAAGTTCATTTATGTCATATTTTAGATGCCACATATAAGCGATATCATATGATATTTTTCTTTCTCTGTCTGACTTAATTCACTTAGGATGATAATCTCTAGGTCCATCCATGCTGCTGCAAATGACATTATTTCATTCTTTTTTATGGCTGAGTAATATTCCATTGTATATATATACCACATCTTCTTTATCCATTCATCTGTTGATGGACATTTAGGTAGTTTCCATGTCTTGGCTATTGTAAAAACTGCTGCAATGAACATTGGGGTGCATGTATCTTTTCGAATTATAGTTTTCCCAGGGAGCTCCTTTGCCCTCTTTCTACGATGTGAGGATACAAGAAGTCAGCAGTCTGCCACCCAGAAGAGGGACTTTACCAGAACTCAACCATGCTGGTACCCTGATCTTGGACTTACCAGCATCCAGAACTATGAGAAATAAACTTCTGTTGTTTATAAGCCACCCAGTCTGTGGTATTTTGTTATAGCAGCCTGAATGGGCTAAGACAATATATAAGCACAGCGCATAGAGTTACATAGGTTAGTATGAACTAAATACTATAATGTAACCTATAAAGGAGGGGTTTTTAAAAAGTGGATATAGGTAAGACACATCTTTCAATTCTAAGAGCAGAGATCAATACTGACATATGTGATGAAAAAAGAGAATTGTAAATATATCATTTTGTGTTGCCAGGAAACTATCAGAAAAATAAAGCCAGAAATGGTTAATTCCCAGCCCTCATCTTACTAATCTATGAACAACACTTGACCAGTGGGGAACTCCCTCCTTGATATCTTGCCTCACTTGGCTGCCAGGTCTTGGGGTGCAGCGGAGGCAGGGGCGATTCTCCTACTTCACCAGCTCCTCTCTGTCCCCCTCGCCGCTTCCTCCTCTGCAAACTTGTAGTGTCAGGGTGTCCCAAGACTGTACTCATTCCCTGGGAAATGACAGTCCCTTAGCATAAGATCACCTGCATACTTTTCTAAGATTTTGAAAATTGCAATTAATTTTGATAATTTTAACTGACAAATATTTATTAAGTACCTATGACATGCAAGGTACTATATTATATCCTTGGGCTGCATTTTTCCTTCAAGAACTTTCTGTGTTGATGGAAACGTTATCTGCACTGTCTAATATGGTAGGCATTAGTCCATGTGGTTATTGAGTAGCTGAAATGTGGCTAGAGTGTAACCGAAGAATTAAACATTTTATTTTATTTTATTTTATTTTAACTTTAATAGCCCCATGCGGCTAGTGGCTACCATATTCAACACCGTATTTCGAGGGACTCAGCTATGCAAAGGATATTTATGGTGGTGCTTGATTCTTGGATCTTACCTTTTAACAAGGAAAGGATCCCACAAAAACAAAACAAAACAAGAAAGTTTTAGAATATAGAGGATAAAAAAGTCTTTATCACTACTAAAAATGGGTCAACGTCATTGAACTATAGCATATAAAGCTTTCAGAAAGCTGATTTTAATTTTTACTGGTAAAAGATAAAGAAGGTCAAATCAACTTCTTTCATTGTTAAAATGTTTGGCTTCTTTTTAAAAAGCATTGGCACATTCATTCCATTTTTAACTTTGTAAATTTTGGTGACTTGAGAAGAGAAAGCTCTGAAATGCACTAAAGAAAGCCCATTTTAGCCAACTTTAATTTTGGTCTTCCTTGTTTTTCAATGGTGTGTCTTAAGTTTCAAAGATCTCACTAGAAGTGTTATTTCATCTGTCTCTAATTCTGAACTTCCTGCTTTGAATTTGTTTCCTGATATTCATCATATGCCTTGTGAATGTCTCCCTGAATCACTGATACATGCTTTTTATTATTGTAAACCTTTGTGTGTTCACAGTCCACTAATGGAAATAATAATCTCAACTCGTTTCTGGCAGAGAAGGGAAATATCTGACATTTCATTCTAATTTACATTCCATTTTATTAGAATTTCTATTCTTTATGGTGCATTGTCTCAGAGCAAATTTTCACATGACAGATATCTAGGTTTTAGTTGCTTAGACATTTTGAGTATTTAAAAGGAAAATTTCTTTATTTATAATTTTAAACTATTTTTGAAATGAATAAACATCTACTATACTTGTATATTATTAACTATTGTGATCTATTTCATATTCCAAAAGCCACACCCACCATTATTTTCAAGGCATGCCTCTCTCTCTCTCTCTCTAGACTTAATTATTGGTCTCGTATTAGCAAACTGCTGGGAGACACACCCTTAAGCTTTCTAAAATCCAGCTGAAAGGATGTTCTAGATGCCATTTGATTTTTTTCAAGTGTTTTTTAAAAGGTGTTACAGCTCAAGACTTGCTTTTGGTCTTAAAGCCTTGGAGTAAAGGCTGGAGTAGGCGGCCATATCTTGCTGGAGGACCTGAACTCCACGCTCTCAGGCTATATCTTCATTTAAGAATTACTTACTGAATGACACCACAGAAATGCAAAGGATCGTAAGAGACTACTAGGAACAACTCTATGCCAATAAAATGGACAACCTAGAAACAATGGACAAATTCTTAGAAAGGTACAATCTCCCAAGACTGAACCAGAAAGAAATAGAAAATATGAACAGACCAATTACCAGTGACAAAATTGAACCACTAATTTTAAAATACCCAAGAAACAAAAGCCCTGGACCAGATGGCTTCCCAGGTGAATTCTACCAAATATTTAGAGAGGAGTTAACACCTGTACTTATCAAACTGTTCCAAAAAATTGCAGAGGAAGGAACACTTTCGAACTCATTCTATGAGGCCACCATCACCCTGATACCAAAACCAGACAAAACTATCACAGAAGAAGAAAATTACTGAATGGAAAGATAGCATAAGAAACTTTTTTTTTCATAAACCAGCACGTTCTAGGTCTCTACGGTCCCTCAAAATTCTATTTCAAACCTGCTACGTATTTTCTGAGTTCATCATATGTAGCTAAAAGAAGGCTGCCAATACCTCAACAATAGAAACCATGTTGCCTAAGTCCACAGTTCACTGGTTACATTGCTATCTTCTAGTTTATCGCAGAAGATTGTTATACCAAATGCTTCATGGTTATATAACATGAGTCATCATTTCTTCAGGCTTTTATGATAGTTTCTTCAACATTTTTCCAACATATACCCACCATCCAGTTCCATATCTTTTAGGTTTTTCTTGCAGCCAATACCAGACAATACAAATTCCTATATAGGTTTGTTATTGCTACAAAAATGTTGTATAACAAACAGCAAAAGATCTCAGAGGTATGCAACGATAAATATTTATTTGGTTCACTTATCTGTGGATTGGCTAGGGATCTGCTGATCTAGGCTGGGGCAGTTCAACAGGTTGACTCTTTTCCTTGAGATTCTCATCTTCCTCCTGGAACCTGTGGACTAATCTAGGAATATTCTTTTCATGGCAACAGCAGAAGGCAAGAGCATTTCCAGCCTCTGTTGGGTCACACCCACTAATATCACATTTACCAAAGCAAATCGCATTCTAAAACCAAATGAAGCCAAAGACAGTCACATGGCCAAGTCCAACATTAAAAGAGTGGGAAAGTTTACTTCTTCTATGGAAGAGAAAAGGAAGGGACTATATCTGACAGTTATTAAATCTGCCACAAGAAAAAATCTTGTTTCTCTTTTTGATTTCTTTCATAATTCCTATATAAGTTAGGGAAACTTTGGGTGTAAGCAACAAAAATCAATCTGGTTAACCTAATAACAAAGGGGATTCATTGGAAGGGTTTGAAGAAATTCATAAAAATCAGAGAAAAATCTGATCATATAGGCCTCAGAAAGGATTAGGGCCAGGAAGTCTTCAAAGATGTAGGTGATAGAAACTCTTGGTCTCTGGGGGATTCTGCATAGAATGGGGGAAATTTTCCCATCAAGTCACCCGCTGAAGATTCAACTTGCCAAGACAGATCTAAGCCAACCTGTTCAGCCTTAGGCCAGTAAAGAGCCAGGGTACTGTCCCACCAAATCTACACATAACAGGGCAGATTTGGCCCTTAAAGGAAAAGCAATGTTTTGTTATCAGAAATAAGGGAACTGCATGCTAAGAAGGCAAAATCAACAGGTGTGCACCCCAGTTACCAATCTATTGGAATTTTAAGGATGTTAAACCTGTCAAAAGCAGTATATTGTGCTAACCCACTTACACAAATTTATCCAGTAAAGACTTGAATGAAGAAATAAATCTGTGTCACTCTAGTCAACAATGTGCATCAGAGGCCTTGGAATCAGAAGATCTGGGAGAAAGTTCCAGGTCTACCATGGACTAATTATATGACCTTAGGCAAATCACTTAATGGAAACTTGTGTGGCTTTTCCTAATGAATGACTTTCTCATTCACGTACTGCTACACAGTCAGGCCCCAGTTTATGTCTTACTCTGTAGTTAATCTCTCTTTATTTTTCCGTTCTATTATTCTTAGTGAAATAATATTGATGAGATATTATTTTATTTGAATTGACCTCATGGAAATCTCCCCCTCTTCCTTCATACAAGGGAAGAGGAGGCCCAGTGCCCCTTGCCTCAGGAAATTGTTTTGTGTGTGGCAGAACCTCCTGGCATTTGTGGTTCCAAGAACTTAAACCCATTAAGAGATCATGCTGGTGCCTCTGAGGAAAATATAAGAAATCAAGAGAGGGAAGGATTTCCCCGAGGGTTGAAAGAGCTTTCCTGAGCTAAGAGTAAGAGAAAGAATAATAAGAGCAAAGTCTCAAGTGGGGCTCAGAAGAAACACACACACTCATACACTCTCTTCACCTGTTCTACCTCTTGGGCAGAGGTTCATGGGCTCATGTCCAAGCCTACAGGGCCCTGGGAAGCCCCCCTGAAATCTTCGTGTCCCCTCACGGCATCAAGCTTAGGGACATTCAGCCACTAGGCTCTAAGGGGTCCATAAGAAAAATAAATAAATAAATAAGACTATCACATCTGTAGGAAAACAAGGACCAATGCAGCCCATGGAATCTCAGAGAACACCTCAGTGAACAGATGGCTAATGAACTGATCATCTCTCATCCCTAAAACTTGCTATTGCACCAGGAGGGAGTGAGCAAAGCTCTGCATTGTTTGAGACGAAGTTTCCACCATGCCAACATATGGAGCTGGAAACAGGAATTAAACTGAGTTACAGGAAAAATAAAGTCATATTTTGTGCACACCAAGGGATGCAGTCTGAGATCCATACTAGCTATCTATGTACATGCTTGCCTTCCCAATTAAATTGTGAGCTTCTAGAAGACACCAAACAGACTCCTTCATTCTTACAGCAGGGCCTCCCAGATGTTAATGTTCACTTGTATCATCTGGATCTCATTAAAACACAGATTCTGATTCAGTAAAGCTGCGGTGAGGCCCAAGATTCTTTATCCCTAACAAATTTTCAGATGATGCTGGTCATGAGTAGCAAGGCCACAGAGATTCTTAATGATCTACACATGTAATAGATGCCAGGGTGAAGGGAAGAACAAACAAGTGAAAAATGATGATTGAATAACTTGAAGAATTGTGAAATGTGCTGATTCTATTCACCTTTCACATTTTTACTTCCAGGCCCAGAATAGGAGAGATGGAAGGTACAACATATGTACAACACTATGCTAAATGAATTCATGGGGACATGTTAAAATGATCAATTATTCTTCTAGTCAGTACTATTTATCCATTCCACTACTATTTATTAAGTGTTCAAGCATCCATGCTAGGGAGGTAAACAAAAGGCCCACACCTCATGCTACTATATCCTAATTAGGTTTATTAACTTTTTGACTCTAGGCTAGACAGAGTGTTGGACATATGTTATCTCATTTGATCTGTAAAAGAACTAGACAAATGAGAATACTGAGGGCCGTAGTGATAAAGTAACTGGCTTAAAGCCATTTAGCTAATAAAAGGTAAGGTATGGATTTGAACTTGATTTTCTTCATGTTCAGTCCTCTTTACAATATCCTAGTGAACAAAATGTACCATTAAACACATTGTTAGAAGTGATCATTAGGCTCTTCATACAGGCCATAAAACCCCATTGCTAGGTGAGAAACAGCAAAAAAAAGTCTTACCTTCTTAGTCAAAAAGATTTTTATTTACAAAAAAATATGCTCATTGGGTAACTGCACATCAGGAGGCATCTGATTCCCATCTGGCTAATAGGCAGTAATCTCATATGTGAAACCGTTTAAATATACATCTTTATTTTAAATACTTTGTGGATTTATTGGTCTTCCATGAAAGACAAAGTTATGGTCTCAGTGGTTATTACCATATCACTGAAGACATTACAAGTCCTCGGAGAGCCAACTTCTAACAAAATGAGGACAAATGTAAAGAATTAATAACTCTAGCAGTTTAGGCATTTTTTTGTTTGCAAAGAAATTTCTCTCCCAGCTCTACAAGAACTCACTCTACAAGAGTAAGTTCTCTTGGAGCAAAACTGATTATTACCTTACAGAGAAAATTCTTACAGCTGGCATTATGCTGCCCAGGGGCTGCAGAGAGACCAGGTAGCTTGGGAAAGAAACACAGGTAATATGGGTAGCAGCACCACAGCTGAGGCTCTCATTCAATTGTGAGTTGCATGTTAAAAGACACCATGGGAAAAAAAAGACACTATGGACTTCTGCTATACTTGGACTCTTCTCTTACTTAGATAGTTCTCTTCAACAGAATATGCTTCATTTAGCAACATAGTACCCCAATCAGTTACTAATAGACAGTGGTCAAGAAATGCATGTGTTAAATACATGCTGCAGAGTGCATACAAAATCCAATTAATATTATAATTGTCTCAATATTCTAATATCAATGGGGTTAGTGAGGGGTGGCTGTCACAAAGCAGAGATAACCTTGGTACCCAACACTACAGCCAGAGTGACCATGGTTTGCCCTGTACAGCCCTGGTTTACCACCATTGCTAATAGCAACACTTTTCACTTTCACATGTGTTCCCATTTGAACAACAAATTATAGAGTCACTTTATTTCTGACTCTCTTGTCTGCACAAACTTCGCTGCTTGCCAATTTGCAGATTGAGCTGGGAATCCTGCCACACAGAGAGAAATGAGTGATGAGTATAGATCCCAGTGTCCTCTGATTAGGGAAATCGTAGGGTAAATCAACAGTCAACAGCAACACCACCTCAGATCTCCACCATGAATATCTGAGATTTATATGTTTTTTTCCATTTCTTATTAATTTCTTATACAGGGGCAAATACAGTCATTATCACCACATGACAAATGATGAAGCTGAAATAAAGAAAAGCTAGTTAAAAAGTGTATGATCACCTACTTGATGATGAGCATATCGTAGGTGGGGATAAAAACACTTAAAAAATAAAATACATTATTCTATCCTCAGGGGGTTTAGAATTTATTGTGGGAAAGCATAGGCTAATGGAAAAAAAGTAAGAATAAATGTAGACTGATATTATGCCTAAGTGTTGAAAGAGCTCTCTCAAGGTTACATAATAAATATACCTCAGAGTTAAAAATAGAGGAAGTGGATGGAAAATAAAGATTTATCGAGCACATGGTATGGGTCCATATGAGCTAGCTTTAGGTCTGATTTCACTTAATTCTCATTACAAGTCCTATACAGGCAATAAGGATTTCTTTACAGACAAGGCAACACACCTTGAGAGATTAAGTAAGTTGCCTGAGGTCACACAGTACACACACTGGACGCCCTGAAAAAATGTTCTCTCTCCCCTGTACTGTAGGGATTGACCTCATTTCTCATAGCCCAAGGCAGAAATTGGCCAATATCAGGAATCTTATGAGTGTCTAAACTCAGAGGAAATAAATTCAAAATTGTATAAAATATAATATAGAAAAAAACAAGCAAAATAGGAAAATTATACGTGTATACATTTTAACTCTAAATAAATGAAAGAAGACTGCTTCTCCACATTTCCAAAAGCAAATTCCCATGCAGTGGTGTATGATTAGGGAAAGAAAACAAAAAGGGATTGTGTAAAACCACATACTGATCCAAAAAGACTTTGTTGAACTGGTCATGATGAATTCTCTATGAAGACCCCCCTACAGAACACAGTACTAATCTCTTCTTGCTGTTCTAACACTGATACAGCAAAACCCCTATTAGGTGCCACCACCACTGTGTGGTAGCGGGCAGCATTGCTGGGTGGTAGATGAAAGCTTCAAAGCATTCAAAACTGAATGTTTGGTCCTGCTACTGATTCCATTCACTCCCAATTTATCAAATACTTTGAAGTCACAAAGTAAGGTACTGGATGAGGAAGCAGAGCCTGGGGAGACAGTAAAACACAATTCAGGACCTCAAGTACATTACAATCCGGTGGGAAAGTGGACAAATATATTTACAAGATTACAAGTCATACATGATGAGCCAAAGTGAAGTAAAAATAAAGAGCTAGGAAGACACTAGTGTCAAGTGATGATTAATCCTAATCGCCCTTTCCCTCCCACAGGTGAACTTCAACTTCTTTATCGTTAAAAAGGGGTCCGTACAAATACCTTTTGGTATCGCTTATATGTGGAATCATCGAACTCCTAAAGTGGTTGCCAGGTGCTGGGGGGGGTGGAGGGGGAAATAGGGAGAGGTTGATAAAATAAACAAACTAGCCTTACAAGATGAGTAAGAGTTGGGGATCTCATGCATAACACGGTAAATACCGTTGACAACACTGTATAGTGTCACTGAAATTTGCTAAGAGAGAACTTGTTCTCACAAGATAAAAGGGTAACTATGGGAGGCAATGGATGTGTTCATTAACTTGATGGGGAAAGTTCTTTCACATTGTGTGTGACATATATATATATATATATATATATATATATGGATTATATATATAATCAATATGTTGCACACTTTAAATATCTTACAATTTCATTTGTCAATCATACTTCAATAAGGCTAGGAAAAAAGTGGGGGGGGGCGGCAGTTTCTTAATACCTTCTAGAACTTCCTCGCTGGGTCGCCATAAGAATGTAATTTTTTAAACATAAAATTGTCGAAAAAGTGCTTTGAAAACTGCGTGGTTGGATGTTGTTCATTTCTGCTTTAGATATTCTGCTGATCTCTTTTGTCCCCGAAAAGAGAACAAAGAAAGTTGGAATTTATATAGATGAACATGTTCCTAACTGTTCCATGAAATGTTATTTCCAAGAGGTGTTAATAGGAGATGTTTCTTTAAAAAAAAAAAAAAAAGGCAGAGGTGGTTCCAACGTTAGCAACATTGTGTACTGATTGTGGTCTCCAGACAGCCCCCCTTTGCCCCTGGCCCCTGGAGTTTAAGCTTCTAAATACTGCTCTGTAATGAGGTTTTCACTCTGGCCCCAATGAATGAGCATGATGGTTCCATCCGGTTAAAACATGCTGACAGTATGTTTTACAAACACTAGGTGTATACTAACGTGATGTCTGAATTTAAGGGTGTGGTTTGGTTTTTGTTGTTGTTGGGATTTTGCTTGCTTGTTTTTTGATGTCCCTTAGAGAACTGTGGGCCATGCGAGCGTACGCACCCTAGCTTGCGTAAGCTTGCCTGTTTCCACTAGGAGCCCTGACTCTACCGGTTAGTTCTCCCAAAAGGATGAATCTTCCGGCCCTTTGTCAGGGGCAGCCTGAGGTCCCATGCTGCTCTCCCACTCTGACCCTGGAACATGACATCACAATCGCTGTCCCCACTCTGCTCCCAATGAAGTGCATTAAATGTACACGATGATGTGTACCCGGCACCCTGCTCAGAGCTCTGAAAGCCCTAAGCTTTCCCTCTCCCGAGCCCAGACCCTCCCCCCCGCCTCAGTGGATTCAGGGGGGCTAGAGGCAGCCACAAAGCTGCCTGGAGTGTTATTCCTGTCCAGTGAGCCCGAATTCTCTGAGAAAGTCCCACTCAGTTGACAGAAAAGCCCCTGCGCATGGTTCCCACTTCGGAACTAGAGATTAGTACTTAAGCAGACAAGTTAACCGACACATCTGAGCCTCTCTGCAAAGTCACAGCACGCAGCCACACGGCTCTGTCCCTGAGAAGTCCTACAGCAAAGCACCTGTTTGCTTTTCCTTACTCTGGTTGCCCAAACTATTTGGAGCCCAGGAAACTTTTTGGCAACCTGCCTTTCTGGGTATGTATTGCTATAAACTGACAAAATCCCTGGAGGATGTGGAATAAACGCACAAGGCGGGATCTTCTGGGTGAGCTCTGATTTCAGCTTTCAGTTGTGTCAGAACAGATGGGCCAAGAAACCCTTCGCCTGTGTCTGCGAGCCAGTCCGGGAATAAGAAGTGGATGGAGCAGGTGCAGAAGAATCTGGAAGAAGGCAGAAGCCAGGGTGTGAGGCCAGAAATGAAACCAAGCGGGGACCCCGTGGGGTTCCCGGGCATGGAAGCCTTTTCATCCCCCGTTTCTCGTAGGCAAGACTCCAGCCTCCATGACCTTCCCTGAGTTCCAAAGGGCAGATTCAGACAGTTGCTAATCCACGGAGGAGCAGCTAAGAATCCACCTGAGGCGAGATTAAAGGGACCAGAGAAGCTCATCAAGATTGGGAGACCAAGCACCTGAGACCCTGCACACACCCTAATTCTCTCAGCAGCCCCACCCTTGAAGTATTGCTATAAAACTCCTCGTCACGTCCTCCCGGCTTGGGACACTTAGCTTGAGGCAGGAGCCCTCTGTGTCCCCCTTTCCCTGGCAAACTAATAAGGCTGTGCTTTTGCACCTCACCCCAAACTCTCCCCACAATTCAGTTCTTGGCGCCGGTGTCCAGAGAAGCTGAGCTTTTGGCATCAGAAGGAACGGCGTGCAATCTGCCCTCCTGGCGCCACCCCGCCCTCCTGAGCCCCCTCCAGCCTCCAGCTTGAGCCTCTGAGGAGGGAGAGCGGAGTCCAGCTCAGGAAGCCGAGGCCTGGAGGCTGCTGGCACACTGAGCACAGTGAGGGCTGCTCGGGGCGCAGAGCGATCCTGCGTCAAGGAGAGAACTATTCTTTCCACCTCATCCCCCGACCCTATTTTCTACCACAAACTGCAGCACAAGTCTGGCCCCTGAGCCCAGGGGAGCTGCCTTCTCAGGAGTGGGCAGCAGAGGGACAGGCAAGGGACCAGGCAGGGGATCCAAGGGAGAAGAATGACCTGGCTTGTGCCCAGGAGGGACACCACAACCCCTGACAATGATGCGCAGACTCTCCGGAGTGGGGAGTGGTGTTAAGGTCTTCTGGGCGCTCTGACGATAGGAGCGCTAGCCTTGGGGCCTTACCCTGCCTGTAATCCCACCCAGAGACTAAAGCTCTCCAGGCCTCTTTTGCATATCAACGAACGTTCTAGTTTCCTCCTCCTCTTTTTCCCCAGGCCACACTTCCCCACCCGCCCCGTCCCTCTGGAGCGATCAGCTCCAAGAAGGGTGTAGCTGGACTGCGGGGCCTTTCGTGTATTTTATTCAAGCGATGCAGTGGAGGGTGGTGTCGAGGCCCCCCATGGGGTTACTGGATGGTGAAATGGGCCTGTAAAACAAACGGTCAGACTTGGGTTGGGGGTTTTGCTAGTAAAGGGAGTTCCCGTTGTCTTAAATCATCCGGGATTGTTTACCGCAGAAGGCAGCCGTTTAATCTGAAACACAGACAGAAAGAACTGCAGCCGTGCATCTCGGCAGGTTTTCGCTGAACCCAACTTTTACATTCTGAGCACTGTAAGTACGGAGTAGCCTGGATGGCTCGAAGCCAAAGGGTAATGTTTCCTTTCGCTGTTGTTGAGAAAGGCATTCAGGAAAACAATTGAGCACAATAAGGGCCTTCCTGTTCCGTTGGGCAGGCAGGCGTGTGACCCACCCAGCAAATGTGGAGTGAGTCATCCTAGCTTCTTCCTCCCTTGTCAAAGGCTCTCTGAGGCCGGCTACACGAGATGAGCATCTTCGAATCCACTTCTCCTACCTCTCCAGGCACCGGGGATTTCCTCGATAACCAGGGTGGATGTCTATGCAGGGAAATGTCACCAACATATTTTGGTTGGGAAAGGCCTTGGCCCTGCGTTTCCCTGCAGCCAAAAGTCAGTTCTGCAAGCTCCCTTGCAGAATCCCACTGGGGTTGCTCCAAGAAGATTCAAAATGCCTAAATTGCATGGGCTTTTCATGACGTGGGTACACAAACTCTACCTCATGTGCTAACTAACACGTACTTGGCTAGTTGCGTGCCAGCCAATTGTAGCTGCCCACGGAGGGCAAAGAGCTGACAGAGCTCAAATAAAAGCAGCTGTATACAGAATTAATTAAAATAAGACCACACTTTACAATGTATTATGACCTTTAATTTTCCAAGCAATGCAACTGAAATACTAAGAGTTGCACTGACATGTCCTGGATGTATGAAAAGAAGCCTGGAGAGATATGGGATGGTCAACAGTCGGTTGGTAGTGGGAAAGGCAGCTCTCTCGCTCTCTCTTTCTCTCATTCTTTCTCCACCTTCTTTTTTCCTTTCTCTTTCCCCTGCCTCTAGAATTATGGTAAAATATTCTTCCATGAATGGAATCTAAAGTCTAAAAGATCTTTCAGAGTATAATCCAATAGAGATGGTAAACTTGACATCATTTCCCATACTCTATCTTACGAGTCAACACTCAGTGTTCCTCAACCAAAAGTTAAACCAATTGATATTGTTTTAAAGGCTCACAGGACACGCCACCCCAAAATATGCCACTTTGGTATACTGATTATTTTGTAGGCACTTGAAAACAGCAAATGCAGGAAGGGACTTTCTCTGAACTTCCCTTATCTGACTAAAGACAGATCCTCCAAAAGGAACTGAATTGTTGTAAATTCCTTCCCTTGGAGTTTCATCAACCACGGAAGATTGATTTATCACAGGAGGGGAGACTAGCAGTTGACACCACACCCAGACAAACTTTGTCACAAACTACCATATCTCCCATCTATTCTTCCAGGACCTCCAACTTTCCCGAAAAATCATTGAGATGGTATTGAAGCCTGAATTCTAAGCCACCTCTTTGACTCATTTTTTTCCTGGGCACCTCCCATGTCTACATGAGGTCTACATGTAAATCAATATACTTGTTTTTCTCTTATTAATCTGTCTTTTACTACAGAGGTCTCAACTAAGAACTCAGAAGTGTAGAGGGAAAATTGTTTTTCCTCCCCTACTGTTACAAGCATCCACCTTGCCTTTGCAAAAGGAGCTGCCACTCGTTGCTCATGTTTTGATAAAATAAGATGCAGAAAAGAAATTCTTTAGTACTTTATTTAATACTATATAGTATTTTGAAATGGCTATGAGTTTCAAGTCTAACAAAACCATACTTGGGCCCCATCTCTTCCATTTCCTAGCTATGCTACCTGGACATTTGACTTCTCTGTGCCTCAATTTCCTCATCTGAAAATAGGGATAATAATAGGCCTACCTCACAGGGTTGTTGTGAGGATTAAATAAGATGATTAATATGGATTATTTAGTGTCTTGCCCAGCACTCAGTAAATGTAATTACTACTAATCATCGTCATCGTCATCATCTAATCAAATTGTCACTGGATTAACTTTTTTCATTGGAAGTCTAATAAGCTGGGCTTGGCTAAGCTGAAAGCATAATGTCACCCCTTAGGAAGGTACAGCCTCTCTCTTGTGCCAAAATAAAGTTAGCCTCTTAAAAGGAAGATGTTTCTGATGAAGGATAGGAATGATTTGTCAGTTGAAAAGTAGTATCTTTTTTCAATCAAATAGAAGATATTTTTTAAATGTGCACATGGCAGGGCAGCAAAGCCACTAGATTTCTCCAAAAATTTGGTGATCCGTTTAATTGAGACATAGTTCCTAGAAATTTAGACATGTGGTCCACCAGAACCTTCAACTAAACAAATCAGGTAAGTGAAAATATTCATTTGTGTTACACTAAAACATCTGCCAGATTGGTATGCTAACTGGATTAAGTTTATAATTAGAGGACTATCTGGAATACACCTTCTCTTCACTAAGTATGAAGGAATCTAAAAATAAAAGTTGTTCCCCCAAACACATTCAAAAATCCATTCTTGTAGGTCGTTTGTACATCTCGACCAGTCAATAAGAAAACTTATGTTAAACCGAGCTGTTCTGAAGAACCTCAGGAGGACCTTAAGCTGGAGCAGATCTCATTTCTGAATCACAATCTACATCCCTAAGAGAGACTCAGCTCTGATCTCAAGAGTTTCATGAAAGAAAACATTGCTACAAAGCCAATGAACTCCAAACTTGAGCAAGATTTTGGCCGTGTGGCCAGAAAATTCAGTACAATTCTGGTTAACATACCCAACATTTTTACCAATGGTCTTCTTGGTGGGAACAGCTGATTTTCAGCTCAGTCAGGTCTTTTGGAAACTGAACCACAGGAATAGCACAGCTGCTGAGTAAATCAGATACATCCTGTGGTTTGCACTTCAAAGGTAGCCACAGATTCTTAAGGTATGATTCATAGTCATCAAAATCTATGAATCTCCTCTGAAATTGTTCTTTCACTACCACTAAATAGCTGGGTAATTCTTCAAATCTGTGACCCCATTGAAGTCAAGGAAATTTGGCAGGAGACTATGAATGCAATAGGAAATGAGTAGAGTTGTCACTTACTTAGGCCACTTGGCCTGTTAAAACCTGCATTTACTTGAACAAGAATAAGAAGGAAGCCAGGGCCCATGCTTTCTTAAACCCTTAGGGGGGCCATGGAATACCTAATTAAACAAATATTCAAAGCCTAGTGTCTTATGTCATTCAGGAGTCTATGTTAAAATTTGAAGGTTCTACCAAGCTACTAAACTCTATTCTGTATACATATGTCAGCTTTGAGAGTGTAGGAGCTAAGCTATATCAGAAAAACGCTAGGCAGAAGAAACCTATTAACTTCAGCAGCAGAAATATCCTATTAATTCTTTGTTCCAAAACAGGGAGTTACAAAATGCTCAGAGAGTCCATATCAGTAATTGTACTCCAGGTATAAAGTGATAACTGTATCCATTAGTTTCTACTATATAACAAACCACTCCAGAACTTAGCAGCTTAAAACAATGGCCATTTATTTAGGTCACATTTCTGCAGGTGGGTAACTGGGGCTGTGATCAGTGATCCACTCGGTGGCTCTTCTGGTCTCAGTTGGGATCGTTAATGCATTTATGGTTGGCTACTAGGCCAGTTGAGCTAGACTAGTCTAGAATGGTCTCAATGGAAATGACTTATCTCTATTCCACATAATCTCTTGTCCTCCAACAGGCTAGCCTGGGCTTGTTCATAAATGATCCGGCCAGGGTTCTGAGAGTATGGAAATACGCAAGACCTCCTGGAGCCTGAGCTAGAACTATCACTGATACCTGCACTGCATTTCGTTGCCAAAGCAAATTACTAGCCCACCCTAGACTCAAGTAGTGGGGAAATAAACCCCACTTATCGATGAGAAGAGTTTCAAAGTCAAATCACAAGCATGAAAAACCGGCCATTTTTGCAATCTACCCACAACCTCTCACACGTGTGTTCCTTAATTCCAGAGCCACTAAACCCAACAGGAGAGGGGTAAGTGGCAGCATGGGCTGAGGAAAGCATCCCTACGTGGCATCAGTCAGAGCTCAGCAGCAAGGATGCCTGATGCTCCTCCATGGCGACCCCTCCCACCTTTTGGTACTCCTGAGACAGGGGACAGTCACTTTAACATGAGTAGCAGACAACAAGGCAGCTGCCCCAAGTAATTATGTACACAGTACAGCTCAACTTTGTGTTTCTGGGCAAAAAAGAATGGAAGTGGAGGTTTGAAGGAAAGCACAGGTGGAATGCCCAGCACTGCGAAAGCCAGAGGAAAAGCCCAGGAATCCTGAGAAATGAGGATTAGAGGCCCTCCAGGGAACCGGGATTTTCTTTCATGCTTGGTATCACCTAAAACTACTGTGACAGTTAATTTTATATGTCAAATTAACTGGACCACAGGGTACCCAGATATGTGATCAAACATTGTTCTGGGTGTTTCTATGAGGGTGGTTTTGGATAAGTTTAACATTTTTTTTTTTTACTTTTATTTGCATTTATTTTTGCAGCATTTATTCCCGGGCCATAAGTTTTTGTTTCTTCAATTTCTTCTGGGATATCTTTTTCTTCTGGGCAACCTCCTCTTCTGGTTTAGGAACCATCTGTTCTTTTTCAGTAAGGATCGTCTCAATGTGGCAGGGAGAGCTCACGTATGGGTTGATCCGACCATGAGCTCCATAAGTCCTGCGCTGCATCTTGGGGGCTTTGTTCACCTGGATGTGCTCAATGACCAGAGAATCTACATCTAAGCCCTTAAGTTCAGCGTTACTCTCTGCATTTTTGAGCACGTGCAGTAAAAATTCAGCACTCTTTTTGGGCCACCGACCCTGCGTCCAGCCCCACTGTTTGGCCTGGGCACACGTACCAACTCCACCATTGTAGCGACGGAATGGCACACACGGCTTCTTTAAAGTGACATCCTTCAGATACTTGGTGGCTTTTCGGATGTGCATACCCTTAATGGCCTGGGCAGTTTCACGAGTGTTCTTAAAGTGAACACGAAGATTTGAACCTCTCGACTTGCATGACGGTTTATGTACTAAACGCTGCCCGCAGCTGCTCAGAGAGTAGTTGTTTTCCTGATTAATCCAAAGGTGTCCTAAGAAATGCCATCATCGCAGCCATCCTTCTGTCCACTGTTTCTTCCCGTGTGGAACTACCAGTGACTACAGCAGTGCTGACACTAGACTAGTGACACGGACATCATTCCTGTTACCCTCTCAGGCCCTTAACATTTAAACCGATAGGCTGAGTATAGTAGATTGCCCTCCCTAATGTGGGCTGCCAGCAAAAGGCTGACCCTTCCCCAAATTCCTCCTTTGAGTCGGCACATGTATTTTTCTCCCGCCTTGGAATTCAAACTAAAACACCAGCTCTCCCTGGCTCTTAAGCCTGCTGGCCTTTGGAACTAGACTATGTCTCTCCTGGGTATCCCGCTTGCTAACTGCAGATCTTGGGACTCCATAATCATATGAACCAATTCCTTAAAATATATCATATACTATATGATATGATTATATGAAATATATATGTAGGGTTTTTTTCTATTTCTGTGAAGACTCTGACTAATGCACTACTTAATGGGATACTGTGCCAGGCACAAGGACAAAGTACTCGATGCATGGCAGAGGTAAACGGTCCATCCCCAGGCATGCCATCCCTTGATTTTTGTTTCAGCATCACCAAACAATTCTAGTCATCGAGGGAAGAACAGAAACCTTAAACTGATAAAACCCTGGTGTCATCAGTGTCACAGTCTCATTACCGTCGATTGTTGCTGCAGTTGTCACTTTTTATTTGGTTTGGCTGCTTTTGCTTTGTTTTGTTTTCGCCTGAGATGATGAAGCAGCTCACATTCTAGCGTGAATCGTGTGCCCACTCCATCTATCAGCAAACATGCCCTATGTGGGCAATATCCCTGGGAACCTTCCAGAAATCCAATCCACAAGAGCTAGTGTGCAGAGAAGCTCTATCCTTGGAACCCGACAGCAGATATGCTAGTAGAAATCCGTGTTGACCAATCTCTTTCCTAGTTTGCTCAAGCTTCCCTCACAGTGACCAGAAGGTAAGCACAGATGCCAGAGAAACACATTAGTGGAGAAATACACTTCAGTGGTGGACTTCGGCTTTTTATGGGGACGGCTTCGCGATTTTTCAGCTTCGCTCGGCTGAACTACAGACCGCAGAATTCCCTTTCTGGTCTGTTCTGGTTAGCGTGGACTACAAAGGCTACCCTCTCTCCTGGGAGTTAGAGAAGGGAGGGAAGCAGAAGCCGAGTGGTAGCACATGCACACCTCCTCCCAGTGAGTCAGTCAGGCACCGGTATTACTTACTAGGTCCTGCTGTGAAAGAAGTCTGCAGATGAAATCACGGTCCCTAATCAGCTGACTGTAAGTTAAACAATAGGGAGACCATCCTAGCAGGCCTGACTTAAACATCTGGAAGCCCTTTAAAAGAGGGATGAGCCTTTCCCTTCCCCCGTCCCCACCCTCTGAGTTCAGAGACTCCAAGTTTCAGTTCATGCTTCTGGGATTCTGAACGCTCATCATCTTCCCTTTTTGACTGCCTACCCCACAGACTCCTGGCTTCCGTGGTCCATCCCCATAATTGCATAAACCAATCCCTTGTGATAACCTCTGATTGAACCCTGACACACAGTTATCATCAGAAAACAAGAAGAATATATTCAAGTTTACCATTTGGATTTTCCACAAAGAGATGAGGGGCTACAGAGTAGCCTGTGGGGAAAGCACAGACTCAGGTACCAAAGGACCTGGACCTTCTCCCTGCATCTCCCGTCACCAGCCAAGCAAGAGGGGCAGCTAATTCTCCTAAGCTCGTTGAGCACTGTTTCTGTATCTGCAAAACAGTGTTAATACTAAGTCAAGCCTACCTATTTCACAGGGCTGTTTTGAAACATCAAAGGAGAAAATGTATATGGAAACACTTTGTAGCCTGCCAAACAAATGAGAGATGTTTAGTTTTAAAACCACCTAGCCTAACATTTTTAATTAAGGGAGGCAGAGAGTGAAAGACTAAAGATTTACTACATGCCTTCTGTGTACAGGAAATGTGACTACTGCCCCGTGCTATCCTCTTGACCTTCCTGTGAAGCAGGCAGTATGTGCCCCACATCAGAGATGAGGAAATGCAGGTGCAGAGAGGTTGACCAGCTTGCCTGGACCACAAGATAGATCTGGAGTCCAGTGTGAAACTGGTTTTATGACACCAAAGTGCAGGCTCTGTCTGTAACACCAGGATCGCCTCCTTTACAAAACAAAAGATGATCGTTTCCTGTGATACTGTGAAATACATTCTACCTGAAGGAAGACTTTTCGAGACATACTTTCAGTATATCCACTATTCTTTGGGACGTCCTAACTTTAACTGAGGAGCAAACAGAATCCATTTTCATTAGTGTAGACGTTGTTTCATCTGATAGGCTCTGTGTCACAACACTGGAGACATCAATAAAAGAGAAAACCTCTTCTGCTTCTTTGCCAACCAGCAAATGTTCTTTCCTTAATTTACAATAAAACAATGACTGCAGAATAATGAAAATAAAACTTCACTATTTACTTATTTTGATGGCTCCAGTCTTTTCACTGTTGTGGCCCCTCGCGTTGCGGGGCACAGGCTCCGGACGCGCAGGCTCAGCGGCCATGGCTCACGGGCCCAGCCGCTCCGCGGCATGTGGGATCTTCCCGGACCGGGGCACAAACCCGCGTCCCCTGCATCGGCAGGCGGACTCTCAACCACTGCACCACCAGGGAAGCCCCCAGTCTTTACTAAATACTCAGAAAGAACATTTCCCTCTGTTTGCGCCCACAGGGAAATGACTGTGGTTGGAGGTTAAAGTTATTCAACAAAGAAAAAGACAATTTTGTAAATGTACCTTTTCCTCAAAAATGTAAAGCAGCTAGGGTAATTTGCCCGTTAGGCATTTTCTGAGAGTTAATGATCAATTATGTGAAAAGTCCTTGAGACTGTTAGTAAAATGGTGAGGAAGGGCCTTCCACCATTTTAGGGGCACTCGCGATTTGGAGACATTTGATACGCACTGATGGAACCCAAAATAAGCCAAATATATATTCATAGTAGATCAAGCTTATTTCAGATCAGTGCATTACATGTAAAGTTAATTCCACTCAAATTAACTTTCAAAATATAGGAAGGAGAAAAAAACCACAGCACTTATTAAATACTCACCAAATATTATGCTTGGCATTTTGAATCATTTTGCTCTTAATTCTCACAAGATTTTCCCTTAGTATTTATTAAGTGAGCTTTAATGATGAGAAACTGACAGTCTGAGGGGTGACAGCCACAGCTGGTGAGAGCAGAGCTAGGGTTCATCTCCAGTTCAAGCCAAGGGACTCGCAATTTCTATTTTTTGCAATTCCGTAGCCTCTAGTTTAAATGAGCACAGTTTATTTTTATAATTTTAAAAAGAGTTCTATTTCTATAAATAAATTAAAGGCGTCAACCTTACCACCTTGACTCAAAACCAAAATAGAACCCCATGTACAAAAATTCAATCAATGCTCTTTAAGTCTTTGTGAAGCTAATTAATCACTTTAAGTCTTTGTGAAGCTAATTAATTAATGGTTTAAATTCTCATTACTTCTTAGATAGGGGCTGGAGAGTGTTAGTTCTTTCTTATTTCAGGGGCTTCTCCTAGTGCAATCCCCGAGGGCGGGGATCATGTCTTACCTGTTTATTCTATATTGGATATTACACTTGGAGCTTAGCACACGGAGGGTGACAGCAGATTAGTGAACGCTCGACAATTATTTGTGACGGAATGCAATCTCATATAAGTCCAGTGCTTTAAAATTCACCACCACTTTCACTAATCCCATTGCTTGTGATTACCATGACAACCCTGCATGTGAGTTAGGGTTTATTAGCCCCACTTTATGGATAAGGAAACTGAAACTCAAAATAAGTTGAGTAATCTGCTCAGTCACAGAGCTACTAATGTCACCTGTTGGGTTTGACCACAGCCAGATTTCTTGAGTACAGTGACCAAAGTTTTTGTACCACTAAAAATACTCCATCGTTAAGAAATATCAATTTTTGTTAAAGTTTGAAAAATTATGTCTCTTATTTAAATAAAACACGGAAATGAACAGACCCAGATGATTCCAATCTACCAGTTACAGCTTGAGGTCACAAGTTTATTTGAAGTGTTTATATGTGGTCTTATCACACTGACCATCTTATAAACCAGACCAGCGGTTACCAACCATGATATTGGGTCACCACGGTACTGAGGGGTCTAAGAGCAATACCTGAGGACAGACAGCTCCCAAGGGAGCTGCCATTACCTACAGGAAGGTGAGTCCTGAGCAGTGTCAGTGGCAAAACAACAGTGGGGAAACAATGACCTACAATGAATATCAAAGGGCCAAAGCAAACAAACAAAGGCCAGAACTATAAAGATCGGGTCTATTTGGTTAGCTATGTATTGACACAGTCACTTTTGAGATTTTTATATTTAGGTTATAAATTGGATAATTTTTAAGAAAAACTGTTATGTGCTTGTATAACATTAGGTTTGGAGAACTACATCCACAGCAGAAGTAAAGCAAGCCAAAAAATAAATGTGTGACTCTGTGTGTGTGTGTGTGTGTGTCTGTGTGTGTTATGATATGAAGTTAATTGAAATTAAAATGTTTTAAGGGATTTATTTGCAGTTGAGCTCTCCCAATGTGTGAAAAGCAACACATTTTATTCTCAATTATCCACGGTCTTATTTACTCTCCACAAATACTTGAGGGGCATGACTAAGCCGAGTTATGCATTAGTCAACACTCTTCAGCAGTATCTCTTGAACTTTTTTACCTCAGTCTAATCCCTGGTCATAGCCTCCGGGAAATTCAACACTATGTAGAAAGGGCCTTCTGCTTTATGGTCATATATAGAAGAACCTATCACCCAAAAGTCATGGGATATGTTGCTGACTCAACCTAAAGAAGGATTTCAGGTTGGGTCAGCAACATAGCCCAGGAGCAGAGGCCGCCAAAGCTTCCCCTTACGGCCGGGTCACAGCAAGTTTACAGAGGAGACTAGATGGATACCTGTGATGCCTGCTGGAACGCACTCCAAAACCAACATCTATAAAAAGAAACATCTCTTCAATCTCCCCTTCCAATCAGCAAACCCGTGTGTTTTCCTAGCAGGAAATAGAGAAGAAACCACGTTTCCTCCTCCCTCTGGCTTCTCTTGGGAAAAAATCCAACTTCCAAATATTCAGGGAGATTCTTAAGAGTCAAGTATGTTCACTTGGCAACGTAAACACCTCTTTAAGTGCTCCTACAAGTGGGAAATGGGGGTATAATTGTCCCTGGTTTCCAGGAACTGGTGGTGTTACCTCTGAATCAGGTTGCAAACAGATAGTCTGTTCTTAACCTGAGCACCATTTTGAGACCACCAGGTAATGTTACACCTAAATGGAGGTATTTTGCATATATCTACATCCCCAGCTCCCCTACACCAGCCTGGGGGTTAAAATATCATCACAAGACAGCAGTGGTTGTGTTTCCTTGACTGTCACCTCCTCTGACGTTACCTTCAACCCCCCTCAAAGTCCTGCCCCCCCATTAGTATGAGCACCCCAGGGATGACCTCCTGTGTACCATGGAAAAGCTTCTCTGCCCACCTCAGGGTGACCATCTTTTACCAGCTCTCCATGAGGCCTCTGTTACCACATCACTCGCCTGCTCTGGCCTCACTACAAAAATCTGCCCTCTCTGACGAAGCATATGTTCTCTGCATTATTCTCAAAGCTGTTGGTTAGTCCCCAGCTACCCATTGTTTCTCCCAGCCCCCAGCCCCACCTCCCCAGGCAGCGGCACTGGTCAGTTTAGGAGTCCATGGGTATATGAGATCATGTAGGCTGGCAGGTCCAAAATCGGCAGGGCAAGCCCATCAGCTTATAGACCCAGGGAAGAGTTTATGTTGCAGGTCAAGTCCAAAGGTAGTGTGCTGCCAGGATACCCTCTTTGGGGAAAAGGTCAGTCTTTCTTCTCTTAAGATCTTCAGCTGATTGGATGAGGCCCACCCACATTATGGAAGGTAATGTGCTTTACTCAAAAGCTACTGATTTAAATATTAACCTCATCTAAAAATGCCTTCACAGAAACATCTAGGATAAAATTTGACCAGCTATCTGGGTACCATGGCCCAGCCAGTAGACACATAAAATCATAATGCCCTCTTCCTCTTTTGTTTCATACCCTGGTGGCTCTCCTTGGTGTTCCACCTTCCTTTTTGTTCTCAAACTCCCAGGATACATGTAGCAACGTCTAGAGACATTTTTGGCTGTCACAACTGAGGGGGAGGTGAGGGGCGGACTAATGGCATCTAGTGGGTGGAGGCCAGGGATGCTGCAAAACATCTTACAATGCATGGGACAGCCTCCAACAACAAAGAATTTTCCGGTCCCGAATGACAATAATAGCACTGCGGTTGAGAAACTCTGCTCTAAATGACCAGTTCACTTCCTGTCTCGCTAACCCTGTTCATTATGCTTCAGTCACTCTGGCCTCCTTTCAGGTTACAGAACAAGCC
The DNA here is from genome assembly GCF_937001465.1 of Orcinus orca. NCBI lineage: Eukaryota > Metazoa > Chordata > Mammalia > Artiodactyla > Delphinidae > Orcinus > Orcinus orca. The sequence goes on from NC_064565.1 coordinate 108,846,667, forward strand.
AATTCCTTCCCTCCTCGGGGCCTTTGCAACTGTTCTTCCCACTGTCAGAAACACCCTGCTCCTCGCATGGCTGCCTCCTTGCCATCTTTCGGGTTTAACCAAAACACCCTGCCCCCACAAGCCCCTAATGCCCCTCCATTCCATTAATCTGATGATGTCCTCATCACCAGCTGGCACTGTTTGGTTTACCTGGTTCAGCGATGGTCTTAGCACCTTGAATCCAGCTGGGATGGGTACCTATCGCTATATCCCAGGGACACGTGACCCGACTGGCACAAAATAAGCGCTCAACAAATACTTGTTGGATCAAGGAAGGAAGGAATGTCTTAGACATTTTTAGTGAGTGCAATTCTCTCCCCATGTTTTTGGTTTCACGTCCACCACCAGGTCAGATGTGTTATAAGATCCGTCTCCATGGCAATTGCTTCCATAGACTGACCCTGCCCCCAGGACACACAGTCACTTTCCATCGAATCTAGAATGTGAGCCCAGATCTTTTCTCAAGGGCACCCCTCTCCCTGGACACAACTTAGTCCCTCATGACAAGATGTCTGAGTGCTGCACTATTAGTTTTCCTAATATGCAAAGACATCCACTTAGATTCAGAGTAGGATCCCTGTAGGTGGAATCTAAAAAAAATGATACAGATGAACCTATTTACAAAACAGAAATAGACTCACAGACATAGAAAACAAATTTATGGTTACCGAAGGGGAAGGAGGGGAGAGATAAATTAGAAATGTGGGATTAATAGATACACACTACTATATATAAAATAGATAATTAACAAGGACCTACTGTTTAGCACAGGGAACTATTTTCAATATCTTGTAATAACCTATAATGGAAAAGAACCTGAAAAAGAATATATATATATTTGTATAACTGAATCACTTTGCTACACACCTGAAACACTGTAAATCAACTATACATCAACAGAAATAAATAAATAAATACAAAGTAAGACACCTAATATAGAAAAAATACCTGATCAGGGTGCTTAAGAAGGACTTGCCCCTAGAAGGGATTAGCATGAGAAAAATTAGCAGGCATAATTAACAATTCCCTTTAAAACACAACCAACTGTACTATTTGTGACCACAGATCCCTCCTCATAGAAATAAAGATCACCTAGCCAGGACCAGCTAGGTCTGCACCTCAAACCTACTTAGCCTGGTACTTCTTTTCCCCTTTCCCCCTTCTGTCACAGTCTGACATGTTCTTATGGAGGCAACTAAGACCTTATGGATGCCTCCAAAATGACTCAGCATGTGGTTATTACTGTTTATCTTTGTCCTTTGCCATTTTTCCTGTAAATCCTTATAAATGCCATTTCTCACTGCCTTGCCCCCTTGCGGGAATTCTACATGCTCCTGGAAATGCTTGCTTTGCTTCTGCATTTTCTTACTAGATCCCTCTGTTCTCAGTTCCACCCATGTGGCCTCTGCACGTGGCTGCCAGCCACTGAACTGACCTAACTCTGCCATTTCTTAATCTGCACTCAATGCCCTTCCTGATTAAATATCTATCAAGTGGGCAGGGTAATTATTTCCCTCATCATACCCACTGTTTAGGAAGAGAGCTCCAGATCTATAAGACAGGACAACCAGGGGGACCATCAACAAGGGAAATAGCTCTGGTCCTGGGACTTCCTTGCTTGCTTCTTTCAAAACAACCCTGCCCAAGTGTGGGACGGATTGGGAAGTAGTCTGCCTCTTCAGGTGCAGAATCAGTGGAAGAGCTGCCTGCGTCTTCCTTCTTCACTGCATGGAGGTGACCCATCCCCTCTGGCTCCACCACATCCCAGCTCTCGTTTAGAACACCAGCACAGTTGAAGGCAGTGCCAAGGATGAGTGCCAGCAGCCCACGATCCCCACGATGCTTGTAAAGATGAGGGAGCAGAAGGGCCCTCTGCAGTGTCACTCAATCCACATAGGAAAGAATAGGAACTGTCCAGCTTACTCTCTTATCATCTTATTACCAAATTATCTCAGAGTTGAGAAAAAGCAGTAGAAATCACCTAACCCAACTCTCACATTGTCCCGAGGAGGCAACCAAGGCCTGGAATAGGTGAGTGGCATGCCCAGGACTGCACACTTCAGTTATGGTAAAGCCAAGCCTAGAATCCGATGCTGGTGTATCATCCCGTAACAACGGCCATGCCATCTTTTTTTTTTTTTCTGTCCCATATCCCTTCACTTTATAAACTATTTGGTTCCTTTCCATGTGTTTCTGGTGGAGATCAAGCATCTCCGCCTTGCCCCCCACCCTGTCCCCTGGAAATTCTCATTAGTCCAGTGTGTTTGCCAAATAACTCGAGTAGAGATAATGAGAATTCTTTTCAAGGATTGATGGGGGCGGGGAGGGTAAGCTGTGACAAAGTGAGAGAGTGGCATGAACATATATACACTACCAGACGTAAAATAGATAGCTAGTGGGAAGCAGCCACATAGCACAGGGAGATCAGGTCGGTGCTTTGTGACCACCTAGTGGGGTGGGATAGGGAGGGTGGGAGGGATATGGGAACATATGTGTGTGTGTGACTGACTCACTTTGTTATGAAGCAGAAACTAGCACACCATTGTAAAGCAATTATACACCAATAAAGATGTAAAAAAAAAAAAAAAGAATTGATGGGGACATGTGGATCATGAGAGGGTATTAGGGGAGGCTAAGTGCTATAGTAAACAATACCAAAATCGCAGGGGCTTAAACCACTACGGCGGTGTTTTTCTTACCTAACAACACTCCAATATGGGCGATTGGCAGGTGACCTTCCATGCAGTGACTCGGGAACCCAGGTTTCCTCCATCCCTGGGCCATGGTGTCCTCACTGAATCCTCTGCAGCCTACTGGCAGCTGGGGAAAGAGAGTAAGAGAGAGAGTGAAAGTTCACAAGGGACGATGGCGTGTACCACTCTGCCCACCTTCCATGAGCCAGAGCCCATCACATGGTCACACCTAACTGCAGGTGAGGCTGGGATAAATAGTCCAGTTGTGTGCCGAGGAGCAAAAGGAAGAGTGGGACAGGTGAACTAGTGCAAGTTACCAGAGGTCATCTTTCCTACCACGTGGCAAAGAAGCCCGTTGGCAAATGAATTCAAAACACAGCAAAGACGGGCAAAAGTTGAGAGAAAGAGAGATTTAAGAAAAATTATTTGGGCCTCTGGATAGAGCCCTGTCTGAAATTGGACCAACTCCTATCCAAGAAAGTATTCCCATGTTTACCAATATTCAGAAGAAGAATAATTCCACGGGATGGCAGATAACAAGAATTTTTAAAGCTTCCACAGGTGTCTGGATGGGCCAGCACTCGTGCACCATCCCGAATCTTCTTGGGTCCGCCACTTCCTCCATCCACTGCTCGTAGAGTCCAAGTCCGTGAGGCTTTAACCAGGCTGACATACATGCCAGTTGGCAACGCCTCACTTTGGTCAACAGCCTGGAGCCTCTCACTTCCCACCGCAGAGCATCTCTGACCCCGCAGCACTATTCTCCCATGGGGACTGCCCAGCAATCCTGTAAGTGCAACCCAGAGGAGCAGGGAGTCAATCCATGTGGGTGTCGTCCTTGACCAAGGCATTTCAGAAGCCAGTGGATCAATGTTCCCTTTTTCGTCTTCTAGGTGGACAATTCTGAGACACATTTGACAGGGCTCCAGTCCCAGGCTGAAATGATGCCTCTCGAGATTCCATCCTCTCTTTCTCAACTTCTCACCCTACTTTCCCATGATTTGGTTTCATTTGCCAGCAGAAAAGGCCCACAGGGTCGAGCACCAGGTGGCCTTCATGGTGGCGACTCAGACTCAGTAACCGACACTTGTGTTGGCTTCGTCTCCTTCCTTCCATCCTCACTCCCCTTTGCTGTCTGGGTTCACAGTCCCTAATAAACTCCCTGCACACAGCCTAGGCAGCCTCTGCCCTTGAGGAAACCTGGGCTAAGACAGTTCCTTTACTGTAGGAGGGAAAAGTAATACAGGAATACAGGGATCCTCCTAGTAGCGGCAGGTTGCAGAACTTCCCAAAGGTATTTAGCTCGGCCACTCTTTTTTTTGTTGTTCTTTCTAGAAGCCTGTGGAATTAAAACAAACTGCCTTTCTATCAATTTTGCTTCTTGATTATAGGCTATCTAATTTTCTAATTGTTTTAAATCCCCAACCAGACCACAGGCTCTGAGGGAGCAGATATTGATCCATCGGTAAGCCCAGCCTGTCACCTCAGCACCTGGCAAAGTTAGACACACAGTAAATACTCAAAACACACTTGCAGTTAGCTTAATAAAATGCTTACAGATTGAAAAAACACTCAAATTTTGAACCAATATTTTCAATAATACTTAAATAATCAGAGAAGATTTTCGACTTTTATTCAGTTGGAAGAAAGTGAAATATTATGTTTTAACTCTAACCCTCTGTAGAAGCACACTGATTTCTTTCCCCTCCTTCCTTTGCTCTACTTTCCCCTCCTCTCCATTTCCTCTTCTCTCCTTTTTTTTCCCCATTGTTTTTCTTCCTGACCTTGCATTTCTTCCACCATTCTTTATCTCTTCTTCTTTTTTCTCTTGGTTTAAAATTCAGAGGAAAACACTCCAGAGACGGTGAGTCAGTAAATCCAAACTGTGTTGACTCCCATGGTAGAGAAAGTAGTAAGCTACTAAGAATTCCAAAATAGATGTATTTCTTATGGGAAAATCATCACCACGCCTTCTGCTCCCATAGATTACGATGCTAATTTGCCTGCAGCATTCTCCAGTGTTTACAATTATCCTGGGCAAAGGATTTTTTAAAGGGTGTCCTTCCTGCCTCCCAGCCTCCACCTCCCATGAACTCTGCTGTTTATGGATGGTATTTGCACAACTCAAAGACTGAAACCTCAGTAAGAAAGTAAAAAAGTGTTTAGAAGCAACAATTGATGCTGTGCGCATCTTAGATTTGGGGATGTAGTTCAGGGCAGAGTCCTTGGAAGTTCCTCTATCTTCTCATTTACTGACGGTTAGCAAATTGTGATGATCAACCAAAATCCAAACGTTTGTGCTGTCTCCTGGAGTCCTGAGCGGCAGGAGTTTTCCATATTCGTTCAACTCCTCTTTGACTGTTCACACAGATAAGGAGCTTTGCTATGTGTAACATACGATTTATGTATATCATTATTAGGAGCCGTCGTTTTTTAAGAGGTGACTATTTGACTTCATGCCCAGGCCTTTATTTACACCACTGCATTTAACTTTAGTTTCACAAAGATCCTGTGAGATAGGAATTGCTATCCCCACTTTACAGAGACGTTAAGTAACTAGCCGGATATCACACAGCCAGTTCAGTGGCAGAGGTGGAATTCAGACCCATATTCACTTGACTTTATTAAAGCCTGCACTCCCTAAATGAACCTCGTGAGAAGAATCAGGGATTTGAAAGCTTAAAGGACAGAATAGCACTGTCTACTGCACACAAGAAATTTTCAGAAATGATTGTTTCTAGGTTTATTATGATTGTTATTATTATTATTACTGCTACTACTGCTGCTGCTGTTGCTACTATTGTTATCATTATCCAAGCACTTCTGACCCTTCAAACCTAATTTCCAGGACTTAGAAATACCTGTGGTAGGGACTTCCCTGGAGGTCCAGTGGTAAAGAATCCACCTTCCAATGCAGGGGTCATGGGTTCGATAGCAGGTCAGGGAAATAAGATCCCACATGCCGCGGGGCAAATAAGCCCACGCGCCACAACAAACGATCCTACAACTAGACCCGACACAGCCAAGAATAAAATAAATAAATAAATAAAATTTTAAAAGAGAAATACCCTATGGTATTAAAATTATAAGTAAAATGTTAAATGGCTTAAACTAATAACAGTACGTAAGATGACAAACCAATAAACACATTAGCAAAATGCAGAATAAATTTATGAATTTAAATAACAACTATCTCTAAAGAGCTCACAGTTATTCATGGAATTTCACCTCCTTAATTAATTTTTACATGAGTTATCTATAGATAAGAAATACAGATTGACATATATACACTAATATGTATAAAATGGATAACTAATAAGAATCTGCTGTAGAAAAAAATAAATAAAATAAAATTCAGAAAAAAGAAAAAAGAAATATATTTACTCCCACTGAACAGAAAGTGTTGAAGATGAATAATTGAGTGATTAAGCCATGGTAAAGGCACGCTGGTAAAAGCTGGGGACGAGTGTTTCTTCTTGTGCAAATCAAAGACCATATTCCAGCTTCATGACCGACATCCCAAGTTAATGTTTACATCAAATTGGCAGGAGGATTGGTAAGGAAGGAAGTCCATCTCAGCAAACTATTAAATGTTGAGTCACTTTACCTAGAAAGGCTGTGTAATTTTCCTTCCCTAAAAGTGCAGACAACTTCCAACTTACAAATAATCTGCTTTCCAAAAATGGGCCAGTTGCTTGGTATCTGTCGCTCAGAATGCTCTTTCCCACATTTGCACGGTGCGGTCAGGTCCTGGGCCCAGCCCACAGGGGCCCGTCACAGGCTCCATGCAACTGAAGTGCACTGCAGTCACAGAGACCTGCACATCACAGGCGACAGTGGAAAAGTGCCGTTGGGAGGCCAACCAGCGTGGCAGCCCTGACGCCAGGCAGAAGCTACCTTTCACCTCTTCCCTGCTAATCAGGAAATAGCAGCCGAGGCCCACGGGGCCTCTGAGACCTGGGATGGCGGTTCTGGTGGAGAAAAGACCAGAGGGATGGTGAAGGGCTCAATCCGGGATTCCAGATGCCAACAGTTAGGGAAGGCTGGGGATTCTTTAATCCCTGGGGATGCTTCCTATTCTGTGTGGGTTCATCACCCCAGATGCCCAGGACTTATTTCGTCCAAAGGCTTCAGATGGGCTTTCCTCTTCCCCTTGCACATGGAGGAGAGACTCAATTTCCCCATCTTTCTTTAGATTCTCAAAGGACTTTCCTAATGTGTTTTACTGCATCTTATGTTTCTCAAAATGTGAGCCACAGACACTGAGATGGAAGCTCTAGAATAAGGTATCAGGATGGGCACAGTTAGCTTGAGCCCAGCATAAAAGACCACTCTCTGGTATTGGGTTTCCTGTCATCCATTCCCCCTTCTTTAGGTTACACCCAGGAATCTCCCCTCCGCATTGGAGGGACTATGAATAAAAGTATCTTGCTCTGCCCTGGCCAAGGAGTGGAAATGAGATCCAAGCCAGGCTTAATCCCTCCTGAGACTTGGTTCTTCAGCAGAATGATACAGTACGAGAAAAAAAAAAAAAGTGGCTCCCTGTTAAAATGATCAGAAATTATTTCATTTATGTTGATATTTATTCAATCAATATTACTGAGCACCAATCCAGGAACTAGGGATTCAGGAGTGAACAAATCAGACAAAAATCCCTACCCTCGTGAAGCTTACATTCTAGTTGGGGGTGGGAGGGTTGTCAACCAGTAAAAAGTAAAATAAATAAAATATGTAGCAGTGCAATAAGTACTGTAAAAAAAATTTTTTTAAATCACTGTAAGAAAAATAGTCCAAGGAACAGAGGCAGGGAAAGAAGATGGATGAGGTTGTAATTGCAAACAGCTCTCAATGAGATGACATTTGAGTGAAAACCCGAAGGCAGTGGAGGGCAAACCAGGAGACTCAAAGGAAACAAATGCGAAGTCCTGAGTGGAAGTGAGCAAGGTCAAGGATAAGCAAAGAGGCCAGTGCAGCTGGAGCACAGCAATTGAGCAGAGAGTGGTAGGGAAGAGGTTAGGGCTATTGTGGGGATAGAATTCACAGAGCCTATTGGCTCTGTAGACTGTTGGAAATACTTTGGCTTCTCTTCTGAACCTGTCTCAGTCAGCTATTGCTTGGAAAGAAACATGCGCAGACTCTCTGGGACATGTATAAACATTTCTTTTGCTCACATGCCTACTGGGCAGCTTAGAACCAGCCAAGTCTAGGCTGGGCTCAGCTGGACAGCATGAAGTGGCAGCTTGGGCCTGTGTCTGCTCCACATGTCTCTCATCCTCCTTGAACAATTGGGCTAGCCACGTCATGTCCTCACAGCCAGGGCAGGGTACAGAGGGCAAGTGGAAACACAAGTTGGGCTTTTTAAGGACCGAGACACTGCACACCTCTCCCCGCTTCTATCTACTTGCCCAAAGCAAGTCCATGGCCAGGCCCGAGTCAGAGAATAGGGCAGCATACTTCCCCTCTAATGAGAGGGATTGCAAAGTCATATGGCCAAGGAAGAGATGGAGAATCGGGACCAGTAACTCAGTCTACCAGAGAGCCACTGAAGGTTCTAAGCAGATGAGCGACCTGATCTTTCATTTAACAACATCACTTTGGTTGGTGCGTTAAAAATAGACTGTAGGAAAGCCAGGATGAAATCTGGGAGTCCAGTGAGAAACTACGGCACTATTCCATGTGAAACACATTGGGGACATAGCTCAAAGTGATAGCAAAGGCATTACTGAGAAGTGGTTAATCCTGGAGATATTTTGAAACTAGAGTCAAAGTTTCAAACTGATGGACTGACCATGAAACATGATTCAAAGTTTCTGAGTTAAGCAACTGTAAGTACAGCGTTGTTATTTTTCACACAAAAGGGCTGCAGGAGAAGTGAGCTAGGAGAAAGGGAAGCTGGGGAGCCCAGTTGGGGACATGTTAAGTTTGCAATGTCTGGTTAGACATCCAAGTAGAGATGTTAGGTAGGTGGTTGGATATCAGACTGAAGTTCAGGAGAGAAGGCTGGGCTGGAAATACAAATTTTAGAGTCATCAGCATGTGGATGGTATATATTTATTTTCTATTGCTCTGTAACAAAGTACCACTAACTGAGCAGCTTAAAACAATATCCATTTATTACCTCAGCCATTCTGCAGGTCAGAAGTCCAGACACAGTGTGGCTGAATTCCCTTTTTGGGCTCTCATAGGCTGAAGTCAAGATTTTGGCTGGGGCTGCAGTGAGGCTTTGGTCCTCTTCCAAGCTGGCTTGAGGGCAGAATTCAGCTTCCTGCAACCATAAGACTGAGGTCCCACCTTCTGACTGGCTGGTGCCCAGAGTCACTCTCAGCTCCTGGAGACCCCCACAGCTCCCTGCCATGTGGCCAGTCCTTGCCAGATTTCAGCTTCAAGGTCAGCAAGAGAATCTCTTTCTCATAGAATCCCTCACCCCAGGAAGGGCTCAGCTCTCTTTTAAGAGCTTGGCTGATTAGATCAGACAAACCTAGGATAATCCTCTCTTTTGATGAATTCAAAGTCAACTGATTAGTAACCTGATCCTGGCAGTAATATCCCATCATATTCATAATCTCACCCATACTCAAGGGGAGGGGATTATACAGGACGTGTATACCAGGGTGTGATGGTAAATTTTATGTGTGTCAACTTGACAGTGCCAAGGGGTACCCAGATAGCTGGTGAAACATTATCTGTGGTGTATCTGTGAGAGTGTTTCCAGAAGAGATTAGCACCCGAATGGTAGACTGAGTGAAGATCACCCTCATGGGTGCGAGCAGGCATTATCCAACTTGTAGAGGGCCTGAATAGAACGAAAAGGCTGAGGAAGGGTGAGTTTGCTCTCTCTTGAGCTGGAACATGGGCGCTCCTTGTTTTCCAGCCTTCAGGTTTGGACTAGAAGTGCACCACCGGATTTCCTGGGCCTCCAACTCGCAAACAGCAGATTGTATGACTTCTCAGTTTCCTAATCACGTGAACCAATGTCTCATAATAAATCTCTTTGTGTGTGTGTGTGTGTGTGTGTGTGTGTGTGTGTGTATACAAAGGTACTTGTACACTTTGTACAAAGGCACAAAGTACAAAGGTACTTTTGCCATAAGCATTTTTGCCACAAGCATTTTCATCACAAACATTTTCACCACATAACTAACTGGCTGTAAGACAATTATGTCATAAAAGATAAAATAACAACAACAAAAAAAGAGGGACATTAAAAAGGACATAATGAAACATGAAAAATAAATAACAAAGTTAAGAAGACTTTACATTTTCACTGCAAAACTAACTGGCCATAAGGCAATTTTGCCAAAAAAAATAAAACCACGAAGAATTCTAAAAGGGACAGGCAAAAGGACATAAACATGAAGCATGAGAAATGAATAACATTTTATTGCAAAATATAAAATACATGAATACATTTAAATGCATGTAGATTCATGGCAGTAGTACACAAATAACTAATTTTATCTCGTGGTTGTACCTAAACATTTGTCTTCCAAGTCTTTCATTCATAGTATTTTATACTTTTTTTTTTTGCTTGTTGATTTGTCTCCTCATTTAGCATCACACTTCTCTTTTTTGCCAAAATTTCTTCCTTCATCAAGAGAGGTATCAGTTTCTAGATACTAGGCTGCATATCTGTACATGAAGCTTTGTATTGTCTTGTAAAAGCCTCTGCACTGTTGTTTGTTCTTGGCACACTGTCCCATGTTCATCGATAGACGTTCCAAAGTTCTATGGGAAATATGCGCCTTCAATTCTGGGCCTTCAAATCACCAAAGGATTCGTAAATTGATACGTTATCATTTTCTAATGGTATATAATCTGACTTTACAGTCTCTTATTTCACATTTCCAGTAAGTTTTATCACTGTATTTTCTATCAAGTCCATATATATCATTGCTATCATCCACTATTTTAAGACTGTCACGTCCACTCATCACTGTATAGACCGTTATGAGGGCTAAGATGTATGTGATATAAAAATGGGAGTATTGTGTCAATGGAGAAAGGAAACCAAACTGTCAACCAGTTATTTTATCTTGCATGGCAATATTGTTTTACAGCCAATTAATTACGCAATGTAGATGCCTGTGGCAAAGATGCTTATGGCAAGAATACTGGACACAATATATATTATATATATATGTATATATATCTCACATATATATTATTTATATATATATATATATATGTCCTATCGATTCTATTTCTCCAGAGAACACTGACTAATACATAGAGGGTGGGAATCTTAAGGGCCATCTTAGAATTCTGACTACTATAGATAGTTATTTTTAAATCCTGGAATTTGATGAAATCACAATGTTGAGTGTAGAGAGAAAAAAAAATTAGTTCCTCCTATTTATACCCTTAGAGCTGCCTGTCTCTCTCCTTTTTCTGTCCCTGTTCTCCAGGCTGCCCTCTAGTTCTGAGAGCTGCCTGAACCCTTGCTGCTTACAGTAACCAGAGAAGATTTCTGTTACTTGCAACTGAAGAACGCCAACTGATTCACCCTTGGATGAGTCTTATTCATACCAAGGCTTGAGAACCACTGACTCAGACTAACAGAGCCGACAGAGTAAGGCTGAGATGCAAATAAATGATAATGGATCTTTTGTACCCAAATTTTGAAATAAAATGTATCTACATTTCACGGGGAATCCCCTCTAAATGATTTCTTGATAATTTGCTCAATGCAAAGAGCTGAGCCTCTGGTATAGAACGTGGAAACATGGCAGAACAGCCTTCTGAAGTTGGCTTTACAAGACTAGCTTCTTTTACTTGTGAACAAGTGACAACTAATGTCCCCATTGTTCTTGCTTGGGCGTGGTGGATGGAGAAGCCAGAGGAAAATGTAACCAAGACAGAATGTGACAAATGTAGAAAGACTGGTATAACCAGTGGTCCCCATCTCATCCCCTACCTTCTCAAAACCTTGCTTTCCAAAAAGCAGCCAAGTAGAGTAACAAAAGCACAGGCTTTCGCAGAAGACAAAGCTGGGTTTAAACTCTAACACTTTCATTCACCAGCTGTGCAAATTTGAGCTCATTACCTGACTTTTCTGCATCTCCTTTTCTTCATCTATCAAATGTAGTAACACTGCCTTTCTCCCAGGTTATTGAAAGGATTAAATGAGATTAGGGATATAAAAGCATTTCTATTGTGTGCTAAATAACGGTGACTATTTGCTGCCGCTGTCTGCCTGTTATTCTCTCTGAAATAGGAACTGGAAAGATGACCTCCTTTGACTCTCACCATTGCCAAACACATACAGATCAGAAACCTTAAGAGAGAAAAGCTGTAAGCAGCGTGAAGCTGCAGCACGGCTTGCTCATACTCCCTGACCTATTCATGACTCGCTAATATTATCCGGCCCTCATCCCTCATCTCAACTCCGCTTTGGATTGGATAGAAAGTGGAAAAACAAAGAAAAGAAAAAAAAGTCCTGGACAACTGAGCTATGCTATGTAAATGCATACCAAGGCAGTGAGATAAGAATCGTGAAGTCCAGAGAAAGTAAAAGCAAATTAAAGCATTAAAAATCTTTCATTAAGTGAATGCAAATTCAGAATGATTGCACAACTCATATGCCTTTTCTCCAGTTACCAAGTTCCCCTCTATCAATTCAGAGAAACACTAGCTAGGATGAGCATGCCATGGTGTCTGTTCCCTTGGACAGTTTTTACTACACTGGCATGGCAGCTTAAAAAATGTTATGTGGATAAACCTTGCAGATGTTTTCCCACATTTACCTATACTATAACTAACCCTTTCATCTGATATATCTAAAAGCTTTCCTTCTATTAACTTCTTCATATTAACATTTAAGACCTGTAACAAATCCAATTTTTAATTATTCTCAATAAATCTCACAGTTCTATTAATGAAGCTAATCAGAGGACCCCACCATTACATGGCTTATTTTCATGTTCCTTGACTCCAAGGATTATCGTCATCCTCAAAGTAAAGATAAGGATGAGTCAAATGTTCCCTTTCAGAGCTCCTCTTATTCATCTGTGCTTTAAATAAATTGGCTGCCACCCGACTATAAAAGATGAAGTCGAAGTATATATGAAATTCATCCTATCATTTTCTTGAGTGTAGACACCCCAGCACCCAAATCTCCCACATCAGGAGATTCAAAGACAGCACAAGCCACACAGCAGGACTGGAAGTCTAGGACGATACGACTGAAAGTTCTCTTGACCTAATAATCCCTGGTTAGCATGTTCTGGCCCTCTTCCAAGTTTCACCTTAGCTAAATCATGGTATATTTATAAGACAGAATGAAACAATAGCATGCCTCACTAAAGCAGGAAGGGAGGGATTTCGGCCATCAGAAATGCAAATGAGCACTGGGGAAAATGATTAAAACAAAATTTGACCCATTAATTCCTAACCTTTACTTCTCATTTTAATTTGTAAGAGCTTACTGGGAGAAGGAAAAGTAAACAGCTATAGGAAATGATCAACACCATTTCGTAAGTTCTCTATATTCTGTACATGAGATTAACAAGTAAACATAATAGACGTTTGGGGGCCAGATCAACTGGTTTGTGAGTCAGTAAGGTTCTGGATTCTATCTGCCATTTTGTCAGCTGCTAACTCCATCAGCCCATCCCACAAATTACTGAGTTAATGCATTCAGCGGTACCCAAGAGCCCCTGTGGGACGGCTAATTGTGCTTAGCAGGCAATACCTAATTTAACTCAAAAATGAGAGAAAAACTTTAGAGGCTAGAAAATTATTGCATATATATCCTCTTTGATTCCCAGTGTTTGTATAGCTATTTATTTCTGCCTCTCTCCTGCCTTTTCACGCCTTTTCATTTTTTTTCTTCTTTTTTTTCTTCCATATTTATGGTAAGACATCAGTCACCTCATGGGTATTATTAAAAACCCAAGCGCTTACTCACTCTCAGCTCATAGGAAGGATAATTTTCTATTGTTTCATCACATTTCCTGGGGCTTACTTAGGATGTAATGATCCACTACGTTCACCACTGTGTAGAATTCATTCAATTGCTTTGCCTTTGGATCAAATGCAGAAATTGACTCCAGTTGTCCACAGAGGGTGTTCCTAATTCAAAACCAACAGGAAGCCCAGTGAAGTCATGGAGAAGAGGGAGTGGTTAAGGAAGGGGATTAGATACCACGAAATATAGCCCTTTTCATGGTAAGAGAACTCTAGCAACCACAAACCGATAAGGAAAGCCTTGGGGCTGCCTTTCCAAAGGGATGCCAACAAGGAAAGCTGACTCTGAATTCAGAGGAAGGAGCTGCCTGCCAGGGAACAGAGAGGCCACGTGGAACAGCAGAGGAGCAGTGCGAGGTGGTTGAGGCGTTGAAGCCCCTGAGTCGGGACTCTAGCGTTTAGTCCTGGATTCTCTACACCAGCCGGGCAGTCCTGTACCATTCAGTTCATCTCCCTGAGTCTTGGTTGCCTCATCTGTACAATGTAGATGATACAAATTTACTCCAGGGAGTTGTTCTCAGGCTCAAATGGAGTTACGTAGTGGCAGCCCTTTGTAAAGTGGAATGTGGTTCGTAAATATTGTTAGCTCTTATTATTGTTTGCTGGACTTGTGGCCCAACCTTATGCTCTTTACCTGGAAACACTGGGCAGGTCTTTCCTTCAGTGTAGCGTGATTTAGAGGGTTTCAAGGAAAATTACAGAAAAGGAGCCGTTATCCCTGAGTAATAGGAAAAAGTAATCATATCTTCAGACTACTTGGAGAGAGTGTACCCTCCAGCACATTGCAAAGCATGAAACGTTTCTTTTCTGGTGTTCCATGCTCCTTCTCTGTGTTCCATCCTATTCAGTCCTCCTCTGGGAAATATTTTCCTTTTACCTCTTTCCCTGCTGTATTTATTCTCCTGGACTCAAAACCTGAGCCCAGAAAAGAACACTAACAAACTCATTGTATTGGTTACATTAGCTTTTTGAAAACTAAAGGTTTTAACGCAGAACATATGACTTACTTATCTGGAAGTCTTGATAAGGTTTGGATGATCGGGGGACTGGATAGTGTCATGAAACACTCAGGTTCTTTCTATCTCTCTGTTCTGCTAAACACAATGTCAGCTCCATCCTGAGGTTGTTTGCCCTATGGTTATAGGATGATTACATGAATCAATTAGGGCTCTGTGCTTCTATGTTCATGTCCACAGAGGGACAAGTGAATGGGGACAGGGAGGGAGGAAGAGAAAGATTCTTTCCCCAGGCATTGAACCAAAGCCTTGTTTCTCTCTGTTCGGAAGGAACTCTGTCATTTACCCCTGAGCTGTAAAACACGGAATGCTGTGCTTGAGTTCCTAAACCAATTGCCCATCTAGCTTGGCTTCATTCTTCAACCTGTGTCTCTCCAAGGTGACCTCCGGTGGCTGCCAGCTGCATCCTCTCCTTTTAGCCACTCCAGCAGAAAATGGTTAACTCCAACTGAGACATTTTAGGGGAGGCAGTCAGTGATTGGCTTAAACTGGTCCACGTACCAATCTCCGAACCAATCACTGTAGCTGTGCCAAAGGGATAGTCTGAGGCATGTGCCTCGCTCCCGTGGTGAGGAGAGGACAGGCCACTGTGACCACCAGCCCCACCAGGTTCATGTGGAATGTGCAGGGTTAGCACTAACAGGAAAACAGAGGGCTGTTATCAGAAGGGCACTGGAGCAGCCTGCGGGACAGCTAGAGGACATAGTCACCACAGCCTTACACACTCTCTGGGTCTTAATCTTTACTTGTTTCTTCCTGAAAGGTAATTTAAATATGTTCAGTCTCCTACCTTGAATATAAAATCATGGTAATTCCCATCCACCCAAATCAGACTGATACGCAAAAATCACCTAATTACATTAAGAGTCCAGCAGAGTGAATATCACAAAATGTTTAATAATAAACATCATAAAGCAGACCAAGAATGTGGTCTGCTGTGATGAAAGTGTTTACTAACCTCAAGTGAAGTTTACCCTAATTAGATGGTAATCACACTGGTCCAGTACACAGTGTTCATACATAAGAAAAAGGCGCAGCCAGCATTTGATCTGAGCTCCGATATTACTGGCTGCATTCTCCTTTTATTTTATTTATTTATTTTTAAATTAATTTATTATTATTATTTTTTTGGCTGCGTTGGGTCTTCGTTGCTGTGCGCTGGCTTTCTCTAGTTGCGGCAAGCAAGGGCTACTCTTTGTTGCGGTGTGTGGGTTTCTCATTGAGGTGGCTTCTCTTGTTGCGGAGCATGGGCTCTAGGGCGCAGCCTCAGTAGTTGTGGCACATGGGCTTCAGTAGTTGTGGCACGCAGGCTCAGTAGTTGTGGCGCACCAGCTTAGTTGCTTCACGGCATGTGGGATCTTCCCGGACCAGGGCTCGAACCCGTGTCCCCTGAATTGACAGGCAGATTCTTAACCACTGTGCCACCAGGGAAGCCCTGCATTCTCCTTTTAGACACACATGTCCTCAAAGGAGGAAATTTTTTACCTAATATTTTTGTATGTGTTTTGCTCCTTTATGATTAGCTTTGAAGGATAAAAAATTCACCAAATCGTATCATACAAGCTGGGATGTGTTCCAGCGTGCCTAAATGTCTTTTAAATAATTCTCCAGTAAAATTCTGCTTTCAGCACTCAAACAAGTGAGCAGAGCTGGTGAGGCAGAACAATATTGGTTTTATTGACAGGTTTTATTGCTATCTGTTATCCAGCTGTGTGTCTCACTGATAGTTTATCACAGGGCAATTAAAGACGTTGCTCCTTAGACGCATAGCTAGATTGTTTGTTTCAAAGTCATTTTGCTAACTAGAAAATACTATTGATATGCACAACTCTTTGTAAAAATTCTCATCCAAAGACGAACTTCACACTAGCATCTCAGAGGAACTTCCCCAATCAGAAATATGTTTAGACACAAAAATGTACAGAATACTTCATCTGTAGTATCTTCACCTGGTCACATATAGCAGTTACATTACTCTCATTAAAAAAAGGAACTGCTCACTGAAATAGAGACACAGACATAAAGAACAGATGTATGGATACTGGGGGGGAGGGGGGGTGGGATGAATTGGGAGATTGGGATTGACATATATACACTACTATGTATGAAACAGATAACTAATGAGAACCTATTGTATAGCACAGGGAACTCTACTCAATGCTCTGTGGTGACCTAAATGGGAAGTAAATTAAAAGAACGGGGGATATATGTATACATATGGCTGATTCACTTTGCTGTACAACAGAAACTAACGCAACATTGTAAAGCAACTATACTCCAATAAGAGTTCATTTAAAAAATAAAAAAGAACTGCTCAGTATGCAACAGTGACTCACGAATAAAAAACAGACTTCACAAAATGGTTGCAAAAATAAGCAAAATGCAAACAATTTTTTTAAAACCCACTTACCTTAAAAGTGAAAAATTAGGCCCCAGAACCATAAAATTCAAAACATTTTGATTAATAAGACTATTTGTTGTACTTACAAAAAAATAAGCACCGGCTCTTTTTTTTGGCAAATGAATATTACAATATAATTCTCCCTGAAAAACATTGGCCCTGAGCCCAAAGGAAAGCAAGAAGCAAATGACAACCTATTTGTTGGGCTGCAATGAGCTGCCTTTTCTGTAATTGCCTCTGCCCCGGGGATGTCTGACCTTGCTTATCTGAGCATGAGCTCGCCGCTGAGTTTAGTCTGGCCTCTCAGTATCTGCCATGCTGGCTGGTAAATTAAGCAGGCTTCTCCACGCAGGTGGCCTGGCTTGTATATGCACCACCTTTGTAGCCCGGTGACAAACGCTTGGTGTTATCGTGGGTGTTACACACCAAAATCCACAGAGGCATGGGAAAAGTCCATTGGTTTTCAGTCACAGGGGAAAAGAGGCACATTTGCCCCAGGCTCTTTTCTTTCGGTTTATTTCTGTGGCCCTTCTACTTTATACTAGACTATCTAGGGGTCGAGGTGGAGGGGTAGTGATTACAATTCTTTATTTGGAGAAGGAAAGGATTTGACAGCGAAGCAAATATATCTAGTTCTCATTCCATATGTATTTGTGCTTTCATGTGATCTTACAAAAAGAGACAGAGATTAGCAAACAACCTCACTAAAAGCCGTGCCTCGTGAATGGAAAGAAAGATCTAGATTTGAAGGGTAGCTTAGGAACAGTGTCTCTTTGAGAGTAGAGACTGTGTCTTTCTTCTCATTCTATCTCCAGTGCCTAGAACATGCCTGGCACATAAGTATTGCCTAGGGGTGATCAAACAATTTTTCTCAGAACCATTTGATTCATAACAGGAGCTCAATTAGTGTATGTCTCCATCAAGCCTCTTCCTCCTACCTTTGCAATCTTTGGAAGAAGGAAGTTCTGATCTGCATAATCCCTGGTGAACACAGCCTGTGTGCAGCCTTGATGTGACCCAGGAATCATCAGAGTGTAGAACCTGCCTTGTGAGGCTTTGAGAAGGAAGCGCCACGTGGGCTGGGCCGCACACCTCAGCAGTGAATGGTATTTCAGGAGGGGAAACATGCAGACGTGAAAAAAAATCACACGGGACGACTCCAGAGGTTCTGAAAAGCCAAAAAAATCATTCTTTTGTGGTCTGCTCCCCCCGGTTCGCTCAGATGTCGGATTGGTTATGTGAGATGATTTACACGTGCCGGGAAATAACACTATAACCCAATTCCCAGGTTCAGTCTGTTTCTCCCTGCTGGGCACAGGGACTTCACCCCCACCACGTGCCCCCCAGGAGCCTGTCCTCAGCCGAGCCTGCTGATAATCCTTTGAGGAACCTCAGCTTAGTCAGTCCTCACACTATGCTTCTCCTGAGAAAACTAGACACTAAATCTTAGGTGTCTGAGATCTGAGATAATTAGACTTAGAGGGACATAGCATAGAGGTGCAAAACCTGTCACAGATGCCTTGATGTTTCAAAGTGAACAATCAGAGGTCTTGAGGCCTTTTTGTTTTTTAAGTGATTGCTTAGGAAAATTGAAGTTCAAACTGTAAGTCGAGGGCCTTACACAGTCTTAAGTCATCAGATACTCAGTAAATAAAAGACTCTTGGGCTTCCCTGGTGGCGGAGTGGTTGAGAGTCTGCCTGCCGATGCAGGGGACACGGGTTCGTGCCCCGGTCTGGGAGGATCCCACATGCCGCGGAGCGGCTGGGCCCGTGAGCCATGACCGCTGAGCCTGCGCGTCCGGAGCCTGTGCTCCGCAACGGGAGAGGCCACAACAGTGAGAGGCCCGCGTACCGCAAAAAAAAAAAAAAGGCTAAAAAAAAAAAAGACTCTTAAAAACCTTTCCCTTAATAACTACATGGGCACCAGACAGGGAAAATGGATGCCAGCCGGGCACCACAGCCAGATCCTGGAAACCCCTGTGGCTGGAGAGCTCCAGGGAATCTTAGGGGGTCCTCTGGGGACTGGGAGGCAGTATTTAACAACCAGTATGGAAATATCAGGTTAAATCATGAGAAATTACTGGTATTTAACCATTTGGAAACTGCAAAACTGGCAATTTCATAGAGTGCAGCCTAATGCCTCACTATTTTAACAACTGGCACAGCCGTATCAGTGCATATGCAGGGATTCTGTCTCCCCGCAAACAGGCAAAGTTTGACACTTTGGTTGTGTTTACCCAGCACAAGTAGATATGCTCTGGGCAACTAGATATTTTAAATCCCAAGTAGAAGTTGCTAAGGCTGGGGGTTCCATCAACAGCATATCTTTCCCCACACCCCATTCAGAACCATGAAAACTAGCATTTATTGAGCTTACACCCCCTTCCCGATGTCATCCTAAGACCTTAATGTGAATAAACTCCTTTAATTCTCACATAACCCTAGAGGCTGGGTTCTATTGTCATCCTCATTTTACAAATGCAGAAACTGAGATGGAGAAATCAATCACTTTTCCAAAGTCCCAGGTGGAGAGCAGACGAGGCCGCCCATGCCCCCAGTCCGTCTGCCTCCAGAGTCTACGCATCTCAGTCTCATACTCAAGCTGCCTTGAGGTGACAGAGGACCACAGAGCATTTGGAGACCAAAATGCCAGCCTTATGGCTGATCAAAGCTAGACTGGAGCATGTGGTTTATTTGGTACCACTGCGAAGGCCTGTGAACACCAACCCCTGAAAGAGATAAATCTGCCCCCTCGGTGCCTGGCACAGATCAAAGCTGCAGGTCTACAGCTTACAGCTCTACAGGACAGAGAGGAAGATACGAATTGTGCAGACAGGCTGGAAGGAAAAGCAAGAGGCCCAGGAAAGGCTAAGCAGAGCAGGCTGAGTTCCTCTTCCAAAGTCACCAGGCAGAGAAACCCACCTCCTCCTGGGCAGAGCTGTGGCCAGGGGCTGTGAACCCGGGGACCCTGGAGAGAATTCCGGGGGACTATGAAATTGGAAAGGGGAAAAACTACTTCTTTATTGTCATCGACCTCTCTCTGACCTACTAACCTCTAGCTGAAATTTAGCATTTCCTTCTGTTATGAAAGGAAGCAATAAGCCAGACTCATATGAGCAGCACATGTGACCCTGGCAAATGCTTTCATAGCTCGTTACTACTGTGGAGAGATCTGGAATCTCACTCGTGGTCACCGGTACTTGAGACTCACGCAAGTTCAGACCTGCTGCTCGATCTTGTTACTTAGTGCATTAAGAAACTCATATACATTTTTACCACAAATTTCCTTTTTTTTTTTTTTTTTTTGGTATTTTGAAAATGGCCTTTAGCTATAATTAATTTCTTCTATACTCCTAAATACTGTATTGTATATGTTTAAAACATTATTTTTAAAGGGGTCTCATAGGCTTTGTCAGACTTCCAAAGAGACCCCCCCCCCAATATAAGAATCTCTGCTCTGAAGTCCCTCCATGTAGAAATTTGAGGCAATAGAAATGGAGCTGCCACCCTAAGAGATGTTAATAAGCCATAAATAAGTAAATAATCTTGTTTCTCTAGGTTTGATGTCTCCTTCTTCCTTTCCATGAATCCGGTCACATCTCTCCACCAGAACCTTCAAAAATCAAGCCTGTATAACAGAAGTCTCTGAGACTAGACGGATAGGTTGGAGACTTTTTTTCTTTCTAGCCTGTCTTTCTCTAATCACAAACTGCTTAAACTGTGCAAAAGTGTTACATGCATCTTTTTATTTTCAGTTTATGTATTTATGCCCTGCTTTGCTCCAAAAATATTTTTAGGGATTATTAGAATGCACGTCTTTTAGGATCATCAAGGCAATCTTACTAATGATAGTGATTGACAATTCGGTAACTCCCAGCAGCCTTGCCCTAGACCTTCCGTTCAAGTGCTGCTTTCAGTACAGGTACAAGTGCAAGTTCTTCCCAGAGCAACAGTTAAGAAATGGCAGGCACCAACAATGAGGGGATGCTTCACCTCCACTGGACAAAAAATAGATTTAGAAATTCTTGTTCCAGATACCACTTTTATTTGAACTGCATATTTACATAAGTAAAGCTCATTCCCCCCAAGCTCAGAATTTGTGTCTCACCCCACAGATGGCCTACCTCGTTGTAGAAGTCTTGGTGGGATCAGACTCAGCTTTACCCTGAGTGCCCATGACCAAGCAGAGTTCCCACTTTGTTCCTATCACCATAATTTCTCATGTCCAACTAGCACACTGAAATTAAGAGAGAGAGAAAATAATTGATGATTTAATGCTGACCTTGTCTTAAAGTCTTTACCTGTATTTGATTGGGCTTCTACTAGCCTCTTTTTGGAAATTTCATTTTCCTTTTTTGATGTAATTAATGGACCAAATATTTGCTCCCAAGATTCAAGTCTTTGTCCCTTTTTCAATCATATCATGACATCCAATTCTAAATCATCCAAATCATATCATGATATCCAATGACATCTAAATCATTTACACAGCATTTTGAAAGACCTTAGAATTTGATTATCTCTCTCCCAACGCTTTGAGAAAAAAAGAATATGTAAATGGGTTTCCTTCCCTATCTCTGCCAAATATAAACAGTGAGTACGTGACCAGAAGCAAGCTAGCTGTTGTCCTAGCCTATCGTGGGACACGCCCAGACTGCACCAAGCCTAGCCCAGGCACACTCTGGAAGGATCGCTCTTTGTCTGGTCAGCCTCCTGGGAGGATCTGAATCTCCTAAGAACTTAGTTGATTCCACCTGGTACACATGTCTGTAAAAAGTCTGAACAGACTCTTCAGCTCAAGACTTTATAAAGAGTCCATTGAAAGTGATGAAACCCACACTATGAAATAAGAAGCTAGAGATGACTAATTAATATAAGCATGTGTGCACACACACCAGCAGGACCACAGCGACTGCCACCACACCCAGAAAACAAACAGAAAACAACAGATACTGTTCTGTAAAGTTCTGGTGTTCACTTCTAAGCCTTTCTCACTAAGGAACTAGTGAAAACTCTTACCCAGGTAGGGCTAAGAGGCCTGTCCCTGGCCTATGCTGTCTGCATCCTTTCCTGCTGTCGTAGTCCCAATCTGTCACCTGAAGACCGATTTCCAGGGGTTCTAGGGGTGTTTCTCTGTAGCAAGGCATTTCATATGGCTGCAAATGCTTTAAGCGGCAATTTTAAGTGTTCAGTCTTTATCAAGCAGAGCCCTACTGCAATTGCTCTCATTCTCTGTCCTCTTGAAATGCAGCACCTGTCTCACAGTGCATGGTGGTTGGGCTTGTTTGCAGACACACTGTAGGTCTGTCTTCTTCTGCACCTTGAATGATCTCACCCCTGAGGCTCTGTCCAGCCTCCTCCAAGGGACTGCAACATTTGGGAGGGTTTTTAAAGCAACTGATTTTAACTTATAGATTGGATCCAAACTGAAAGAGATTTCCAGACATACAGAATTCTTGATCATCCCCAGTCGACCCATTATACAGGCTCCCAGGAGCCCAGGCTCAAGGCTTTAGAGTTTACCCCCTTTGTTCCCACAGATTCTCCGGCAACACCAGGGGTTCCCATCCACAGGGTCAGGACACCATGTACTTTAGGTATTAGGTGTACTGGAAATAATTTATTCCTGACACTGGAAAATAATTGCTTAATAAGAGCCAATTCCAAGTTATTCCCTAACAATGACAATTCTACTCACCCTTTCTTTTGTGGGAGAGGGAGCTGTACATGTCAGCACTGGGAATAAAATATAGACTAAGGCCTATTTTATCTATGCCCCAGGCTCTTAATTCTTGTGATGATAAAAACTTACTGTCGATAATTCCTCACTCCACCCTCCTCCCGTTCTGGTGTTCCAGTAAAATCTGAGTACATCCAGGGAGTCTGTAGCACATGGAAATGTCATCTTATCATAGAAGTAGAGTAAGAAAGAGGGGGAGGAAAAAGTTTAAAATGCCTGAGCTACAGTTGATCAATTTTACAATCAACCTGCAAAATATAAACCTAGAAATATCCATTCTAAGTATGACCATAAGGAGGCTTCCGGGAAGATGGCGGAAGAGTAAGACGCGGAGATCACCTTCCTCCCCACAGATACACCAGAAATACATCTACACGTGGAACAACTCCTACAGAACACCTACTGAACGCTGGCAGAGGACCTCAGACCTCCCAAAAGGCAAGAAACTCCCCACGTAGCTGGGTAGGGCAAAAGGAAAAAGAATAAACAGAGACAAAAGGATAGGGACGGGACCTGCACCAGTGGGAGGGAGCTGTGAAGGAGCAAAGGTGTCCACACACTAGGAAGCCCCTTCGCGGGTGGAGACTGCGGGTGGCAGAGGGGGGAAGCTTCGGAGCTGCGGAGGACACCACAGCCACAGGGGTGCGGAGGGAAAAGCGGAGAGATACCCGCACAGAGGATCAGGGCCGACCGGCACTCACCAGGCCGAGAGGCTTGTCTGCTCACCCGCGGGGGCGGGCGGGGCTGGGAGCTGAGGCTTCGGCTTCGGTCGGAGCGCCGGGAGAGGACTGGGGTTGGCGGCATGAACACAGCCTGCAGGGGGTTAGTGCGCCACGGCTAGCCTAGCCGGGAGGGACTCCGGGAAAAGGTCTGGACCTGCCGAAGAGGCAACAGACCATTGTTTCCTGGTGCGCGAGGAGAGGGGATTAAGAGCGCTGCTTAAAGGAGCTCCAGAGACGGGCGCGAGGCGCGGCTGAAAGCGTGGACCCCAGAGACGGGCATGAGACGCTAAGGCTGCTGCTGCCGCCACCAAAAAGCCTGTGTGCGAGCACAGGTCACCATCCACACCCCTCTTCCGGGGAGGCTGTGCGTCCCGCCACTGGCAGGGTCCCGGAATCGATGGACAACTCCGCCGGAAGAACGCACGGCGCGCCTCAGGCTGGTGCAACGTCACGCCGGCCTCTGCCGCCGCAGGCCCGCCCCGCACTCCATGCCCCGCCCTCCGCCCCCCCCTCCCCGGCCTGAGTGAGCCAGAGCCCCCGAATCAGCGGCTCCTTTAACCCCGTCCTGTCTGAGCGAAGAACAGACGCCCTCCGGCGACCTACACGCAGAGGGGGGCCAAATCCAAAGCTGAGCCGCCGGGAGCTGTGTGAACTAAGAAGAGAAAGGGAAACCTCTCCCAGCAGCCTCAGCAGCAGCGGATTAAAGCTCCACAATCAACTTGATGTACCTGCATCTGTGGAATACATGAATAGACAACGAATCATCCCAAATTAAGGAGGTGGACATTGAGAGCAAGATTTATGATTTTTTCCCCTTTTCCTCTTTTTGGGAGTGTGTATGTGTGTGCTTCTGTGTGAGATTTTGTCTGTGTAGCTTTGCTTCCACCATTTGTCCTAGGGTTCTATCCGTCCGTTTTGTTGTTGTTAATTTTTTTAAATTTTTTTCTCTTAATAATTATTTTTTTATTTTAATAACTTTATTATATTTTATCTTACTTTATTTTACTTTACCTTCTTTCTTTCTTTTTTTCCTTCCTTCCCTCCTTCCTTCCTTCCTTCCTCCCTCCCTCCCTCCTTTCTTCCTTTCTTTCTTCCTTTCTTTCTTTCTACTTCTACTACTTCTTTCTTTCTACTTTTTCTCCCTTTTATTCTGGGCCGTGTGGACGAAAGGCTCTTGGTGCTGCAGCTAGGAGTCAGTGCTGTGCCTCTGAGGTGGGAGAGCCAACTTCAGGACACTGGTCAACAAGAGACCTCCCAGCTCCACATAATATCAAACGGCGAAAATCTCCCAGAGATCTCCATCTCAACACCAGCACCCAGCTTCACTCAACGACCAGCAAGCTACAGTGCTGGACATCCTATGCCAAACAACTAGCAAGACAGGAACATAACCCCACCCTTTAGCAGACAGGTTGCCTAAAATCATAATAAGTCCACAGACACCCCCAAAACACACCACCAGACGTGGACCTGCCCACCAGAAAGACAAGATCCAGCCTCATCCACCAGAACACAGGCACTAGTCCCCTCCACCAGGAAGCCTACACAACCCACTGAACCAACCTTAGCCACTGGGGACAGACACCAAAAACAAGCAGAACTACGAACCTGCAGCCTGCAAAAAGGAAACCCCAAACACAGTAAGATAAGCAAAATGAGAAGACAGAAAAACACACAGCACATGAAGGAGCAAGATAAAAACCCACCAGACCTAACAAACGAAAAGGAAATAGGCAGTCTACCTGAAAAATAATTCAGAATAATAACAGTAAAGATGATCCAAAATCTTGGAAATAGAATAGACAAAATGCAAGAAACATTTAACAAGGACCTAGAAGAACTAAAGATGAAACAAACAATGATGAACAACACAATAAATGAAATTTAAAATACTCTAGATGGGATCAATAGCAGAATAACTGAGGCAGAAGAATGGATAAGTGACCTGGAAGATAAAATAGTGGAAATAACTACTGCAGAGCAGAATAAAGAAAAAAGAATGAAAAGAACTTAGGACAGTCTCAGAGACCTCTGGGACAACATTAAACACACCAACATTCAAATTATAGGGGTTCCAGAAGAAGAGAAAAAGAAAGGGACTGAGAAAAGATTTGAAGAGATTATAGTTGAAAACTTCCCTAATATGGGAAAGGAAATAGTTAATCTAGTCCAGGAAGCACAGAGAGTCCCATACAGGATAAATCCAAGGAGAACTATGCCAAGACACATATTAATCAAACTGTCAAAAATTAAATACAAAGAAAACATATTAAAAGCAGCAAGGGAAAATAACACACAAGGGAATCCCCATAAGGTTAACAGCTGATCTTTCAGCAGAAACTCTGCAAGCCAGAAGGGACTGGCAGGACATATTTAAAGTGATGAAGGAGAAAAAACTGCAACCAAGATTACTCTACCCAGCAAGGATCTCATTCAGATTTGATGGAGAAATTAAAACCTTTACAGACAAGCAAAAGCTGAGAGAGTTCAGCACCACCAAACCAGCTTTTACAACAACTGCTAAAGGAACTTCTCTAGGCAAGAAACACAAGAGAAGGAAAAGACCTACAATAACGAACCCAAAACAATTAAGAAACTGGGAATAGGAACATACATATCGATAATTACCTTAAATGTAAATGGACTAAATGCTCCCACCAAAAGACAAAGATTGGCTGAATGGATACAAAAACAAGACCCATATATATGCTGTCTACAAGAGACCCACTTCAGACCTAGAGACACATACAGACCGAAAGTAAGGGGGTGGAAAAAGATATTCCATGCAAATGGAAATCAAAAGAAAGCTGGAGTAGCAATTCTCATATCAGACAAAATAGACTTTAAAATAAAGACTATTAGAAGAGACAAAGAATGACACTACATAATGATCAAGGGATCAATCCAAGAAGAAGATATAACAATTGTAAATATTTATGCACCCAACATAGGGGCACCTCAATACATAAGGCAAATACTAACAGCCATAAAAGGGGAAATCGACAGTAACACATTCATAGTAGGGGACATTAACACCCCACTTTCACCAATGGACAGATCATCCAGAATGAAAATAAATAAGGAAACACAAGCTTTAAATGATACATTAAACAAGATGGACTTAATTGATATTTATAGGACATTTCATCCAAAAGCAACAGAATACACATTTTTCTCAAGTGCTCATGGAACATTCTCCAGGATAGATCATATCTTGGGTCACAAATCAAGCCTTGGTAAATTTAAGAAAATTAAAATTGTATCAAGTATCTTTTCTGACCACAAAGCTATGAGACTAGATATCAATTACAGGAAAAGATCTGTAAAAAATACAAACACATGGAGGCTAAACAATACACTACTTAATAACGAAGTGATCACTGAAGATATCAAAGAGGAAATTAAAAAATACCTAGAAACAAATGACAATGGAGACACGATGACCCAAAATCTATGGGATGCAGCAAAAGCAGTTCTAAGAGGGGAGTTTATAGCAATACAATCCTACCTTAAGAAACAGGAAACATCTCGAATGAACAACCTAACCTTGCACCTAAAGCAATTAGAGAAAGAAGAACCAAAAAAACCCCAAAGTTAGCAGAAGGAAAGAAATCAGATCAGAAATAAATGAAAAAGAAATGAAGGAAACGATAGCAAAGATCAATAAAACTAAAAGCTGGTTCTTTGAGAAGATAAACAAAATTGATAAACCATTAGCCAGACTCATCAAGAAAAAAAGGGAGAAGACTCAAATCAATAGAATTAGAAATGAAAAAGGAGAAGTAACAACGGACAGTGCAGAAATACAAAAGATCATGAGAGATTATTACAAGCAACTCTATGCCAATAAAATGTACAACCTGGAAGAAATGGAAAAATTCTTAGAAATGCACAACCTGCCAAGACTGAATCGGGAAGAAATAGAAAATATGAACAGACCAATCACAAGCACTGAAATTGAAACTGTGATTAAAAATCTTCCAACAAACAAAAGCCCAGGACCAGATGGCTTCACAGGCAAATTCTATCAAACATTTAGAGAAGAGCTAACACCTATCCTTCTCAAACTCTTCCAAAATATAGCAGAGAGAGGAACATTTCCAAACTCATTCTATGAGGCCACCATCACCCTGATACCAAAACCGGACAAGGATGTCACAAAGAAAGAAAACTACAGGCTAATATCACTGATGAACGTAGATGCAAAAATCCTCAACAAAATACTAGCAAACAGAATCCAACAGCACATTAAACAGATCATACACCATGATCAAGTGGGGTTTATTCTGGGAATGCAAGTATTCTTCAATATACACAAATCAATCAACGTGATACACCATATTAACAAATTGAAGGAGAAAAACCATATGATCATCTCAATAGATGCAGAGAAAGCTTTCGACAAAATTTAACACCCATTTATGATAAAAACCCTGCAGAAAGTAGGCATAGAGGGAACTTTCCTCAACATAATAAAGGCCATATATGACAAACCCACAGTCAACATCATCCTCAATGGTGAAAAATTGAAAGCATTTCCACTAAGATCAGGAACAAGACAAGGTTGCCCACTCTCACCACTCTTATTCAACATAGTTTTGGAAGTTTTAGCCACAGCAATCAGAGAAAAAAAGGAAATAAAAGGAATCCAAATCAGAAAAGAAGTAAAGCTGTCACTGTTTGCAGATGACATGATACTATACATAGAGAATTGTAAGGTGCTACCAGAAAACTACTAGAGCCAATCAATGAATTTGGTAAAGTAGCAGGATACAAAATTAATGCACAGAAATCTCTGGCATTCCTATACACTAATGATGAAAAATCTGAAAGAGAAATCAAGAAAACACTCCCATTTACCATTGCAACACAGAGAATAAAATATCTAGGAATAAACCTACCTAAGGAGACAAAAGACCTGTATGCAGAAAATTATAAGACACTGATGAAAGAAATTAAAGATGATACAAATAGATGGAGAGATATACCATGTTCTTGGATTGGAAGAATCAACATTGTGAAAATGACTCTACTACCCAAAGCAATCTACAGATTCAATGCAATCCCTATCAAACTACCACTGGCATTTTTCACAGAACTAGAACAAAAAATTTCACAATTTATGTGTAAACACAAAAGACCCCAAATAGCCAAAGCAATCTTGAGAACGAAAAACGGAGCTGGAGGAATCAGGCTCCCTGACTTCAGACTATACTACAAAGCTACAGTAACCAAGACAGTATGGTACTGGCACAAAAACAGAAAGATAGATCAATGGAACAGGATAGAAAGCCCAGAGATAAACCCATGCACATATGGTCACCTTATCTTTGATAAAGGAGACAGGAATGTACAGTGGAGACAGGACAGCCTCTTCAATAAGTGTTGCTGGGAAAACTGGACAGGTACATGTAAAAGTATGAGATTAGATCACTCCCTAACAGCATACACAAAAATAAGCTCAAAATGGCTTAAAGACCTACATGTAAGGCCAGAAACTATCAAACTCTTAGAGAAGAACATAGGCAGAACACTCTATGACAAAATCACAGCAAGCTCCTTTTTGACCCACCTCCTAGAGAAATGGAAATAAAAGCAAAAATAAACAAATGGGACCTAATGAAATTTCAAAGCTTTTGCACAGCAAAGGAAACCATAAACAAGACCAACAGACAACCCTCAGAATGGGAGAAAATATTTGCAAATGAAGCAACCGACAAAGGATTAATCTCCAAATTTTATAAGCAGCTCATGCAGCTCAATAACAAAAAAACAAACAACCCAATCAAAAATGGGCAGAAGACCTAAATAGACATTTCTCCAAAAAAGATATACAGACTGCCAACAAACACATGAAAGAATGCTCAACATCATTAATCATTAGAGAAATGCAAATCAAAACTACAATGAGATATCATCTCACACCAGTCAGAATGGCCATTGTCAAAAAATATAGAAACAATAAATGCTGGAGAGGGTGTGGAGAAAGGGGAACACTCTTGCACTGTTGGTGGGAATGTAAATTGATATAGCCACTGTGGAGAACAGTATGGAGGTTCCTTATAAAACTACAAGTAGAGCTACCATATGACCCAGCAATCCCACTACTGGGCATATACCCTGAGAAAACCATAATTCAAAAAGAGTCGTACCAAAATGTTCATTGCAGCTCTATTTACAATAGCCTGGAGATGGAAACAACCTAAGTATCCATCATCAGATGAATGCATAAAGAAGATGTGGCACATATATACAATGGAATATTACTCAGCCATAAAAAGAAACGAAATTGAGCTATTTGTAATGAGGTGGATAGACCTAGAGTCTGTCATACAGAGTGAAGTAAGTCAGAAAGAGAAAGACAAATACCGTATGCTAACACATATATATGGAATTTACGAAAAAAAATGTCATGAAGAACCTAGGGGTAAGACAGGAATAGAGACACAGACCTACTAGAGAATGGACTTGAGGATATGGGGAGGGGGGAAGGGTAAGCTGTGACAAAGCGAGAGAGACGCATGGACATATATATACACTACCAAACGTAAGGTAGATAGCTAGTGGGAAGCAGCTGCATAGCACAGGGAGATCAGCTCTGTGCTTTGTGACCGCCTGGAGGGGTGGGATAGGGAGGGTGGGAGGGAGGGAGATGCAAGAGGGAAGAGAAGTGGGAACATATGTATATGTATAACTGATTCACTTTGTTATAAAGCAGAAACAAACACACCATTGTAAAGCAATTATACTCCAATAAAGATGTAAAAAAAAAAAAATTATGACCATAAGAAATTGCCAATGTTTGACCATTTCTGACCCACAAAAGCAGCAATTTCATATGGTTCAATTTAATATTATTCACACTGCATTAAAACAACCTGGGGAAGAGACCAACAAAAATCATCCAATCCTACCCAGTAGGTCTGCATCAGGGGAAGGAAGCTGCCCATAATGTTTTTGTTTTGTTTTGTTTTATTCCATTTTTAACCTAGAGGACTTCAACAATACAAAGTGCTATAAATGTTTCCTTGTCTTTACCCATGTTTGGGTATATACATCTGAGAATAGCAATGGAATTTCTTCCTCAGCTCTGGACACTTCATCACTGTAAAAAAAAAAAAAAAAAAAAATGCACCAACAGAATTTAAGAATGGTTGGACTGGGCTTCCCTGGTGGCGCAGTGGTTGAGAATCAGCCTGCCGATGCAGGGGACACAGGTTTGAGCCCTGGTCTGGGAAGATCCCACATGCCGCGGAGCAACTAGGCCCGTGATCTACAACTACTGAGCCTGCGCGTCTGGAGCCTGTGCTCCGCAACAAGAGAGGCCACAATAGTGAGAGGCCCGCGCACTGTGATGAAGAGTGGCCCCGCTTGCCACAACTAGAGAAAGCCCTTGCACAGAAATGAAGACCCAACACAGCCAAAAATAAATAAATAAACAAACCAATGAACCGACACAAAATAAATTTAAAAATTAACTTGCTGCTTAAGTGTTGTATTTAAAAAAAATTTTAAAAAAAGAATGGTTGGACTAAGTCCTCTCAAAATGGAAAGCTATTATTTTAAAGTTTCTGAGGAAGCAACTAACAGAGAGGAATAAATGATCCCTTCACTTGAACTTTTCTGAGTTTCTCCATCAGTACAGGGTACTATTATAGCTGCCACTATAATTTTGACCCCAAAATACAAAGAAAAATGAGATAGTGTGCATGAAGGGTTTGGAAGAATGATTCTATTCTTTTCCTATTTTTGTCATGTTTTCATTTCTCAAGTTAATCTGATGGTTGTTGTTACAAGGAGGGTATTCATCAAATACATTATAAATAAGCATTACCATGCTCAAAATCCTTCAATGTGGGAAGTTTTATTTCCTTACTATATTTACCTGTGTATATGGAACGAGGTCATCCTCCATTGCCAAATTCCTAACAATTGCTATTTCCAAACAAAGGTGTGACTAAGTAGTTTAAACACTGGCAGCCTCTCTCTTCCTCTTTTTAATACTAAACTTCCACAGACACAGAATTGCTCAGCTCCTCAGGTCTTGCCTTTTAGTTAAAAATTAAAATCTACACATTGTGGAAATACCTTAAACATTTTATCAAGTGAAGACCAATGAGGATCAGAACATGTATTAGGAGATATCTTTACCTGTTGATGTTTCCAAAGGATTTCAGTCCTCCAGGAGGAAGGAAAAGAAATATGGAGTGGAAAAAAGATGCTTAATTCCTTGATTACTGAACAGTAACCATGCAGTTTATCTTTTCAACACAACAGTGTTGTTTGTATGAGTTTGCTTGGCTGCTACAACAAAATACTTCAGACTGGGTGGCTTAAACAGCAGACATTTATTTCTGGAGACACAGTTCTGGAGGCTGGAAAGTCCAAGATGAAGGTGCCACCTGATTCAGTTCTTGATGCGGGATCTCTTCCTGGCTTGCAGATAGCTTCCCTCTTATGTCCTCACATGATGGAGAAAGAGAAAGAGAGAGAGAAAAAGAGGGAGAGAGAGAGGGCTCTTGGTGTGTCTTCCTCTTCTTATAAGGGCACTAATGCCATCATGAGGCCCCTACCCTCATGACCTCATCTGAATCTAATTACCTCCAAAAGACCCCACCTCCAAATGCCCCACTTGGAAGGTTAAGCCTTCAATGTATGAACTTGGTGGGTTTGGGGTGGGGAGGACAATTCAGTCCATAGCACTAGTTAACAGCAACCAAAAAATCTTAAAAGCAATCTTAAAAAATCTTAAAATTCATCTTAGAAAGCAGCTTTCTAGATATCTGAATTTAACTAATAAAATACCAAGATGGCCATTCTAAAATGAATGTCTTCAATATTCCAGACAAATCTCACATCTTTAGTAAACTATGGCTACACACCAAGAAGTTTACATTACCTTTTCCTTTTGGTATTTATATTTCCTTACTTTATACTTACCCTTGGTCTTTTTTTTTTTTTTAACAATTTGGCTTAGTGTGCTAAAAATAGCCTGTGTGCACTGCTTTTCCTCTTAGCTTCATTGTTACAAACTGATTTCTAATTGTCTTTGAGACTGGGAAAAATCTCTTGTGAATGCAGTAAGCGTATCTGATTGAAACTCACCAGCAGATTAACACAACCTCGGATTTGGGGGGCACAGTTCTTCCTACCCCTTCAGCCCTGACACTCTACCCCTCCTATATCGTACACCCTTTGGGGATTTATTTCTGCCCGTGTAGAATCTGGGTATTAAATGCTCTGAGTTGCTATAGTTAGAGAGACTCTATTTTTAGTTACAAACTGTTTCCCTGAGATACATACAGCTGCTCATTAACACTGGGAGCCTTTTTCACAAAGCTTGTGTTCTGACCTTCCGTTTCAATGCCCAATAGGCTTATGAGGGAAAATACAAACACCGGTTATATTTAGTTTTCTCCTCAGCCATGTCAAACCCTAAACTGAGAGGAAGTCATAAATACACTACAAGGAAAGGGCTCTCGTTTCCTTTAAGTAGCATTTTAGTGCCCCGCAGTATTGTGGTATAAAGGGTAGAGAGGAGCCTGTATGAAAATAAGAGATTAAGTAAATTAAAATTTAACCTTTTAGGGCTTCCCTGGTGGCGCAGTTGTTGAGAGTCCGCCTGCCGATGCAGGGGACACGGGTTCGTACCCCGGTCCGGGAAGATCCCACATGCCGCGGAGCGGCTGGGCCCGTGAGGCATGGCCGCTGAGCCTGCGCGTCCGGAGCCTGTGCTCCGCAGCGGGAGGGGCCACAGCAGTGAGAGGCCCGCGTACCGAAAAAAAAAAAGTCCAAAATACCAAATTACTTCTTCAGAATGTCCCCAGAAGTCTCCACTACTTCTCAGTTTAATCTGCTTTTCTTTGAGCAGTCAACAGTTCAGAACAAAACAAAACAAAAAGTTGGTTCTTATTTGATTTTTCAAACTTCAAACATATTTTTGGAGAGTAGTGTCAAATAATTAACATTGCCGAGTTTTGATCCAGGCTTCCATCAACAACAAATATTCCACGGAAGTATTTTCTAGTATTTTTTACTGCAAATATACCATCATCAGTTCCATGATGGGTAAAATAGACTACTAGAGTTTAGTCTTGGAAACAAGTAAATTATAAAAGTGCTTCCATAGACAACGTGTTCCAAATTCCAAATAAGTGAGTTACAGCTACGTATGGAATGACTTGGTAGCAAGTTGAAACCTGTGTCGTTAAGCATTTTCCCACACCTAGCACATCATCCTTTCTCTGTTTTATTGCTTTTTGTTTTGTTTTGTTTTGTTTTGCTTTTCTAAGATGTGGCTTGGAAAGGAGTCAGACAGCTCTCCAACACAGATAAAAGTGCAGGAACCCAGCATCCGAAAATGAATGACAGCAGGAGAGAGGTCTACCTGCTGAGACATTACCACGTTTCATTTCAGCAAATGTTTGACCAAGAAATAATCATCAGTCCTCTTCTAGGAACACCTGTAACCTCAGGTTTATTTTTTTTCCTTTACATTTCTTCTCATTCTGGTTTTTAATGAGGGACTTATCATATTGCAGGAATGTGTTTTGTTTTTATGATCAGCATCACGGCTTCATGGGAAAACTAAATGGAATCTCCCAAACGTTAAACACACACAGCAGACACTGTCCCCATCAGTTTTAGATAGCACATGAAGCAGGGGCTCACACACATCCCTACTGTGGTCCCTCTAGAACTGTGCTGTGCAATATAAAATCCGTTAGACATGTGACTGCTTAAAGTAAAGTGAATTGACAATAAGTAAAATGAAACTTCAGTTCCTTGGTCTTGGTAATCACATGTGGTTTGTGGCTGCCATATTGGACAGTGCAGATATAGAGCATTTCCTTCACTGGAGAAAGTTGTTTTGCACAATGCTGCAGCAGAATACAGATTTTTCATGGAAGAACATGGAGATCTACACTACACCCAGATGATGAATTTTTGGAGAGGACTTTTGCTTCTCTGGACCAGTGTCCAAATAAAGACTTCTCTGTTTTACCACACGACCATTTGCTGCTTCCCGGTGGGCAGCACGAGAGAGTCACCACTCTGCTCTTCTGACGTAGTGGCCTGTTGCCTCAGAAATAGCTAACGTTGCACATTCAGACCTCTGATCCTCTTACACAAGTCAGCAGGCCATGGGCTGCCAAGGAATCAACCTTTGTTCTGAACCACTTTGTTAGCAAGCAAACTGAGCAAGGACAACAACCTAGTTATCATGTTCTCCCCAAATGCAACAGAGATTGTGAGTACATAGCCAAGGTCATAATACAGTTCTGGAAATAAAGCTTCCTTAGTTTCCTGGGTGGCACTGACTACACATATAAAAATGACTCTTGACATTTTCAAGAACCCCATCCCATGCACCACCTGCTCAGGAAGGGAAGGCGGATAACCGAAAACTATTTCAGCCTTAGGATGGAGCAAGCCTTCTGCATCTCAGTTCAGGCACGGAAAATATTCTCCTGACCTACGCGACCCCCCACCCCGACCCCTTTATTACTTGGACACTAATTTCCACCTTCTAAAATGCACCTATTAAATTTGGTAGCCCAAGCGTTTTAATAATGTGAGTTGAGTTGGCTTTGACTTAACTGCCATGAGCTTATTTAATGAAAAAAACCTGCTAAGAAGATCAAAGTGCCTTCTTTTAATTCCTTTATATCCTTTGAGGAAACCAATGTTTATCTCTGTAAAGTTCAAGTCTGCATAACTAAAAGTAAGCCAAATCTGACATCCAGATATTGAAACCTGCAGAGGCCATCTCTCCGCCTCCTCTCTCAGTCTTGGATTCCCGTTCCCCTGCTTAGACTACAGTTTGGAAGTGGCTGAATGAATTCACAAGTACTACTGTTTGCACTTTCACACACAGTTTAAAGGCAGAAGTATCAGGTTTCACAGCGCTGTGAGGAAGTTGGCAACCACTTCAAAGCAATGGTGGAGCATCTATTACTTTATTAAGCAAGGGCAATAATGATCTACAAAGTGCCAACTTGCTCACGTTTTCCTTCTCTCTGCATCTCATTGCAAATACCACAGTCTCTCTCTTCCTGCTTAAACACCAGTTAGTACATTTCCTTTAAAATTACAGATCTGACAGCAGTGACAAACAAAGGTCTAAAACCACATAGCTAAATGACTCATACAGCTATGAGAGCTACAGAGGGGTAGAAAAATTCTGCTGTAAAATAATTTGTCTCTAGTCACTTTGTAGCTGTGGGCACTTTGTTCTCCCCCACTCCCTTCATTTTTGAGCTCTGTATATTTCTACAGATATTGTGAGACCCAATAATAATTACAAACAATTAGTCCCTACAGTAACTCAACAGATACTTAGCTGTGTGTTTCCAATTAGTCCAATGCTTGGTAATCAAAATGGAACAATGTAAGTGCAAATATTCTGTACTGTATCCAAAGAATACACAATCGAGTCTTGGAGATAAGTCTAACCCCTATTAAGCAACAATGACAAATTA
The DNA here is from genome assembly GCF_937001465.1 of Orcinus orca. Classification (NCBI taxonomy): domain Eukaryota; kingdom Metazoa; phylum Chordata; class Mammalia; order Artiodactyla; family Delphinidae; genus Orcinus; species Orcinus orca. The sequence goes on from NC_064565.1 coordinate 108,882,725, forward strand.
CTGTACACGTTAATTAAATGTGAATTTGGGAAAATAAATTATCTTTTCTGGTCCCTTTCTACTTTAATGGCATAGGAATTCTAGGCCAGTATAACCAGAATGCTCCATTATGCCTTACAGGCTGTAAGTCTTGTGGATGTTAAGACCTGAGGTGACAATTGAACTGCCATTCCTGAAACTTGACCTTGTCACTTTTAACAAGGCTGGTTCTTACCAAGTGATCCCTCACACTTAGGATCTGTTTGTCAGCAGCTAGTGAAACTCTAGCCAGCTGATATATACACTCACCTCTCTCCTCTCTGATGGTCCCCACTGGGGTAGATGAATGGAGGTGAATGACTTTCAAAGCCATGGTAACCAAATCTGCCTTTTTAATGTTATCTACTAGCACTTGGTCCTGTCACAGTCTTCTGTAAGCTCTTATAAATGAATCAATTATATGGATTCCAGACAGGAAATCTGATTATTGGTCTTCCCATTTATATGTAAAATAGAAATGGTTTGGGGATTATTACTCCTACCAGAAAAAATCCAACCTTGCAGAACATGGCAATGACATCTACCCAGAGAAGCCGAGATTATCATGACTATAGCTAGCCCGTCGTCTGAGTATTTCAGAACTCAGGCCTGAGGCCAAAGACTGAGGAGGATAGCTGGGTATGGCCGAGCATAAAGGAATAGAAGTAGAATGGGTTACTTTGCGTCCCCAGATCTCTTGTGCACGTGATGTAGCTACTGCCTGACTTCTCTCCTTTATTAAACACAATGTCAAAGTTAATTACCTCTTTGACCACAACAGTAATGTTCATCTAACAATAAAATAAGAGCTAACTTTTTGCTCTTTTCCCTGTGTTGTTCTTGAGTCAAACTGTCACCATCACAGCTAATTGGTTCAATTCCAAAAAATATAGAAGCAGAGAACAAGTTTCCATATGCAAAGGGCCAGAGGAAAGAATTCAGAAATTAGAAAGAAATCCATATTCACAACTGTGAAGAGTGACTTATTAAGGTGTATCACTGCTTTTTCAGGAAGTTGTTTGTCCAAATGGACAATGGCTTTCGAAACAATCAGCTTAGAAGGTGATTTACGCCAAAGACACGATTCTCTTCTACATACTTCTGAACCCTGACTTTGGAGCTACCTTCAGCTCCAATGTATGAGTCACCTCTGAAAATCCAGCCCATTACTTTGAAATCACACTTCAGTTGAGGCTCAAACGATATTACCTGATTTGATCATTCACTTTGTGAACCCAGTGTCTCAATTCATTCAGGCTGTTTATTATAACAAAATACCAGAGACTGGGTGGTTTATAAACAACAAACATTTATTTCTTACAGTTCTGGAGGCTGGGAAGTCCAAGGCACCAGCAGACTGCGTATGTAGTAGGAATCTACTTCCTAATTCTTAGTCCGCCATTTTCTCACGGTCTTCACGTGGTGGAAGGAGTGACGGAGCTCTGAAGTCTCTTTTATAAGGACACTAATCCCATTATTAAACCCATGAAAGCCCTCATGACCTAATCACCTCCCGAAGGCCCCACCTCCTAATACTGTCACCTTGGGCATTAGGATTTCACATATAAATGCAGGGGGAGGGAGAGGACAAACATTCAGTCTATAGCACCCAGCTTGACCATGAACTACTGTTGGCTTGTCTCGAAATATTATATATGTTTTCCAATAATGGAAAGGATGCCCCCGGTGAGAAAGTTCAAAAGCACAAGTCACAGTCTCTGAAGCTCATTTCCAAAGGGGCATTCCACAATGGTTGGAGGAAAAGTATTGTTATTGGAATAAGTTTACTGTTTCCCAAGATAACTTATAAGTTATCGTGTAAACATCTAAAGGCTGTTTCATGTTATAGTTACCTCCCAGCGTCATGGCTTTGAAGAGTCTTCCCCACAAGTGATGTGCCCTGCAGAGTACATTTCTCTACCACCATCACCCCTGCCCCATAAGTTTCATTGCTTTCTTCTTAAAACCCATACTCAAGGTCAAGTCCTATGTTTTCCAGGAAACTTTTCCTGACCAACCAGCTTACCCTCAGTCAACTCAGCCAAGATTGCTTAGACATGCCTTTAGTTATTTTTCTCTCTTTCTGCTTGAGATACCTCATTTTCCTATGTGTGGTTATCTTTTCGTACATGGTTTCGTATCTACCTCACCAATTAAATTATAAGCTATCTGAAGGCAAAGATCTCTCCTGAGCGTCACTGTATTTGCCATATCCCCCAATACTATGCCTAGTATGTCATAGGCACTCAATAAATATTAATTAGGTAATTGCAAGATGACTCTTTTTCCATCCCACCTTTATCTAATATTTTATCCTTAAATTTTTTTGACTATGGAAAGCATAAAAGTAAAATGCATAAGCCATTAGATATATCCTTAACTTTGTGCAAAGGATAAAACTCCTCACCCTTGCTTTTCATCAACACGTATGTACTAAGCACCTCCTATATGAAAGCCACAATCCTAAGCGTTGAGACTACAACTGTGTAAGAATAGAGCTCACATTTCCAGTGAGGGAAGAGGGAGATAGTTGATTAATAATAATAGTAACAAATAAAAGCTAATATATATTATATCAGATGGCGACAGTTGCTGGAGAAAAAGAAATAAAGCATGCAAAAAGAGTAGGGAATACTGGGGGTATGCCAGCAGAAGGTACGATCTAAAATATGATGATCAGGGCTTCCCTGGTGGCGCAGTGGTTGAGAGTCCGCCTGCCGATGCAGGGGACACGGGTTTCGTGCCCTGGTCCGGGAAGATACCACATGCCGCGGAGCGGCTGGGCCCGTGAGCCATGGCCACTGAGCCTGCGTGTCCGGAGCCTGTGCTCCGCAACGGGAGAGGCCACAACAGTGAGAGGCCTGTGCACCGCAAAAAAATAAATAAATAAATAAAATAAAATAAAATAAAATACGATGATCAGGGAGGACTTCAGCAGGAAGGTGATATTTGAGGAAAGACCCGAAGAATATGGGATACCAAACTTTGTAACATGTAGAGAGCACTTGGGATATTCAAAGAAACAAGGATCCATATAGGTAGCTGTAGAAGTCTTGGCATTTCAGGGGATGATCTGAGCCTGATATTCCCTGTCTGGAGCCCCCAGATAATTTCATAGCCTTCTGTGCTTACTTACACCTAAATATTAATTGCAATGTGCCATTAATCTTTCACTAAATGTCTCCCTCAAGAGACTATGAGTGATTTGAAGACAAGGATTATCTCATTTATCAATACAAACCTCATAGCATTTAACACAATTCCTCGCCAACTGTGAGAAATCAATAAATGTTTGTTGAATACTGAATAAATCTTCATTCAGCTAAGCAATTCATCTCATCTAAATGCAAAGCATAGCCTATCCTAATTTGAGTTAAATGGTGTTTTTGTGGATATATTTGTTTTTACTGTAAACACTTGACAAACTTCTTTTGAAATGAAGAATTAAGTCTCTTACAAAAAGTCAAATAAAGCTGACCCCATCACCTCTTTTGGCACTTCTGTCTGGACTGTGGAGAACTTGCCAAATATGGATTTAAAAGAGGTTAGCACATTTGCTACTGTTCAATAAAGGAGGAACAGCCAGTACAAGAAGAGACGGTGCAGGTTCCCAAAGTAAAATTTTAAACTAGCACACACAGTACTAATTTGGCCCTAGAGTTATTAACATGAGGAAAGAGTAAAGTTCAAGTCTTCCAAACAGTCAAGGGTAAACGAGATGACTATACAGTTTCCTTGGCGTCATCATGGTTGTATAGAGATGTCACATTCTTGCCTGCTTTTAAGTTGGGGGAGGGAACATGAGGCATGCCAGTTTCTTCTTCACCATGATCTACACCTCATGGAAGAGAAGTTTTCTTTCCCTTTTAACTCATTTTCTGTTCCCCCTCTTATTGAGTGTTAGAGCCCTCAAGGCAGAGAAATCCAGCACTCTGTCATCTAGCCATCTGTCCAAAAGGGCTCTTTACCTGAGAAAGGCTGTCTATTGAGTAGCCCTGAAGGCTGATATCACTCTCCTGCGGATGAGCTCCCTAGCAACAAAGCATCATGAGGAAGTTTACTCCAATCAAATAAAATCTATTATAATTCTAGTTGATACAACAGGCCAAATAAAGTCATTTGGTAGCACTCAATACACAAATGTGAGCATTCCACTGCATCTCTCAAAGCGCTTAGAGAGAACACAGATGACTCAGGGGTCCTGCCATATGCTCCTTGGCCCTGAGCTGGTGTGGCAGTTGCATTGAAATCTGCTGCTGGCTTCTGGCCAGCCAAGAGCCTATTTACTGCTACTGTTCTAGTCTGAATTTTTGGCCAGCTCCAGCTGTTGCTCTTAATGGTAACTCTCTGCCATCCCCAGAGGTAACAGTGTGCCTATAAAAAGCTGCTATAGCCACTCTCAGAGCTCAGGCTCTGTCTCCCTTCCACTTCTAACCCTCTTGACTCATCTGATTTCCCTCCCATTATTCAGACTCTCTTTCTCTGCATGCATCCTTCAGATTGACATACTACCTGGATGGTTTTATCTGATTTTTTTTTTTTTTTTTTTTTTTTTTTAGCTTCTGCCCCAGTTGCTGCCTCTGGGGCTGTTCTTTCAGTGACTGAGCATTAGCCCCCAAGGCCATTGCTAACCCTTTCAGTACCACACCACAATTATCCCAAGCTACTGCTCATCTAGGAGAGGATGTGGATGGGCTATCATACATGACCACACATTGAAAAGTTAATATAAAACAAATGAAATAGAAGGAATGTATTCAATACCTGTGCAACAACATAAATCTGACAGTCTATGATCTTAAGGCACACTTTTACCCTAGAAATAGTGTAAAGGGAATCAACATGGTGCTCCTAGATGCTCTGGGCTCTGCATGCGGCCAACACATCAGCAAGAAAAAGATGTGGTGTCTAGATGAGTGGGCAAAAGGTGAATGGAGACTTGATTTTGCCAATTTTTATTTTAAAGATTTTTTTTTTTTTTTTTGAAAAAGCTAATCGTGAACTACCTCAGGAAGCTTCCCAAGTCTTCTGTGTGTCTGTGAACAAAAAGGTCTGCCTTTAGGGTGCAGTGAGTATTATGGAGTAGCCTAGAGGTCCCCTCTAAACTAGTAAGAAGAGATCCCTGAAGCTTAGATTTCAAAGAAGGCTGGAACTGGGTTGAAATTATCGTTCTTTATCTTACAGGTGAAAAAACAAGGCCTTGGGAAGTTAAATAGTGAACCTAATACCCTCTGCTGGAGCTTTTCACTGAGTCTGTTCAGAACTCTGTCCCTAATGCTTTGAGTTTCTACATGGTTTAAGTCTCATCTCTCTCTAAACTCTACCTAATGATGTTGAATATCCCTTCCATAAGAGAAGAAACACCGTGAGTTAAGAAATAAGTACATTACATATAGTTTTCCCCAATTTACTCAAAGAAATGAACTCTGAGGTCTCCCTCTGACTCAACATCCCCAGATGGTGCTGTACGTACATTGGCCTCGGTCTCCCCCAATCAACTGTAAGCCCCATAGAGGCAGAGATGGTCCTGATAAGTAATGGTTTTCCTAGGATTTAGAACATGATTCATTATTAGCACTCAATATGCAGTTATTGAATAGATAACACATCCTCCTAGCGTTACCTGTAAGGTGGTCAACACTTAGACATATTGACTTAACTGTGCCCTGTCACCTCTAATTAGTAAGCTACCTGGGTTAAATTATTTCAAGAAGGTCATGGTTTGGTTATCCTATTAGCTGATTATCTATGTTCTTTCCATAGAGATTATTATCACCTATAATCTCTACTAGTCTTCTTGAAGTTGGGCACCATAACCAAAAAACAATTTACATCAAGGGCTGTAAAATTGTGCTGTTAGACTTGATAGTTATACTTTAAGAAATCAAATTTTAGGAAATAACTCCCAAGGTAAGTGATGTATAAATGTACCCCAAAGTGTTCAAAGCAGTATAATTTATAAAAGAAAAAAGTTGTCCCTGACTAAAGAGTGAAGTAAATTAGAGTACATTCATAATAAATAGAACCATTCAATGACTATCTATTAAGTGCCTACCATGTCCAGGCACTATCCTTGATGCCTGATTGACATTGATTAGCAAAACAGACAAAGATCTCTGCCATAATGGAGTTTGAATCATTAAAAAATTATGTTCTTAAGAGCTTTTAATTGCATAGAGACATGCTTAACATGATACTAAGTAAAAAAAATAAGATACAAAATTATATATTCAACGAGATCTTTATATATTCCCTATATCCACAGGTAACTATTTTAAAAGTCAAAATCTTAGTAGAAGTTGTCTCTGAGTGTTGAAATTGTAAGTTACTATTATTTTTCTTTATGCTTTTCTATATTTTGATATTTTAAAAATTATTTTCAATAAGCTGCTTTTATAGTCAGATAAACAATGGTTCAGCTAGAACAGTGAGTAACACAGCCATCTGAGCCGCAGGAATCTGGAACTCTTGTTCTAAAAACTCCTACTCTGTGTTCCTTATAAGTAATACCACTTTTTTAAAGTATAAGTTTCCCAGTCTACAAAGCCCTTTTCATCATTCCTTTACCTGGCAGCTGAGAAGAGCAAGCAATAACCAGCCATGTTCAGTGTTAAATGTGTTTGGGGCTGATAAGTTAACTAGTTGATGGGTCAATGTAAGCTGCATTTTGAGATATTACATATTCTAATACCCATGGAATTATTTATATAATGCTACTTGTATACAAAGTAGATCGAGCATCTGTGAGCATGATACACACACACACACACACACACACACACACACACACACACCCTAAAGGGTTACAAAACTATGATAGACAGGTGCTGAAGATTTTCTAAAACACTCCTAATGTCATTGAATGTTCTTATTATCGATACAGTTAACATTTAAACTAAACATTGTTTCATTTTCACCCTTTTGTGAGACTTTGACCAAATAGATATTTAAACACTAGGAAAAAAAAAATAGTTGGGCTTCCCTGGTGGCGCAGTGGTTAGGAATCTGCCTGTCAATGCAGGCAACACGGGTTCGAGCCCTGGTCTGGGAAGATCCCACATGCCGCGGAGCAACTAAGCCCGTGAGCCACAACTACTGAGCTTGCGCATCTGGAGCCTGTGCTCTGGAACGGGAGAGGCCGCGATAGTGAGAGGCCCGCGCACCGCGATGAAGAGTGGCCCCCCACTCACCGCAACTGGAGAAAGTCCTATGCAAAGAAATGAAGACCCAACACAGCAAAAATAAATAAATAAAAAATACTTTATCAAACCACGTGTTGTAATTTTTGTTTTAGAATCTAAGGTTACCTAAACAAAGGAGCAACATATAAATTTTCATGGAGTAACATAAATTAGGAGTCTTACATTTATCATCCCAAATAGATTGTCAAATGTGTGCACACACAGCCAATTGCTCTACTGTCATTTTCCTGTATATCTGCTCAGCTTAAACACACACACACACACACACACACACACACACACACACACACACAAATGAAGTTGAGAAACTAAGTTAAGCAGGAGAAAGGTGACTTGAAGGCATAAGAAGTTAGGTGAGGGGCTTCCCTGGTGGCGCAGTGGTTGGGAGTCCCCCTGCCGATGCAGGGGACGCGGGTTCGTGCCCCGGTCCGGGAGGATCCCCCATGCCGCGGAGCGGCTGGGCCCGTGAGCCATGGCCGCTGAGCCTGTGCATCCGGAGCCTGTGCTCTGCAACGGGAGAGGCCACAACAGTGAGAGGCCCGCGTACCACAAAAAAAAAAAAAAAAAGAAGTTAGGTGAAAGTGAGTAATAGGGACAACAATATACAGGATCAGAAATTGTACCATCTCAGCCCTGGTGAGTGGGTAAGGAAGTAGGTACGGGACACAGGGAGAGTGGGTGTTGGATCTTTCTGAAGTATATGGAACTGGTCAGTTAACACCTTTGAAAGAAAAAAAAAGCCTCAAATACTTGGTTAATGCCCCAAGCAGAATAAGTTCAAGATTATCTGTCTAACCAAAAGATCCGCTTCCAGGGTAAAGCTCGTGATGACACGAAAGAATGGCAGGTTCGACTTATTGCAGTCGGTCCAAGTATGATAGTTGTTGTTCAATGGGTAGGAATAATGTACGCTGCCCTCTAAACAAGGTGGATGGCAGAAAGGGGTCACTATGGGAGGATAGGAAAGTAACACAAAACACGGTTCCAATTTTGTTTCAAATTGGTAGCTAAAAGAAAAGCAATCCCTTTCACCCTGGAAGTCCAAAGAGTTTCCCAACTATGACATGTGAACAAGGCAGGCTTAGAGAAACATTGTAAGGGTCAGAGAGTCTGTAAAGCAGCGCCGCCGAGGGCTTGATTCCGAGGACACAGGTGGCACGAGGGGAAGCAGCAGTCCCTGGGGAGTATATATAGATTCCGGTCCCTAAATAGCTTGACCTTGTACCACGCAAGGAGCACAGTGAGAAGAGGAAGGACAGGGGACAGGGACTCAGATTATTTTTTCCTGTTATGTTCATCTTTCCTATTTGTTTTATTGGGCTTATTTCTTAATATAATGGCAATACAGATTAATATATGTTTATTGTGGAAAATACATAGAGGCAGACTAATACAAAAATAGAAGTAAATACCACCTATAATCTCATCCCTCAGAGAAACTCGTCTTGAACATTCTGACATAAATCTATCCAGCTGTCATTTTGTTTTCAATGTATATAAAGTTGTCTGTTTTTTTAAAATTGGGAATCATTGTGAATATACTGCTTTGTAACCTGCCTCTTAAATTTTAAATAATATCTCGATCATTTGGCAATATCATTAAATATTCTTCTAAAACGTGGTTTTTAATGGCTGCACTCAATACTGTCATGTGGATACCCTCTCATTTAGCCGACTTGACCACACTTTCAACTGATTCTGACCCACACACAGCATGTGATGCACCTCATCATACACAGGGCTGTAACAAATCTCGTTTTTGTTTTTCTTCTAGATATCTTTCTTGAGGTGAAATGGGGTGAATGGCTATGCATTTTTTCAGGTATTTGATGTCGAATTGTCCTCTAGAAAAATACTGCTGCTCTATATTTCATCAGCAGCATATGAGTGTGCCCGTTCTCCCTGCATCCTCAGTCACGTTAAATATCACAATATTATAGTGAAGAGGATCTGTTGAGTTTATATTTAAATGTAAGTGCTATATTGTAGTTTCAACTGCAATTTTTAAAATTATTGGTGAGGTTTCCCTTGTACTTATTCACGTCTTGTGTTTTAACGTAAAAGTAAACCGAAAATGCAATTGTCTCTTGACACATTCTTTTACACAAAAGCAGATGGAGACACTTACCCCCACTCATTCCCAGCGCCTGCGGTACTATTTTCCTCACTGTCGTTTTTCCCACCTAAGTGTCAGTAAAATTGTTAATAAAAAGAAGAGAGGGGAGAATAGCAAAAGAGGGTGTCAGAAAGTTTGTAAGAGGGAAGTGGCTTATGTTTCGACTTCAGTGTCCCTGTCATCAAGGAGCCAGTGAATATTTGCCAGAGAATATCGGAAACCCTCAGAAGTTGGTATTAAGAAGAGTTCAGTCTTCACATTCCCTCTTCTAAGCCCAGGCCTGAGAGCTGCTTCTCCTAGGGAAGAAGGTGGGTGGTTACCTAGAGGTGGACATAGAACCAGTCCTTGTGTCCGAGCAAGTGCCCAGGCAAAGATGCTTAACTGGGTTCTGTCCAGCTTAGCATTGTCAATCCCAAAGTGTCTCGGTCTGAACAAAAAATATGTGGTCACTGTATTGGACTGAATTGTGTCACCCAAAAGATATCCACTTGCGATCTCAGAATGTGACCTTATTTGGAATGATCTTTGCAGATGTAGTGAAGGTAAGGATCTCAAAGTGAGACCATCCCGAGTGAGGGTGGCCTTTAATACAATGAGGAGAGCCCTGTATGAGACAGAAAGGGGAAGACAGAGACACAGGGGAGAAAGTCATGTGACAACTGAGGCAGGAAATGGAGATCACGCTGCCACAAGCCTAGGAACGTCAAGGACTGCCAAAAGCCACTAGAAGTGAGGAGAGAGGAGTGGATGGCTTCTCCCTCAGCGCCTCCAAAAGGACCCCACCCTGCCAACATCTTGATTTAGGACTTCTGGCCTCCAGAACTGTGAGAAAGTAAATTTCTGTTGTTTTAAGCCACCTGGTTTGTGGTACTTTGTGACAAACAGCGCTAGGCAAGTAATATTGTCACCCTAATTTGGAGAGGCCATCGGGGGGTCGAGATAGAAATGCAACCTCCTGTCTATAGGAAGGTAAAGTGAAAAGTGCATGTTGAAAGGTCGGGCACTTCCATGAGCCTCCATTTTTTTTTTTTTTTAATTGGAGTATAATCCCTTTACAATGTTTTGTTAGTTTCTGCTGTACAAAGAAGTGAATCAGCTATGTGTATACATATATCCCCTCCCTCTTGAACCTCCCTCCGGCCCCCCCATCCCACCCTTCGAGGTCACCACAGAGCACCAAGCTGAGCTCCCTGTGCTCTACAGCAGGTTCCCACTACCTCTCTGTTTTACATATGGTAGCGTAGATACGTCAATCCCAACCTGCCATCATCCCACCCCCCTTCCCCCACTCAGCTCCAGAGCTCAGTTTCCAGGTTTATGCACCCAGCTGTTCCCAGCACAGGCAGGAGACGGGAAGAGATTTCTCTGGAGAAGCCAACTGCCCTGGCTAGTGCCCCACTGGAACCCTCTTCTGTGAGGCCCGCAAGTCAACCAGCTCTGCCCGTGCAGAAACAGCTTCCAGTCATACTTCCGTGCCACCCTCTTAACTATAAATGGAAACCAAATCATCATAAATGGAAGAAAATTCAGAGAATTAAGAGCCTGGCATGCAGAGATTTGCAAGTTAGTGGAGCGCCACATTCTCTAGGAAACTGGCCCTCCTTCCCACAGCCCCAGATCCCTCTATCTTGCCCTGGATTCCTACAGTATGACCACCTAGTCCTGTGGCATTTACGAGGGCTTTTATATCTATTTTCCTCTTTCAGATGCTGAGTTCCATATTTTATACATCCCTGTCTTCCCCACAGCACTGACTCCAGTCAAGGGTCTCCATAAATATGACTAAAGATGGGACTCACGTTGCCATGCATTTCCCCCCCGCCTCCACACGCATATTCAGCCTAACCTTGCTGCATCAACCAGCAAACCCATGTTCTAAGAGTCCCAATGGCTGGACACATCATTCACAAGTGCACCCATGGAATGAGTGCTTCCAGATGCCAGGCACTCTGCTAAGAGTTTGACTCAAGGTTATATCATTCAATCTTTGCAGAACCCTGGAAGCTAAGAACTGCCATTGTCCCCCATTTTACAGGCAAAGAAACCAAGGCTCCCAAAGTTTTCTCAATTCATCCAGGATCACACAGACTAGATTTGGACTTAGGCAATTTAACTTCATATCCTGGGCCCTTCACTCTTTTTTTTTTTTTTTTTAGATTTTTTTGATGTGGACCATTTTTAACAGGTTTATTGAATTTGTTACAATATTGCTTCCGTTTTATGTTTTGTTTTTTTTGGTCGCAAGGCATGTGGGATCTTAGCTCCCCAACCAGGGATCGAACCCACACCCCCTGCATTGGAAGGCAGGTTCTAAACCACTGGACTGCCAGGGAAGTCCCTGGGCCCTTCAATCTTAAGCCAGGTTCTTCCTCTGACATTATATGGGTCATTCGATCTGGCCATAAGACTCATTCGCCCCTTCTCCATTGATAGCCTCCCTAGCACCAGACATCACAGGCACTCACAAGTTAAATCTAAAGGCTATGCCAAGAAGACAGAGAGGGAATTCACTGGCCAGTGTCATAGATGGGGCTCCCAACTGTGGAGTGGAAAGCAGCCAAGCCCACAGGATCCTTCCAGGCCCCACTGAGGTCCTGAGGGATCCCAGCCAATAGGGCTTCCAGTCGGTGCTCCTGTGCAGTGATGAGACTTGCTTTTGGAAGGCTGAAGAGCACAGGAGGAGAAAGGAATAATCCTTCTTCTCTGCACAAACTCAGGCAAACATGGCCTCCTCCAGAGAGTAGTGCAGATTTAGTATAAATCTTGGCAATAGCTGCTACGGGTAAAAATCTACTCTGGTTCCCACACCCCACCTTGGGTAGAGATTAAGCCTTTTGGGAAGTAGATAAACTTCTTTTGGCCTCTAGGATCCCACAGCATATTGAAACAGTGGTTGTACCCAGCAGCCCTCTAGAATTACTTATGCTTAAAATTATGCTTAAAAAAATGGGAGTTCACGTACACCCATGAGGAAGCTCAGTGACCTTGCAGTCTGTGGTCAGCTGAATAACAGCCCCACCGAAGATACCGAGGAAGTAATCCTTGGAACCTGTGGATGTTACCTTAAATGGCAAAAGAGACTTTGCAGGTGTGATTAAATTAAGGCTCTCGAAATGAGGAGATTACCCTGAATTATCCAGGTGAGCTCTGAATGAGATCGCTCAGTAAAAAATCCAATGGAACACAGCCCTGCTGACATCTTGAGTTTGGTCCAGTGAAACTCAGTCCAGGCTTCTTTCCTCCAGAACCGTAACAGAGTAAATGTGTGTTGTGTTAGGCCACCAAATTTGTGGTCATTTGTTAAAGCAGCCACAGGAAACTAGTACACAGACTCACGCCTACGAGTGAATAATCAGTTTATTTTGCATTCATCTGGTCTCTCCATTTTCCTTGTTACTAAAGAAGTAGCAAACATAATCATCAGATGCTTTGTGAACAAAGAATGGCAACAGCTGGTCTAGCAAATGCCGCTGCTAACCGCTAGCAGACTGGCTTCTCATTTCTTCTGATTTGGAGGAAGGGTAAGTACAGGGCAGGCTTCAATAGGATCCATGTGTCCCAAAGTCCATTAAGATCATCTGCTGTTTCTCAACAAGTACCAAGGTAAAACACTGCAAATTCCCAGCTATCAGCATGATGCCGCAGCCCCAGACAACTGCTTCCCTGAAACTCCATCCCACATAGGTGTAGAGAGGCTGGAATCACAGTGTGATCATGGTGCCTGCAGATCAAGGGCCAGGTATAAAGTTCTTCTCTCTGTTCCTCAATAGGAAGGAACAAAGCTAGGGGACAAAATGGACTTAGCCACTGTAACTCAATTCCTATTGTTTGGGCCAAGTTGACATTTTGAATAAGAGCTTTGAGGAAATTGTTCAAGACATTTGATAGACAGTTTTGGCCACATTCCAGGCACTTCCAGTCTTCTGCAGCATTGGGTGGTAGACAGTAGACTCCTCTTAGAATTAGACAAACTCACCTTGGACACTTCGCATCTGGGCCTCAGTGTCCTCATTTGTAAAATGCAAGGATTGGGTTAGATCGGGGTTTGCACGCCAGAATCCCTTTATTTTTTATTTTATTTATTTAGTTATTTATTTTTTTCAGTAGGTGGGCCTCTCAGTGTTGTGGCCTCTCCCATTGCGGAGCACAGGCTCCGGACACGCAGGCTCAGCGGCCATGGCTCATGGGCCCAGCTGCTCCGCAGCATGTGGGATCTTCCCGGACCGGGGCACAAACCCGTGTCCCTGCATCGGCAGTCAGACTCTCAACCACTGAGCCATCAGGGAAGCCCCAGAATCTCTTATCTACTGATTTCATTGGTCTGCGTTGTCAAAATAGTTTAAATATCATTGCTCAGTATGTAACTGAGAGATAGTCTTTTTTAGAATCTATATGCAATAAAAATTATTTTTCCTTTTACAGATAAAACTATGTAGAATGAGCAGCATTCTTTTTAAATTCTCAGTAGAGATGACTATTTTTTGAAGGGAGTACTTCGAGAGAGCAATCAAAATAATGCCAGCTAGAACTATAACTATCTTATTGGTGATAGTGAAGTCCTATGCTAACTAACCAAGTATTTAACTGAATATCACATTTCAAAGCCCCTAATTCAACCCTAGATATAAACATGCGTCTGAATTGCTAGATGCTTTGCCAAACTTTAATGCATGATATAAACTTGTAGAAGCTCTCACAACATACACTTTAAGCGCCTTCTGAAATAAAACTATGAAGTCTCTAACATCAGGACACTCGGTAGAAAGTGCTGATCATTACTTGTGAAAGAAATGTGGTACTATAGATGCCATAGGTGAGAAAGTACTTATCGGTGAATATTTTCCACAGTCACAAACTTAAGAAAATGCATTTGCAGCTCATCAGGCTGTTAGCTCTGTGTTATTTACTGTGCAAGGGCTTCCTCTTTTTCTTTCACTTTTGTACAGGAAAGTGTTTATCTTGCTGGTAGGCAGAGCTGGAAGGTTAGAAAGACCCTCCGCACAGATGAGCATTTCCTGGAAGACGAGGAGATTAAAGGGATTCTGTAGGTCTGCCCAAGGTGGCAGTTCCTGCCTGCTCCCTTCACATGGTTGCTCTTTCTTCTGTATTACATCACTGCCCTGCCTTGACTGCTCTAAATTAACTGCTAGGAATCAAAGTATCAATGACCATTGTAGAGAGAGATTCATCTTCTCTCCTAGCACAGCAGCATGGCTATGGGCTTTGAAAAAGGATCCCAGCTCTACCAGCAACCAGTGGTGTGTCCTCAACCTCCATGAGTCTTGGCTGGGACTGAAACCAAGTAGGACCCTATGGGGATCTCCTGGGTATAAATCCTTTTCATGTCCCCTGTTTCTTTCTTTCTTTTTTTAAAATAAATTTATTTATTTATTTATTGGCTGCATTGGGTCTTCGTTGCCGTTGTCGTTCCTCGTTGCGAGGGTTTTCTCTAGGTGCAGCGAGAGGGAGCTACTCTTCATTGTGGTTCACGTGCTTCTCGTTGCAGTGGCTTCTCTTGTTGTGGAGCACGGGCTCTAGGCACACGGGCTTCAGTAGTTGTGGCTCTCAGGCTCTAGAGTGCAGGATCAGTAGATGTGGTGCATAGGCTTAGTTGCTCCAGGGCATGTGGGACCTTCCTGGATCACGGCTTGAAACTGTGTCCCCTGCATTGGCAGGCGGATTATTAACCGTTGTGCCACCAGGGAAATCCCGTTTCTGGTTTGTGGGAAACCCCTATGCCCAGTCAGGCTGTGATGTGGGTCTCTGAGTGAGGTTAGATTTGGCTCAAAGGGGAAGGTACCCCACTCCCCATCCCCTGGAGGGTTAGGGATTCCAGCATAGCTCTCACCATAAAACGCCTCCAACAAATCATCTCCTAATTCCCATGTTCTTGACCCTTTTATATTCCTTCATCTAGGTGAGAGTCACTTGGATAAGAGAGATAACTGGTTCTAGAAGATATCTTTTGAAACATGCATACGGATGGATGATAGGTAAATTTGGTATCTGACATTTATTGCATCTTTTTAAAAAATTAAGATTAATTCATAAACCATAAAATTCACTCATTTAAAGACTATAATTCAGTGGATTTTAGCATATTCATGAGGTTGTGCAAACATCACCACTATCTAATTCCAGAACATTACCATCACCCACCAAGAGAAACCCCATACCCAGTAGCAGTTACGCCCCATTCTCCACGTCCCACAGCCCTGGCAACTACTAATCTACTTTCTATCTCCATAAATTTGCCTATTCTGGATATTTCATATACACGGAATTAAACAATGTGTGGCTTCTTTCACTTAGCATAATGTTTTTAAGCTTCATCCATATTGTAGCATAGCACACATCACTATTTCATGGCTTCTTATGGCTAAAAAACAGCATTGCTTAGATATACCACATTTTGTCTATCCATTCATCCACTGATGGACATTTAGGTTGTTTTCATTTGTTGGCTATTATGACCGATATGTACAAGTTTTTGTGTGGACATGTCTTCAGTTCTCTTGGGTTTATACTTAAGAGTGGAATTGCTGGGTGACATGGTAACCCCATGTTGACCCTTTTGAGAAACTGCCAGCCTATTTTTCAAATTGCTACACCGTTTTGCAATCCTAAATGTACGAGGGCCTGATTTCTCTTCATTCTTGTCAATATTTGTGGTTGTCCATCTGTTTTATTATAGCCACACTAGAGGCTGTGAAATGGTTATCTCATTGTGATTTTGATTTGCATATCTCCAGTGACTAATGATGTTGACCATCTTTTCATATGCTTATTGACCATTTGTATATCTTCTTTGGTGAAATGTCTATTCAAATCCTTTACCTATTTTTTAATTGGGTAATTTGTTGACTTGTAAGAGTTCTTTACTCTCAATATCAGACTCCTATCAGATATATGATTTGTAAATATTTTCTCCCATTCGGTGGGCTGTCTTTTCACTTCCTTTTTTTTTTTTTTTTTTTTTTTTTTTGCGGTATGTGGGCCTCTCACTGTTGTGGCCTCTCCCGTTGCGGAGCACAGGCTTCAGACGCGCAGGCTCCATATGTGCAGGTTCAGCGGCCATGGCTCACGGGCCTAGCCAGCATGTGGGATCTTCCCGGACTGGGGTACGAACCCATGTCCCCTGCGTTGGCAGGCGGACTCTCAACGACTGCACCACCAGGGAGGCCCTTCACTTTCTTATTAGTGTTCTTTGAGGCATAAAGGTTTTTAATTTTGACGTGGTCCAATTTATCTATTTTTTTCTGTTGTTGACTTGTGCTTTAGGTGTCATAGCTAAGAAATCTTTGCCTAATCCAAGGAAGATTTACACCTTTGCTTTCTCTTAAGAGTTTTGTTATTTTATCTGTTACATTAATTTGGTCCATTTTGTATTAATTTTTTTATATGGTGTGAGCATTTATTGTATCTTGACATTAAATTAAAACCTCCAACTCAGCATCCTGTTACATAAGTAAATCAATTATATTTTTATAAATAGAGGTGGCTAAAAACATCTAAGCCATTAAAGAAAAGGATTTTAAGCACTTTAAAATATTTATGTGTTATAAAAATTAAAGTAGTTATTGGTGTGTACATTATAAATCATCCTTATGTATTAAAAGAGATCCCCTAAGGTCCTTATTAGGCAACAGATTATTGACTTTATTTGACTTGCTATTTTTACTTAAAAGCAATGCAAGCAGCATTTCTTTAAAAGTCATAATGCATACCTTTTAATGCATTTGAGTTATTCTAACACTCAATAACTAACTTCTTTAAGGAAAAAATCATTACAAATTAACATATTACTCTTATGGCTATAACCTATCAATACCTTAGGCACACGTTAACAAAATATTATCACTCAAAATTGTTCTTGCCAAAGTGTAGGTGCCTGACAAAGAGAAATGACCTTGTAACATTCTGATTTCTTCTTAAACGAAGTCTTGGATAAGATGAAATGTTAACAAATAGAACTGTTGGTAGACTGCCATTGGAACTCACAGCATTCAGAAATTTATGAAAACATAAGTAGAATACATATCTAATTCAGTGGATGTGAGAGGAGAAATGGGGAAGGAAACTAGAGACAGAGACATATTTTTTTAAGAAAAACCTTATGACAGAGGCACCCGAGAAACAATAAAGGACGTAATTTTGGTGTTAGACTTCCTATGTCTGCAACTCAGTTCCACTACTGACCAGTTGTGTGAACTTTAGTGAGTTAACCTTTGTAAAGCCTCAGTTTCTTCCTCTGTAAAATGGGTTTCATGACAGTATCTGTCTCGTAGGATTGCTATGAAGATTGAATTAGTGAATGCAGGTAAGGCACTTAACTCAGTTCCTTGTTTATAGAGAGAACCCAATAAATGTTAGTTTTATTATTTATTATTGTTTTCAAAAATTTTGTACAGCTCCCCAAATTTCTGAAAATTCTTGGTTTCCAGAATTAAATTCCTTTTCCTTGGAGTTGCCATGTGATACATAACTTCAGAATAGGACCCCAAGCAAAACATTTCTGTATACAGGTGAGTTTAGTTGTCCTTTAGTCTTTGGCCATGAATTTGAGGGAACTAATTCCCCACTGGGTGAAAACAAGCTTGGAAGGAACATGAAGTAGTTATTACACAATAAACATGAGGAAAGGCCACCTAAGTAAGAAAAGGGGAGACAAAATAGCCTAAAATGAATCCTATAAATGATAACTAAAGTTGCCAGAGAATCAATAGGAAAACGCAAGGTGCCTTAGTTCTAGCTTAACTCTGACAGTGGGTAAAACAGACCACTAAACTTCTCTGGGCTTCACTTTTCTCACTCGGCAAATGAGGTTTTAGATTTTATCTGATGATTGTTAAAGTTCACTCCAGATTAAACAATCCAGTGGTTACACTTCCAAAATAGTTGTGACCATTCTTTTATTTTCAGTTTAATCCAAGACTATGTCAGAAAGCATCATTGGAGGGATTCACTCTTATAGTGAGAGCACATATAATCATAGTAACACAAATTTTTCATTTCTTTTTCAAGTTATCTATCTAATATTTTGAATAGGTAATAGATTCATTTAACTCAGACAACAAAAAGTGCAAAAAGGTATACTATAAAAAGCCTTCCTTACCCATTTGGTTCCAATCCTTCCCCTCCAACACACACGCATGTGCACACACACCAGTAACAATGATTTCACTTTCTTATTATCCTTCTGGATATTGTTTATAAATTTATATATGTAAGGCAACACAAACATATGTTTTTTTCTCCCCTTCTACATACCAATAATACATAACACTCTCTTTGACAGGCACCGAACATTTCATCGTGTATATGCATCATAATTTACGTAACTAGTCCCACTGATGACTATACAGTTTTCCAGTCCTTTCTATTTTGTTAAGGAACCTTTTTTCAATCAAAAAAAAAATGAGTATTAAATGTTATCGAATGCCTTTTCCACATATATGGGGACAAATGACCTTCATAGTTTCAGCTACTGATTTGCTAAATTATTTTCAACTTCCTATCTGAAAATCATCCTTTTGTCCCTAAAGTAAACCCTTCACTGGGATGAGTTATTGTTTAATGTGCTGTTGGAGTCTGTCTGCCAATATTTTATTCAGGCTTTTTGTCTTGATAGCTGTGTCGTACTATTCATGGCTTTCTTTTCATGCTGTCTTTGTTGCGTTGTGAGGACAATACTATCC
This sequence comes from Orcinus orca, assembly GCF_937001465.1. Taxonomy (NCBI): domain Eukaryota; kingdom Metazoa; phylum Chordata; class Mammalia; order Artiodactyla; family Delphinidae; genus Orcinus; species Orcinus orca. Next base: position 108,901,759 of record NC_064565.1, read on the forward strand.
TGGCTTCATAAAACTCATTTTGAAGCGTTCCCCTTTTCTGCTCTGAAACAGCCATTGGACTTATCTGTTCTTGAACGATTTGGTAGAACCTCTCTGAGAAACCATCTGGGCCCGGGGCTTTCCAAGGTTTCGCTTTCACCAACTTCTCTGTTTTGTTTGCATTATGTGTCTAGTTTATATTTCAGTTTTGTTTTGCTTTTTCAGCCTCAGGAACATAAAGTTAGATTTATCAGACTCTTCAATTCATGGCACCTTATCATCACTGGTCTCACAAGGCCCCTCTTATTTATTCTTCCAAAGTATCTCTTCCTTTTCATCCCCACATTCCCTCCCCTTCCATTCCCCCACATAGGAGACCATTCTAACATGTTTTATTTCTTTCTTTTTTTTTTTTTTTACTATAATACTGTTTATCAAAGTATTAGATTTTATACATTTACACCTTTTTATCACTTCATATATATTATTATATTATACACTCAGAATTGTCGATCTTTTATCTTAGGACACACATTTTTCTTTTACCATTTTTTTTTTAGTACTCTTATTTTTATCTATTTATTTAACTTTTTTTTTTACATTAGGTCCTTGTTGGTTATCTATTTTAAATACAGCAGTGTGTACATGTCAATCCCAAACTCCCAATCTATTCCTCGCCCCTAACCCTTCCCCCCCACAACCATAAGTTCATTGTCTAAGTCTGTGAGTCTGTTTCTGTTTTGTAAATAAATTCTTTTTTTTTAGATTCCACATATAAGCGATATCATATGATATTTGTCTTTCTCTGTCTGACTTACTTCACTTAGTGTGACAATCTCTTATGTATTTCTTTATAAAAAAATATATCCTTGCAAACTGTGCATTGTTTTTCTGTGTGCATGGATTCTTTGATTTACATAACAGCTATTGTGCTACAGTCATCCCACCGGATCCACAGGGTATTGGTTTCAGGACCCCCATGGATACCAAGATCCGATGACACTCAAGTCCTTTGCATAAAGTGGCACAGTGCAGTCAGCCTTGCACATCCATGGATTCAGAACCCATGGATACAGAGGACTGACTTCTATGTTTCATTCCGTTTGTTACCTTTTTTCTCAAGCACCGTGTTTAAGACCCATCCATGTCACTGTGCAAACATGGAACCCACTGCTTCTAACTGGTGCAATAAACTCCAAGGTGTGCACCCACTTAATCGTACATCACTACTCTTCCAGTGATGGACACCCAGGACCCCTGCTGCCACAAGAGGCTCAGCAATTAATATCCTTGTACCTAGCCCCTTAGGAACCTATGTGAGAATTCATCTGGTGGACTTCCTAATCATAGGGTAAATGTCTACGTAATCTAACCAAAATGGCTGGACAACACACACTCTACGTGTATAAGGATTTCTATGCCATGAACCCCACTGATTAGTTTTCTAACTGTTGTCAGTCCAATAGGTGTATACCATATACCATTGTTATTTTAACTTTGATTTTTCTCTCTCTTCAAATACTGGTTAGCTTTTGAGGTGTCCTTATCAGCATCCTGCCTGTTCATATCCTTTGCTCGCTTTCTAATTGGACTTGCTGTATCTTTCTTTTTGGTTTTCAAAAGTTTCTTGATTAATCTAGATATGAGTCTTTGGCTTAGCCATTGCAAATACCTTCTCTCATTCTGTCATTGATTTAGTCACGACAAACATCATGTTTAGTCAAACATCATCACTTTGGTCCTGATGATGTTTGTTAAACAGAAATCCTCAATTCTGATGTAATTAAATATCTCAGATTTTTCGTTTATGCTCTCACTTTTGTTATATAATTTTAACAATCTTTGTCTGTTCTAGGTAACAAAAATATTCTTCTGTATTTTTTTTCTATTAAATTTTTCTTTGAATTATCTAATGAAATCCATTTAATATTCACCTTTATTTGAGATGCTTGGGATGGATCTACATGTATGTTTCTCCAAGATTTTTCTAAAAACACCTTAACTGGATGTGTAGTGGTGAGGGTTAACTTTATGTTTCAATTTGGCTGACCATGATGCTCAGATATGTGGTCAGACATTATTCTGGATATTTTTGTGAGGGTGTTTTGGCACGAGATTAACATTTAAGTTGGTGGATTTGAGGAAAGCAGACTACCCTCCACCTTGTGGGTGGGCCTCATCCAATCAGGTGAAGGCTCAAGGAGAACTAAAGATGGACCTCTGCTGAGCGAGAGGGAATTCTGCAGTAAATAGTCCTCAGGCTTAAACTACAGCACAGGAAGCTCTTCTGTGATCTCCAGTTTACCAGCTCGCCCTGCAGAATTTGGATATGCCAGCCTCTGTAATCATGTGTTATGACTGTTAAATTAACGTTTGTGAACTAGAGCCCCAGGGTGCTGGATGGTGAGCCACAATTCAACAGAAGACCAGGAGAAATTGAAATAGAGATGTTTATTACTCATAGGTCCTGCAGGAAGTACACAGCAGACCTCACAGGGCCACATAGAGAGGTCAAGGCAGGGTAAAATATTCTGTAATTTTGGTTTTGTATTCCTCTTTGACTCAAGGGTTACCTAAGAAACCTTTAAAAAAAATTTTCCAGGTGAGTCGTCCTTTTATTGTTTGGGTTTTTTCTTCGAATTTTTTTTTTCCATTACAATCAGGACATGAGTTTTGTACAGATGTTACTTTTCAGACTTCACTTAGTTTTCTCTGTGTCCTAATATATAGTTATTTTTCGGTGAACATTCCATGGCCACTTGGGGGAAAATGTATGCTTTGTATTCATGGGACAGTGTATAATATATATCGATTGACTTTCTCTTGTTAATTTTGTTATTTATATCTTCTACTGCCTTTATTACTTTATATTCACTTGATGTACCATGGACTAAAAGAACGCAGAAAAGTCTCTTCCTATAAAGTATATCTGCCTGTTTTTCTTTGTGCATGTTGATACTGTCTTCTTAGGCTTTTGTAGACTCCAAACTGTTAGATCCTCATTCCTAATTGCCCTCTTTGTCATGTTAAACTGTGATATGGTTGTAGTTATAAAGGCAACCAGTAGATCACAATTATTATAGTCGCTTCCTCCAATTTTATGTTTATACTTTTACTTTAAATATACTATTACTTCTACCATTTGCTTTATCAGCTATAAATTATAAATTTTCTATCTTCACCTGAAAGATCAGGAAATCAGTGATATACATGACCTCCATTTCATTATACTATCACTATCACCTTGACATCATCAGGGTTGATAACTTTCACATTCAGTTCCATAACAACATATTGGTATCAATCTAAATGGAATCTATTATGATGCCGGTCCTTTCACTGTGCTTTCGATTCTGATTCCCAGCCCGCCCCCACAGGTCTTAGCCCTCAGAAGAGAGGAGGCCTTTGTCCCTGTCCTGGGAGGCTCCACTGCCAGGAGGACTGAAAGGAATGCAGCCAATTTGGAAACTAGGAACTCTGGGTTTGGAGTCCTAAGCAGGAAACTTGGTCCAAAACACAGAGTCGAAGAGCCTGTGGAGACTTCAGCATCCAGCAGCAGAGAGAAGGCAAAGCGGTACCAAGCAAGGAGGACTTGTGTGAACACAGCTGATGTGCCTTCCTGAGGACTCAAGGAAAATCTGGGCAGAGACTTTGCAGGCGACATAAATCCTACTAGAATAGACGGAGACACTGGATCACGAAGATTAGGATTTAAGTGGTAAAGTGGTCACATGTAACCCCCCGAGGCTAGATAGGCCTGGGAACATTTAGCCCACATCTGACATTGAAATGTGACTCAGTAGGAAAATACATTTTTTTTGGTAGCTAAATAGCAAGGTCTGCTTAAACAGAAATGGGGGATCATAGAGGTTTATATGAAGCTCTTACTCTAATAGATACAGATGTGTACATTTGCCTTGAAAGAAGAATCGAAGGTAGAACTGGATAAAAGAAGGAATATGCCCTCCTACAGCTACTTACAAGCTTTCTCAGAATAGAATTTAAACTCATATTGTCATTCTCACCTTTTTACTCTCTGCTGTAATACACACACAGACACACACAGACACACACACACACACACACACACACACAGTAGCCTTCTGGTATTTTCCTTCAGCACACTCCAGGATTTCACATTCCACCTCCAACTGTCCAAATCCTCCTCCCTCCCTCCCTTGAGTCTTCAGGGGCCGAGGTCCCGAAAAGCAAAACCACCTTGTTACAATCCTTTCTTGTTGCCCTCACCCAGAGGCCACGTCTTCCTTCTCTGAATTCCCGTGATAGTTTATCTGTACCTCTCACGGAGCTTATCTCTTTCTGGCTTGTATTATAGTTGTTTACGTGTATGAGACATCATGGTCAAGAGGAAAGGACCACTGCTGGCTTGAGAGTCAGACCTGTCTGAGGATGGATACCAGGTCCTTTGCTCACAAGGTGGGTGGCCTTGGGAAAATACCAACGCTCGGGAGCCTCCTTTTTTTTTGGAAAAATATAAAAGTAATACTCTCTCTCTCATAATTGTTTTGAAGATTGGAGATAGTATACATAAAACACAGTGCTTGGTAAAATACCAAAAAGGTCAATGATTATTTCATTATTTATGATGTTACTTTTGTATTTCTTATGTCCCCTACTAGAGTATCTATTTATCCATTCATTCAACAGATATTTCTTGAAAACAGACTAGCATGTCAGGCACTGGGGGCCACATGGAGAAAAAGAGAGTTTGGGAGTGGGTAAAGGCAGAAAGTAAACAAACAAACAAATAAACACAGAGAGAGTTTCAGATGAAGATTAGTTCTGTGAAAAAACTAAAAAAAATATGCAAGAGAGCGATAGAGGTTTTGGGAGACAAAGGGTTCTCTGGGAAGGGAGCGTTTGGGCTAAAACCAGGATAAGAGGGAAGCACCTATGAGAAGTGCTAAAGCCAGAGCATTTCGGGAGGAGGGGACGGATCAGTGTGGAGGCTCTGGGTGAGAATGAGCTGACAGCAGGGTGACCCATGGAAGACATGGTAGGGGGTAAATGTGAAGAGATGGCAGGGGCCGGTCATTGCTGGCTCTGATGAAGGGTCATTGCTGGCTCTGATGAAGGGCAAGGAGTTTTTATTTTTCTTCATTATATCCATTTTTATTTTTGCACTGTTGATACACTTTGTGAACTTTTAAAAAAAATTTGGGGGGGTATAGTTGATTTATTATAATGTTGTGTCCGTTTCAGGTGTACAGCAAAGTGAATCTGTTATACATCTATATTTATTCACTCTTTTTTAGCCTCTTTTCCCATATTACAAAGTACATGAAAAGATGCTCAACATCACTAACTGTCAGAGCAACGCAAATCAAAACTACAATGAGGTATCACCTCACACCCATCAGAACGGCCATCATCAAAAAATCTACAAACAATAAATGCTGGAGGGCTTCCCTGGTGGCGCAGTGGTTGAGAGTCTGCCTGCCGATGCCGCGGACACGGGTTGCTGCCGCGGTCCGGGAAGATCCCACATGCCGCGGAGCGGCTGGGCCCGTGAGCCATGGCCGCTGAGCCTGCGCGTCCGGAGCCTGTGCTCCGCAATGGGAGAGGCCGCAAGAGTGAGAGGCCCGCGTACCGAAAAAAAAAAAAGTGCTGGAGAGGGTGTGGAGAAAAGGAAACCCTCCTATGCTGTTGATGGGAAAAAGCATGGATTTTATTCTTATTGTGGTTGGGCGCCTCCTTGAAGGCATGGACCACTGGCTTGTACTCAGTGTTATATCTGCCATTGTGTTTGCCTCCTGGAGAGACGTTACCCCACCGCCATCCCGCAGACTGTTGTGGCAGAGATAAAGGGAGGGAAGGTTGATGGAAGGGGAGAAAGAGGAGAGAGCTGGAAGGAGAGAAGGAGATCAGAGTACAGACTTCCATACAGACGACTCTGATGGTTCTCCCCTTTGTCGGGGGCTCAAGGAGAGACCGAGGCTGGCCTTGGTGGGTGGAGAAATCTTCATCCTCCTGTGAACATTTGGTGTCACACTGGTCCCCTTCCTCGGGTCGTCCCAGATGATGGCGGGGGCTGGGGAGGTGGGAGGTCGGTGAGAAGCACAGCTCATCGCTGCCTCTGGCTCCCAATGAGGGCAGTTCTGTCTCTCAGGTGACAGATAACAACTGTCAGATGGTCTCCCTGTGAAGCAATAAGCTTCCCCGAAACAAAGTGGCCGGCCAAGCTCCAGAAAACTGCAGTCTGGACAAAACACACAAGCCAGGAAAAAATTAGAAGTTCATGAGGAACTGAACAAAAGACCTCGGGGAAATGCAAGGGGTTAAACGTCAGCACACAGTGTTCCCGACGCCCTTGAACGTACAAGGAGAAAACTCATCTCACATCCCTGGTCAAGGGAAAAAGAAACCATGGGAGAAACAAGTCAGTGTTTTGGTAGGAGAACTAAAAATAATGCCATGAGAGGTTGGCCCAGCCCAGCAGGGAAGAGAAAGAGAAACGATAGGCAGTAGGTGAAGGCTAGAAACGAGACAGGGGGAGCGAGCCAGGGCCCGGCCCTTTCGTCTTCCAGAGGGTGCTCCTTTCACAGCCTCAGTGACAGGTCCCCCTGGACACCCTCCTCTGTAAGAACACTGTGGTGAGGAGAATCTAGACGATAAATGAAGCAGAAACAACAGTCTTATCTTAAGTATTTTTCTTCATTAATTTTGGTCTTAAATATAAAAAGAAGTGAGCTCAACCCCAGGGGCCAAGTGGTGCAGGGGTATTTGCTACGAGACAAGCATCTCCAAAAGGCTTACGGATCAGAACAAAATAGCAGTGTTTGAATGAACAAGAAGTGTGAGAGTGGGAGACTCAGGGACCATATTTGAATCCAACTTAAAGGTGAGCACACCTGGATGGGATGACCGTTTCTAACCTCAGCTCAGATCTTAAAGAAAGTAACATAATAGTTGGAATGAAAGGCAGAGCTAGCTAATACGTTCATCATTCATAATGTCCAGTTTCCTCATTGGTGCCAGTTTTGTGCTCAGAACGCTGCGTGAGTTCATTTCCGACAAGGGACGCCATGATTGCAATATTCCATCTATGGTTTCATCATAAACCTCCTTGCACCACAGGACTTTTTCACCAGAAAGGTAGGCTGCAGACTTCAAGCAAGGAAGACTCCGTGTGTCTAAGGCCTTTTAAACTTCACAGTTATAAAAAGGTAGACCCCACTGTTTTGGCATGAAGGAAGAGATTTTGTCCAAAAATTGTAAAAATGTTTAGAATTAAAATTATTCTACAAGGTTTACAATGTATGGGGTACCAGTTATGGGTGAAGCACTATTTCAAGTGCTCTGCATATGGTGAGAATGCCTTGAATGCTCTCCAAACCTCTGCAAAGTAAATGTCATCATCCCTACATTACAGGTGGTAAAACTATGCCTCCTAGAAGTTGACAATTTTCCCACGGTCTCCCAGTTAGTCAATGGGATTTCCAGGTTGGCCTAGGACTGTCTGGTTCCAACACTACAGCCCTTTTCTAGAACAAAAACTCATCACTCCACAACCACATAGAAAAAATTAAATGGCAGATTTCAACTGCATGGTCGTCTTTGGTGAAAATCTTTGATAATCGATTATGTTTTCATTGGAGGCTCAACATTTTAATGGAACACACTCAGTGGGCATAGTCTTCTTACCTGAAATACTATAGTGTAGTTTCCTAGAGAAGATATTTTGAGTTTATAATTTCCAAAGAGAAATACTCTTTTTAAATTTTTGGTTGAGGGTTTCTTTGTGTCATGAAGATCAACTCCACTGCTGGGGCAGAGAAGAGTAAAAATAGATTCCCATTAGAAACAAAAAGTAGGAGTTGTTTGTCAGCCCGAAGGAAATTCTTTCATTCTTTTCCTGCTTTCGTACTTTTTCTGCCAACAACTAAGCAACGCTCATCAGAGGGTGGGTCAGAGCCAACTTCATGTACGGGTAGAGTAGGTGGTTACCTATAAAAGATGCCTTCAGAGAGGTGAGGACGGGGGTCTTAATCCCAGGCCAGTCTTGAGAGCGACAGCCAAGCAGGAACCCCATCTCCCAAAAACAAAGGAGAAAAAGTTTAGCTTTGATGAATGTATCCAGAATTAAAATTTTTCAGAAAATCTAGAAATAAGCTTTCTTCATTGCAAACATGCAAGTTTCGTGTCATTGTCAAAGTAAAGTTTTATTTTAAATACATAAAGGGACAAGGGACAAGTTCACCATTTTCCTTTGCAAGACTCAGTATAAAGCACTTGCTATAAAGCACTAAATCTGCTCTAAGTAAACTAAACATCTCCTACTAAACTTCTCTCCATATGAATACCTAAAACCCCACTATTAGCAATTAGTGTTGTCTCCACTCCAGAGAGACCCTGGGTCCCAAGAAAACATTTGGCAAAGGGGGTATACCCAACCTCAACCCATGTTTAGAGCTGAGGGGAGAAAGAAGTAGGGACAAACTTTACTGACCTACTATTTTGCCCTAGGCCAGTCCCTAATTCTATAAAATTTGCTAGGGCGTCATAAACATTATGAAATTCTGTGATTCTAAGAAACCATCTCTCTGTTTTGAATCTTTAAAGAATCCACTGGAAGTCACAGTCCCCCCTCCCCAGGAATAAAAAATACACACAGCTATACACGGGAAAAACAGTACATTCAATTTTAGAGTGTTGACAAATTTCTGAACCCCAGGGTAAGATCAGATAATTCTCCTATTTTATAAACAAAGAAGGAGCGAGCCAGAGAGAAGTGCTTTGCTCAAAGTCACTCAGTTAGTGGCAAAGCAAAGATGAGAGCTGAATTATTCCACAGTCACTAGAAGAAACATCCCCATCAGATTCCCATCTGTCAAACATTTCAGCAAACACAAATAGTAAGGTTACTCTATTCAGGAAGAAGTTTGTTTAGCTCAGCCAAACTTATTTTCTTTTTCAACAGATGAAGTAAACCAGATTCAGAGCTCTACTTTTTTTTTTTTTACATATGGGGCATGGGACCCTGATAACTGGAATAGTTGGTGTGTGGTAGTGATGAAAGGGGGACGTAAAATTAAAGGAACAATTTGAATTTAAACCAGAAACATGCCGCTGATGTAAAAAAAACAAGTTAGCTATTTTAGATGCATCATTAACTTTTCCTCCTTGAATTTTATGATGGGATGGGGAAGTAGGAGGGCTGTGGTGTCTGTGTGTGTGTGTATATGAGTGGTATGATACGGGGTGTGTGTGTGTGTGTGTGTGTGTGTGTGTGTATTTGGCTGCCATCTTCTGTGAAAAGCAAATGGGAAGCTCTATTTAGTCGAGCTTCAAGAGGTTAATGAGAGACAGCTAAGGAGCACTTGCATTCCAACTTAACCAGAAGCCCCCAAAAGCAAAGCGTAGAGAAGAAAGTTAGACTGGGGAGGTGGGAGTGGGAGAGGGGTACGGGTTGTGTCCAGCAATGGAACTGCGCCTTGAGAACTTTCCCCGTAGCTGCATAATTAAACATCTAATAATAGCAAAGGGAATATGTGGAAGCCAAAAACTTATTTTTAAATAGAATTATCATTCATCTATTAGCACCTGAAGGCTGAATAAAGGGAAGTCAGCAATTTAAAATAAACAAAACAACAAAATAAATACAAAACAAAAAAGAGAGAGAATTTTCCACGTGGCATTTCTGACAACCCAGTGTCACAAAAGTATATCAGGATTTCAATGAACATGGATTTTTTATTTTTCCAGTTTCTATGTCTTTGAACTGTTAAACTCTGGAAGTAAAGGTTTGAAGTTCGAGGGAACTGAGTTGGAACCTCTACACTACACTTACCCACTGAGTGACTTAGACAGGTTCCCTTCTAGACCTTAGATTATTTTACTCTCTAAAATGGGGTTAGATGTAATAGCTACAAACCTTTGGGACGAAGGCACATGAGCTGATCCGTGACCAGCGACAGGCGTGTGGCGAAATGCTTGATGAATGTGAGCCGTGCGTGTTACTCGGGTTTTCGCTCTACCTGATCCAGGAGGCGTTCTCCATTCATGGGCAGGAGACTGGGGACCCAAGATTCTTGACTTTACGTGAGAACGAGTTGTACCATTGACAGGTAAAAGATTCCGGCCAGCAGTAACCCTTTGAGACTCTCTGATGCTTTCTGGTCTCTTTGAAAGCTGGGTATGGGAGCCTTTCCACCTGGCCGCTCTGATTCCCTCATTCCAGCTTTCTGGTCCTTACAGCTGTCCCATTTCAACACTGTTCCTGTCTCCTACTCGCCACCGTGCTGACTCTCCAGGTCGACCTCAGCAACCCTCCAGGACAGGACTTCCCAATCTGCGCACACACTTCTCACACTGCATGCTGGGCCATGAGAGCACCTCAAACCTTGCCAGGAGAGGGGGCATTAAAGCCCTTTTAGAATCTGTTTTAATCAATCTGGTATAGATACAGTTTTAAAATAAAGTCACATTAAATGCGGGTGGAACAGAAATCCAGTTTTCTTACCCATAAAACAAGGGGTCCAGACACACAGATCTGAGATCACTTCCAGAACCTATACAGGAGTGCCAAGAACTGGGTCCTTGTGCCACATGATAGCATATAATAGTTCTCAAGTAATACCACGGGTGTGGTGAATGAATAAGTAGTGGGATTTTATAATTTAAAAATACCAAGGAATTGTGTTCCTATCCAATGACAATTTATAACAATGCTTTTTTTTTTAATCCAATAATCCTCAAATATGTTATCTTCGTCTCATAGGTTATCAGGTATTATCTTCCTGACCTGAATTCATGCTCTTGGCACTGTTTTCGTTCTTAGCACTGCAGCTGATGAGGAGTTGGAGAAAGAGACTGGAAGAGGATGCCTGTTTACTGTCTCTCCTATTGGTCGAGGTCCTGCCTGCTGTTCTGAAGACTGACCACAGTCTACTTTGAACTTCTTTTGGAGTCTCTTAAGGAAACCCAACTTCTTTGAAAACAATAACTTTTAACTAATGATTTCTCCTTTTTTTTTGGCTGTTAATCTAGAAAAACTGAGGCAACAAAAGGAAAAAGTATCATCCGAGATTTACCCTGCTTCAGCTCTGCGTGCCTAACGGTAAAAGTAGTTTAGTGTTAAAGAAGTCTTTTTAGCACTTCAAGGATCAGCCTCATAGGGATTCAGAGACAGTAATAAACTCTGTCCAACAGCGCTGTAATTGTGGCAAGAGCACTCCAGAAAGCCCCTTGAGCAGATGCAGGAGAATTTCAGAAGCCCAGGGCAAGGGTCTTTGCCTCATCCTAATTCTCTCTCTTAAAAAACATCTATTGGGCTTCCCTGGTGGCGCAGTGGTTGAGAGTCCGCCTGCCGATGCAGGGGACACAGGTTCGTGCCCCGGTCCGGGAAGATCCCACATGCCGCGGAGCAGCTGGGCCCATGAGCCATGGCCGCTGAGCCTGTGCTCCGCAACGGGAGAGGCCACAACGGTGAGAGGCCCGCATATCACAAAAAACAAAACAAAACAAAAAAAAAACAGAAAAAAACAAACATCTATTATAGGGCTGGGCAAACATTTTTATAAAGGATCAGATAGGAAGTGTATTACTTTGGGGGCCATTTGGTTTTTGTCACAATTACTCAGCACTGCTGTTGTAGTGCCATAGGCAGTACATAAGTGAATGAGCAGAGCTATGTTCCAATAAAACTTTATTTACAAAAACAGGCAGCCGGACTGGATTTGGCTCACAGGCCATAGCTGGCTGACCCCCGACTGACTGATCACGGAGTGTTGAGCTGTATGGTAATACCAGCACGTGGGGATTCACTAAGATTCTCACCCAACCTCTCCCCACCCTTTTTTTCTTTGGCTGCACCGTGTGGCATGTGGGATCTTAGTTCCCCCACCAGGGATCGAACCTGTGCCCCCTGCATTGGGAGTGCTGGTTCCTAACCACTGGACTGCCAGGGAAGTCCCAGACTCCCTTTTTTTAAAACAATATTTTGTTTTCTTTCTCATTATGAAAATGAGACATGATCATTGTAAAAACTTACAGAAAAATAGAAAAGATAAAATAAAAATGATGCAAGAGGGAGGAGATATGGGGATGTATGTATATGTATAGCTGATTCACTTTGTTATACAGCAGAAACTAACACACCACTGTAAAGCAGTTATACTCCAATAAAGATGTTAAAAAAAATCATCCATCAAATACCACTTTTTAATATTTTGAGATATTTTGTTTTGTTTGGGATTTTGTTTGGTAGAATCAAGATAATGCTGTATTTACAGTAAGTGCAAATTTACCTAATTCTCGCATTTTTATGCTAATTCCTATGTAAGTTTAGACTAATTTTACTAATTTCTACTTTATAGATTATTTTTTCAGGAGCCATGAGAAACTCTAGTGATATCACTTCTCTCACATTTACAGTTAGAGGTTGTGGTGCTTGAGATTTGGAGCAACTTACACAGAGAAGGGAGTGGAAAGGATACTGCCTAGTGACTGCCAATAACACATTCCAGTAAGGTCAGTGTGTAGAACAGCCCCGGAGAGAAGGAGTGTGTGTGTGTGTGTGTGTGTGTGTGTTTGTGTGTGCACACACGGGCACGTGTGTGTTTTGGGGAAACAACTTGTTACTAATATCGTTTCCTGAGGCCCCTGTTAAAATCTCTATGTCATAATAAGCCTGTCAGGAAATTCTGTAGAGGTAGTGTACAGTCCAAGGTTTGAGAAGCACTGTGGGTTCATGGGGTTCAGGACATGCCACCCCCAAATACAGCCCTTTGGCATACTGAATATTTTAAGCTGAAGGAGTTTGAGAAGACAGCAGCAACAGGAAGGTCACTCTGACCTTCTCTCGCTGTCCGCCCCTGAGACAGGTCATAAAACCCTCATGTGAGAGGTGCCCTCCCTACACTCAGGAAAGGAGCATCCTTATCTCCAAAGACAAAGCGACGCCGAGGAGAATGCAAACAGACAGGACTTGCTAATTTTCCCCCAGTTCAGTATGCTAACCTCACACTCCTTAACCTATCATATTCCTCCACGAGGGTCCGTGCTCCATCAAACCCAGCACAAAAATACTCGGCTAGCTGTTCCTTCAGGTCCTTAGGAAGGCTCCGTGTCATGTAAAAATGCATATGTATAAATTTATATGCTTTTCTCTTGTTAATTTGTCTTTGTCAGTTTAATGTTCAGACCCAGCCAGGGACCTTAAGAGAGTCAAGGAAAAACTTTCCCTCCCCTGCAGGGTATATGAGAGAGGGGATTCCTATATTGAGGAAGCTTTGACCATTCTCTCACTTCAGGTCAGGACTCTCTCTAGCTCAGATGACCCCACTTTTTCTCCTATTGCCCATCTTGGTCATTTATCTAATCATCAGTTTCCACACCAGGGAAGGTAAGGAGTTCTGATTTAATGAGTTTACAGGAGGCAATATATAGAAGCTGATGCCTAAAAATACAGGTGCTTGGATATCTTTGTGGCTTTCACATCTCACCTACTGTCCTGCTATGTTCCTAAAATAAAGTTCTCTCTATTGTGTTGCTGAAGAGGGGTGAACTTCTTGAGGGAACAAATGGGGAATCACAAAAAGACTTTGGACAGGAATGAACTAAGCTAGACACAAAGATAAAGAATGGAAATAAGTGTAATAAGGGTCTGTTACTGGGTAGGGTAAAAATGATAAGTTGGAGAGAGGTTTCCTCTCTGGCTCATGTGAGATCATATTTGCTCAGCAAGTTAGTAATACAGGGAAGCTGTAGTGATAGTGTTTTTAATGTAGAGAATTTAATTTTTTAAAGAATTTGGAAACCAGAGACTTGCAGTGGCATTGATGGGAATACAAGCTTAGCCATCAAGCAGTCCACGGGTGAGAGGCTGCTGCATCCCATAGTATCCCTTGACCATAGTCATGCCCCTTCTCTCTTCTGCTTGCCTGTCTGGGGAATACAGAAATGATAGATGATAGTATCTACCTCTGGGTTGCTGAAAGGATAAAATGAGATAACCGCTGTACATCCTGGTGACTCATCTAGAATAAATGCAGAATAAATGCTGCTCTTGTTTATAATAGAATCAGTGAGGTAATTACAAATTCTCCTTGCCTGTTCGTTCTTGCAGGCATTTTATTGACATTTTACTTGCCATAGTTTGTTTCTGTATATGTGTAAAGATAATAAGACAATTATGCTATAAATTGCACCATTAATTCACTCCAACTAGACTTCCCTCAAATTTATACTAATTAGTGATGTTTACTTGTAATTTCAATAGAAGTTAGAGTGATGTTTGCTTTGCAATACCACTGGCAGGGAAAAAATCAGTTTTGTTTTTTTAAAGAATAAATGGAGAAAGCTAATATAAAGTGAAGATGAAATAATGACTTCAAGCATTTATTCAATCATGTTGCATGCTACTTCTTAACAATAAAAATTTCATTTACTATGCGTGCCAGGTAGAAGGAAGACGGGCCTGGTGCACCAAATAAGGATAAGGAAAGACAGAAAATTCCGTCTTGTCACTCTCGTGGAGCGCCATGCTCGTTAAAAGTAAATAAATTAAAAAAATTAATCTCGAATCTGTTTCCAAAATGTTCAGTAATTGAGTCTACCCTAACAAACATAGGCCACGTCAATCATCTATTTAAACTGTTTAAGCAAGAAAGCTCAATTTGGGAGGAATGGGGGAGTTGCCTGTTTGTTTATTGGCAACGGGGTTTATTATTTTCAAAAATCATTGGTGTTCTATCCATTCCAGCGGTGAAACGATCCAAAAGGCTCCCCTTGCACAGAAATCTGAATTTTCCAAACGTGCCAACCACAAGAGTCACCTGTTTAGACATACTTTCCCAGACAGCTCGAGGAAATCAGCATGTCGAGTAAGTGGCTCTAGTCATCAGACAAGTTTGGGCAACACTTCCCTGCAGCGGTTCTCAGCCCTGACCTGTACTGGAGTCTCCTGGAGAAGATAAAAAGCAGCAGCAGCAACAACAGATGCCCAGCCCCCTTCCCAGACAAAGTAAATCAGCCTCTCTGGAGTTGGCCTGGCCATGGATGAAAAATTTTCAAAAGCTACCCAGACGATGCTAACCATCTCAGACCCCGTCCAGAGGTCCCCTCCAAGGCAACCTGCATCACAACAAGAGCTTCGTCGAAGGTTGACAAGGCTCTTCTAGTGCCTCTCAACAGAACACATACCTTTCCACCCCAGGGAGGATAGATGTTTGCTCCCCTCTCTCTCTTTCCGTCACACCACCACCAACAAAAGCAACTCACAATCTTGTCAGAGGTCTTTTTCTTTATATTCTTGGCCATTGGAAGCCAAGTGAAGAGGGACAGGATGAGGTAAACCTATCCATTCCAAAATCATTCATTAAAGTATGTTAAATAGTGTCACACTGCTCTTACCCAATCAAATGCCCCGGAAAACTTGAATTGGCAGTTTCTGTTTCATGTCCCATAATCAAAAACATGAAGGATCACTAGCGTTCGCGTCCGTGAATTCATTTAGACAGTTTTCTTTAATTAACGATGAAGACACTACAGTTCTAAGTACCAGACAGAATCGGGGAGGGGGGGCGGACTGAAAATAAGCATAACACTATAAAGAAAACTTGGGAAAAGTGAATCTAAATAAAAATATATACCTGGCCTGGTATCCATTACATATATACATAATACATATGTTATACACATATATACAATAAATGTTTTGGTAGCGATACAGACCATGCATTGGTCCTTCTGAACACAGATGAAGTAGCACCGTAAGCAGCACCACCATCTTAAGATGATAAACCAAACTGCACATACATGAAACGAAAAAATATATATGTATTTAATTTGGCCCACCCTGTAGCCAAGACGTGTAAGGAAAGAACCTTGTAAGAAAAATGGTTCCGGGAACTACATTCTTAAGCCAATAGCAAAGTTCTAAAAAGAAAAAAAAAAAAGCACTAAAGATGTCTATACAAATACAGACAAGTTTTCCTGTGTACTGAATCTGTCCTATCGTGTGGCATATTGGTTAACACTGGAGAAATTAACAACAAAAACAAAGGGAGAGATTTAAACGCCAGGTGAATAGCCAAAGTCTATAATACCAGATCCCTTGGTGTATACATCACAGATGCCAGCATCAATGAACTAGGAAAGGAAGACCACTCTCCAGCTATGCCCTATGTTTTTCTAATCGTATTAGCTAATTCTAAGCTCTTGATTACTGATAAATTTCATTAAGAGTAGGGTTAAACACCTCCAACATCATTCCACCACTTCCCAGCACCTAATTTAATGCTCTGGTTACAAGTAGGGAAGGAATCCAGTATGCCATCTGACCCACACCTTCTCTATCCATCCTTAGGAGACTGATTTACAGAGCTATAGAAGGACCCCCATGATCTTCTCTGACTTGGCTTTGGAAATGACCAACGGCACCAAGTGTTTAACCCCTTGATGGTCTACTGACCACAAGGCTCTCTTTGCCCTCCATGACTAAGCTCACAGAGTGGAGGTCGTTGTCTTACATCTGGCAAGGTCATATTTCCTCACATCCCTAGAAGTGTATGCTTCTTCCTTTCCAATTTCTCAGCAGCCTACATAAATGCAGAATTCATACTGCAACTAACATACATGAGGTCCTAGGAACACTTACTCCCCTGTCAAGTCCTTGCAAAGGAGCAGGTTTCTATCTGGTCTCTATCCATTCTCCTTCCCATGCCTTCCAGAGGGTCCTGTCTCTCCCCAGTCAAGGTCTTAATTACTGCAGTGTTTCTGGTTTCCATGCCTCCTTGTGTGACGGACTGACCTACAGAGCCCTGACAAAGCAGTTGGAACGTTGCACATGAATCTCATTTTTCGTGGTTCTGTTATCAGTGGATGATGAGCTCCCCTCCCCCATTTTGAAACCATCTGCAGTGAGTAAAAATGAAAGTTTTCAACTACACGGCGTATTGCATTCAGGATGCAAGATTGAACAAAACAGGGCCTCAGTATTGTCAAATACTGTTTCTTATAGTTTAGTAAAGCTGTTTAATACTTTAAATGTCTCAGATTTAAAAGACAGCTAGGAGGCAAGCGTCAGCGCAAGAAAAGTTAAAAATCTCTACTTCTGGCTAGATGATTTTTTAGAAAATCCATTTTTGCAGTCAACGTAGATTAGTCAAGAGAGTCCCTGACCTTTGAAAGTTAGCGAGAAACAGCCACAGATGTAACATCGGCACTGAATTGTCATTATTGACTCAGGTGGTTGATCATTAATGGATTCTCTTCACTTTTAGCTGGTTCTAGGACTTTTATTTTCTTTTGCTCAGAATAAAGATATCATCAAAGTCATGGAACATATTTGTTCTTTCCACAAAGGAGAATTTTAAAACTCTGCCTAAGTCTCTAAGAAAGAACACTGTAAAAGGTTGGTCTCATGAAGAAAAGCCACTAACTTACAGGTTAACCAGAGGCCACTAGAAGTCCCATTCATGTAAGCCTTTGGCTGGCCTACAAATACTTTGAAATGGATAAAAGCCAAGTCTCCTGAATAGGAGCTGAACACAAGCACTTAGCAGCTAAAGGTCAACCCCTCATGTAGACAGAGCAAGAGTTTTTGCCTCAAATACCAGCAACTTCCAGTTTTTTAAATGGGCGAAGTTTGATACCACCGGAAAACCCAGCTCAGGGACCACTAGAAGCAGCTTAAATAAGAACGCCTACCTTGATACTGTTTGACTCAACAAAACGTCAGTGAAACAGAAACCAAGAGATGGCTTTTTCCAGTCTGGTTCATTTCTTGTTCTCACCCAGAATATGTGATAACCCCACAGGCAGAGGTATCTTGGTAATACATATGCAAAGTTTAGGTTCCTTGAGAAATAATAACTACCTTTACAGGAAAATGGGTGGGACTGACTTTGTTCATTGATTTCTCCTTAATTACTTATGTCTTCAACGGAAGAGAGTGGACAGCTTGTCTCCTTCCTACACAAGCAAGAGTATGAGTCAAAATACTTGAAAAATAAAAGTTAGACTAAGAAAGTCTTTTTTATAAAGAGTAAAAAAAACAACAAAAAACTTTCATATCAAATTTTTAAAATCGGTAGTGTTCTCTCCTAACAGGAAGTGATGTCATTCGGTAAGTTCCTTGAAAACAATGGATTCTTATGACTACAGACCTATTTATCTTAGAAATTGATGAGCATGCAAACGATTAGAATCTGCAACAATGAACATTGTACAAGAGTCTGTGAGGTACATGCCATCCGTCTGAGTTAACAGTAACACAGGCCTCAGCAGGGTGAGGGGTTCCATTGATCTCCACTCCCTTTTGAGTAGAGCAGGGGGTACCTGACCCATTGATGAGCAGCCACTGCAATGGCCCCCAACCCTGGCCCCTTCCTGGCAGCCCCTCTCCCCCCCCAGGGGGATCAACCCTTCAGTGAAAGAAAATGTTGCTCCTCTCAATAGCAGGGCCGGGACCTCCTGAGGGAGAGTTTACATGGACTCCGGGGGAGTCTGATACTAGCCTTAATTCACCGAACCTTTAGGAAGTTTCCTGGTCAAAGATTCAAAACTCTGTAGGCAATTTCTTGAAGTACGTCCATTGCCATTTCTTTTTCACAGGGAAAAATTCCAAGATGTGTGTACTTTCCAAACAAGAAAAGGATTAACATTTTCACTGCTGGCTAGATGTTTCCATAGCAGGTCATTATGCTTTGATGTGCTCTCTGTGCCCTGGGTTTTATTAACTAATCACGCATAGGCCAGTAGCCACCAGGGCAAATGGACCAAATTACATTCAGTTAAACAATGTAACACTGGACATTCTCAGAAAACATGAGATAAGAGTCTTAAGGAAAGTGACATGTAGCCCTGGTCATGATAAAAAAACACGTTCTGGAATTTTAATTTCTGGTTAGAAATGAAAGAAAAGTATTCACTTGTCTTACATCTTTCTAGAGACAGTGCAGGAAATGAAAGATCCTAACGTGTGCAACAGAAAAAAAAAATGGTGGCAATGGAACAGGAAGCTTACAGAAGTGGGGGAGGGGAGAAGAAAAGATCAACAGTCTCTAGTTTATTATGAATAGAAAGAAATTTCCAGAATTTACAAACACCCACATTGTTCATTCCAAAGAGAGCTTTTGATTCGAAGGGATCACCCATGTCGCCTCCTCTTTACAGTATATACAATGGAAGACACTGAATGCCTTTTCTTGTAATTTTGCTTCCATTCAATTGCCAATTTTAAGCTGACACTTGAAAATACCCAGTAGAATATACCCTTCTTCAGTTTAATTAACATGGCCTATTGCCTTACAGAAAAAAAAAATACGAAATTAAGATCAGCTCTTGAAAGGATCTCAGCTCAACATCAGGGATATATTACAAGAGATAGTATCAGCAAATAGAACTATACAATTGAGAACCATCTATGGCACTATGATTCTTATTATATTACTTTTCTGAATTACAATCTTAAAACAAGGATCGTACCCTATTCTACTCTTGTTAGCCTTGTTTTAAGCATTTGCTCCACTCTTTACAACAGAACATTGTATACCTCAGTTCCACATCCCAAAAAAAGATGTGCTGTAAGAAAAGTTACATTTTAATTAAAAAAATTACACTTATAAATCAAAAACCTATGTTAAATATTTAATACTCTCTCCACCCAAAGCAAACAGTTCCGTATGAAATAATTTACAATGATGCTCTGTCGTACACGGTTTCAGCAGCAGATGAAATGTGTCTTGTAAATGCAATGAGCGTAAACCCATTCTCTTGTGGCACGGCGGGGGGCACATCAGCTCACGTGGCCAGCTAAGTCCTTAAGGTCGAAGATGAAGTTTATGCAGACTCATTGTTCTGGTGTCACAGTGCTTTTTTCTTGGCACGATATAGAACGTGCAGTTCAGTCAACAAACTCCTGAGGATTGTGTAAAGTAAACAAACTGAAATGGGTGCATCGTACCATCTACTGAGGAGGAAGATGTGAGGTCCTGGTTGTGAATCATGAAATATTTAGAGTCTGGGTACCCATGAGTTAAAGGAGGATTTGCTGAGGTCATTTAGGTCTTCATTCTGAAAAGGAAAACGAAAGAATTCGTCACCACGGGCATCTCAAAACGCACGTTTGATAGCTTTTTAGGGTTCTTCTTTTAAAAGGGGCAGCACCTTTTAAAAGGGGCAGCTTCAGATAAACTGAAGCTCCAGGCACAAGCAGTACTGAGGACTTCAGTACAATCAACAAACTGTACTTAACTTTCTTTCAAAATGCAAGAGGCTAAAGCAATCACAAACTCAAAATAGTCAATATTAAGTCAGTAAACCAATCGATGTGATTTGGAGGTTTCAGAAGTTTAGCAATACAAAACACTTTGATGTTCTTACGATCAAAACAAAAATGCCCACTGCAGCTTTTGTGTAAAACAACTACAAAATATGGTAAGCAGTTTACAGTCAGGCTAGGCTTAATCTTCTTTTGGTTAAAAGTCAACTACAGACTTTAGAATTTGAAGTTGCAGGGCTTAACATTACAAAATCTGAAATCGGTTTTTAACCTGACATTGGTTGACAGGAGAATTTTAGACGCAAAAGGAGATCCAAGCA
The DNA here is from genome assembly GCF_937001465.1 of Orcinus orca. Lineage (NCBI taxonomy): Eukaryota > Metazoa > Chordata > Mammalia > Artiodactyla > Delphinidae > Orcinus > Orcinus orca. The sequence goes on from NC_064565.1 coordinate 108,922,306, forward strand.
AAAGAGACCTAGTTAACCATTAACTAAAGAAAGGGGTTCCGATTTAGGTCTAACAGAAACAAGTTATTCTGGCAGAAATACAACATTTCTTCTATGCAATTTAAAAAGTCAAACCTCAAGGGGTGCTTCCCATTCCCCTCCAGAGAGGAGACACCTTTTCAACCTCATAAAGCCTCTTTTGCTCTCAAGTCTTAACATTAGATAATCCTTCTGAGGTCCCCATTTTTCATGCATCCAAAAGGTATCTATAAACGTCAATATTCATAGAATGTCCTGAGCAGTAGATGGCACAGAGTAGCTAATCAACATACCTGTTGAATGAGTAAATGGTTGCATTAAGTACTGTGGAGGATACAAAGGTGAATTCTGCTATAGGCTTTGCTTTCTAGAAATTCTAGCAAGGAAGGTAAGCTTCACTTACAGACAGACGGAATGCAAAGTAGAAACGGGGTGAATACCATGATAGAGGCACATAAGCAAAAAGCTCTGGAGGTATGGAGGTGGGAAGGACACTTCTAGCTAGGAGAGGAATGGAAGCACCTCGTTGACACACTCGGCTTGGTTTGGCAGAAATGGAATAGTTTGGAGATGTGGAAACAGGGATGGTGTTTCAGTGTTGCATCTCCAGAGCCCAGCACAAGGGCTGGTACCTAGCAGGAACTCACTAAATATGAGCAGAACGAATGAAAGGGACAAGGCACACTTCCCACTGGGGGCGCAGGACAAAACGAGGCCCCGTGGGATGAGAGCCCAGCCCTGGACAGGCCAAGGGAGGAATGTGGTTTTGTCGGAGCACAAGATATCTGCAAAGGGGTAGGAGGAGTGACGTCTACAGACGCAGGTTGGGGTGGGCGGTGAGGAACCTTGAAGGACAGGCCGAGACGTCTTTAAATAAGTGAAGGGACCACAAGGACATGCTTTGTGATATGATCGCAAGCAGTAGCGATCCAGGTCAGCCACAAGGACAGCGATAGACTAGAAAATCCACATGAGGTAAATATTGACCAACGTCACTTTTTCTTTTCTCTGCCTCTCCTCTTTGAAGGAGAGTATGGCTGGGACCAGCCAGCATTCACCATGTACAGAATGGCTTTCAGGGAGGTTGAAACTTGCCAGATGAGGACTCAGTTTTACCAGGAGATTTCTGTTCATTTCACAGTCTTAACTCCGCCCCTAAATGACAGAGAAAGTCTATTTTTCTACTTACAAATAAAGCCTTGACATGGAGACACCAAGGTAAAAAAAACAAACAAAAAAAGCACTCCAGGCTTATCTCTTTAATTGCCAGAGAAACAGGATTTACTGTGAAAGCTACAAGGGAAAGAAAACCTGGCCTTTCAAAACTGTACTTTCAAGTTTCTCCTGAATTCATACTGCAATCTACCAAAATGTTCCTACCAGGATATCTACATACCGCTTAACACAGCTTCATACATCCGGGCCTAAAATTAAGTAGGAAGGCCATAGTTTATTACAAAGGCTTGAGACAAACAAACCAACCACCAATTTATGTAAAATGGGGGGAAAGTTAAGGATGCACAATGTGCTTTTCATCTTACATCTGGCTCTCATCCAGAACAGCTGAATGAACAGCTTAGCACAGGAACAAACTATATCCAGTTGTGTCATCACATGTGCCAACCTGCATGGATGCAGAAGGGCAGAAATTGGGGGCCCTTCGAGGAGAGAAAAAAAAAAAATGGCTTCGCCAGATGCTGAAATCTATTGCTTTGGGCCACTCAGAAGCCATCCTTGTAATTTTCCACAAGTAGTATGTTCAAAGAGCAGGAAATAAAAGGATATAACAATTCCTTCATATACCTTCCACTCCAAAATCTCGGCATACTACTTTTCAAAGCCTTTATCGTAAATCCTGATCAACATATGTCTCAGCCACTAACGCTACCTACCGGCACCATCAACTTAGGAGTCTAGCAAAAAGTTAAAGTGGGAAAGTGGTAGGCAAGGCTGACATAGAGGAAATGGGAACAGAAGCTATAAACAGACGATAGAGGCCTGGAAAAATTTAAAGAGAGAGTCTGAAGTTCACAACTGTTTATCTTTGTGCAAGGGTGTGTGTGTGTGTGTGTGTGTGTGTGTGTGTGTGTGTGTGTGTGTGTGTGTGTGTGTGTGTGTGTGTGTGTGTGTGTGTACATAAAGTTTACCTACTGAGTAAACAACAAAGATTTTTAACAGACATCCTCAGTGAGGACTCTTCCTTCCTGCAGCCACCTTGGTGTCTGCATACTTATTCCAATCATGTAGCCATTGTTTGAAGTATTTTTGGAATGCCTTCTTCAAGTCCCATTTCTTTCTTGCAACTGCCTTCTCAGCCTTGGGCATATTCTTTTGAATGGTCTCTATAGCAGCCAGTTTGGCCGTCTGAGGGCACATTTGATCTTTGGAGACAGCCAAAAGGCTTTGAGAGCCAAATACGGTGAGTAAAAGAGCTGATTAAGCTGGATAATGGTTCGCAGCGAGGTATTATCGAAAGCCAAAGAACTCCAAACACTAAAGTTCCAAAACCATAGCTGTTTACCATTGCTGTAATGAGTTTTGTCAGAAAGGAACTCTCCTAACACTACACACAGACCTTAGCAGCCGCCTCCTGGGACTTCAGTTCATCTGTCTATATGCCCGCCTCTACACACTTGCGACCAAGAAGGGCTGCGCTTGAATAAAACAACTTACTTGAAGAAGGGCAACCGTGTATATTTGTTTGCATGCAATATAATCGCTATTCATACATCTTTGTAACTTGGGAATATGTAAAAAAAAAAAAAAAGCAATACTAGCCTCCCACAGTCATTAAATGCAATAAACATCTGTTGAGTGACAAATTAAAAAAATATACAACGATAAAGGCTGTAATGCACGTGCTGAAAAAGAAGACATGGGTAATGTGTGTTTAATGCACTTTATATATACAACTCCAATCGACTCACAACCAACCATATGAGGCAAATATTGCTACGATGTTTTACAAAAACTCATCTGTAGCTCTCATAAACTGGAAACGGAAAAGGCAAAACATATCCTTGGAGAAGAGCTGTGCAAATATCAAATGGTGATGTTCCTGTTATACATTCTCTCTAGTTACATCACTGGGGAATAACTTCTGAACCCAGAAATACGATGCACCTGTCACAAGATTTAGTAGCAGGAAATTACATTTTGACAAAATTTCATCACCACATCAGCATCTACGGTCCACATGTGTCTTCTCACAGGATAAAACCCACCTAATCCTGTTGCCAGTAATGAAAAATGTAATTTTTAAAGCATTATCAAATAAGTCAACACTTGGGCAATGCTGCTTGAGACCTATGGATTATTGCACTATTGTATCCAGCAGGAATTTACATCTTCTGGACTCGACCCACTTAAACTATGCCGGCTAGAGCTGAAAAACAAAGCTTCCGCTTCCCTTCACACTATCTCAGCCTACTGATTCGTCTCCACTGAGTAAGCAGCTGAAAACAGCATAAGGTTATGATATAAGTACAAGAGAAGGATCCACACCCTTTCAGCAGTGCATTTTTAGTCAAACCCATTGGCTAAAAGTTTTTATCTTGTATTTAAATGCCTTGAAACTTCCTGTCAATTTGTTGAGCTAAGCCCAACATAGTTAAAATACCTGGTTAGAACGTTACTAGCGGTTTCTGCTTTTACTAAGGAGATGGGAGTATAATATTGTAAGTTGCTTGGCTGTTGTCATGTAGGAAAATGTAGCCAGAAAGAAACTCTTCCTTATCCAACTATGCTTGAAAAAAAAAAGTAACTATAGTAATGACTTTTCTTCAATGGAGATCATTGTTTGAGATCTTATATTGTAGATTCAACTAGAAAAATTCATATAAATAAATTCCTCCACTTGAAGAAATGTGTCAAAACTGCACATTTCTCTTTCCCTTAACATAAACAGCTGTGACTTAAAAAAAAAAATCTTGAGCGTAATATAGAAAATTTATGAGACAGTAAATGTAAAGAAGGAATAAACATATAATTCATTATAAACATTATAATTCCTGTCACCCAAGGAACACCACTATTCAGCTATGGTTCTGATTTCATTATTTACTTAAAGGATTTGAACTTTTAATATTCCATATTTAATGTCAAAAATATTTTAAGTTGCGAGGAAATAATGTTTTAATCACATTTAGATCTTTCCCATTCTGAAAAATCTGTGATGAGAAGATAGAATGTTAACCAACATTTTAAACCTTCTTGGTATTCTACCCTTTCCCATCCTCCCAATTCATTGTGTATGGGGAGAAGTATGACAATTTGAAAGCAGAAAGAAACCCCTCTGGCTTCCTGGGTTTGGTTTCCAAAAGCCTAAGTCCTTAAGGGAGCGGCACAGGCAAAGTATTCAGAAGAGCCAGGAGGGTGGGGGGAGACTACTCTCGGAGGAGAAAAAGGTTACCTTTGGCTGGGATCAGAGGGAGAAAAAAGATGGAAGGGATGTGAGAGCAGAGAGGTGGGTAGGGAGCTCTGCACATTGCAGGATGCTGAACACAGCACCTGTGACATCTTCCCATATCCTGTCTTCCCAGGTCTGTTGATTTCTCAGTTCGCACAGTTATATTCAACTGTGTACCCCTAACCATGAACACAGTTCATTTCCTCAGCTACCTCATTGATGCTACTGTAGTTAATTCACGGTACTGCTAACTTAGAGCTGATCAAGTCTTCCAGAATGCTTACCTATAACACCGTATAACATACTGCGAAAGTACTCTGTTTTTAAGCGTACCTGAAATCTGAAAAACAGGCCCAGTATTTTTTTTTAAATCATCAGTATCAAATACATTTATAGTCCTGGTAGTGTGTAGGTGTTCCTTATTTTACCATTCACCATGCAATCTCCGATAGATAAACGAAAGCATGGATGCATCTGACGGAATGTGAAACCCCTTATGAAAGGAATTTCCTGACTTAGAGCTTGGGTTCTACCATGTGGGTTTGATGGCAGCATCTAGGGAGGAAGCAGCATTACCAGCCCAGCTCTGTTAGCTACGGTAATCACCCAAAGAAAAGAAAGTTAAATCCAGAGAGCTTGAAGTTTGGGCCAAGGGGAACATTTCTCTGCTCTTCACAAGGTACGGCTGGGAGGTATGGGGGCACGCTGAGACTTTGGGAAAGGACAGATCTAAGTAGTGAAAAAGCCTTCTGTTTTAAAGCCTTCAGACCATAATCACCAAAAAGAAAAAAATCAAGTTAGGATTGAACTAAAGAAGTCAAGTTAGAGATAAGACCCAAGATGTTTGCTACTTTATGTTGAAAGGAGAAAGCCGTTTTTAGCTAAAGGAAGGAAACCAACATCTTAGGCCAGAATTGAGCTGGAAAAGACTTGGTTTCATGGTCTTAAATGGCAAAGGGTAACCGATCGGCCAAGCCAGAGCTTTTTAATGTAGCTGCTTAAATAGCAGTTTTGCCTGGTGCGAGTCACATGGGGGAGGGCTGGTGAAAATAACAAGGTTGCTGGCCAGCCCTTCCAGAGCACAGAGTTGCCAAGGAAGGCTATTCGGGGAGAGGTGCCAACATGTGAGAGGCCATCTCGCTCCAGTTCCCCTTTTGTCCCACGGAAAGACCTTCTGGCAGGCCTGGTGACTTCAGGAGACCACCAGTGAAGACAGGCACACATATTACGCAAAGGAAAGAAGAAAGGGAGGGCGACCGTCACGCCTGTGGGCTCCCGATGTGGTCCAGTGGGGGGCGGGGGGGGGGTGGGAGGCTGTCAGCGCCGTGGATTTCTCCTTCCCCAACAACAAAGGGCAGAGGGAGGAGGGTCTGGAAACTTTTCCAAAGAGTTAGGGATTTATGGAGAAGATAGATTTAAACAGCAACAACATATGGTTCTCAACAATGAAAAGTATTCCGTCAACGATCTATTAAGGAAATCTGAATAAACATTTAGAAATCTTTTAAGCCAAAGAATATACACTTCAGTTATTGCCCATTCTTTTCAGTAAAGACAGAGCATGCTGATAAGGCAAAAGGTAATTAAAAGATAAAGCAAGTGGGGGTCAATACCATAACGGTCTCCCCCCAAAATGTAAATCCAAATGTCTCAGATCTCTCTTCTGCCCAAATTCTAACAAGTCCCCACATACATGATCGTCAAGGTAGAGGAACTCAGAAAAACAATCCCTCTAACATTTCACGTCAGACCACATGTGCTGGGAGACAGGAAGCTTTCATTTTAACAGAGCTCAACCAAAATAAACCTGTTGCTTGAAGACATGAAAATAACAGGACATCATCTTCCCTACCTGAGGAGACAAGTCATAAAAGTCACTCCTTCTCCTGCCTTCGTGGGAGCTAATTCTGCAGTGATTCCTGCCTCCCAGGAAGTACCATCCCAGCTCTGAGGTTTATATTGTAATTTCACATTGGTTTTTTTCTTTTTTTGTGTGATGTTCAGAAATACAGGACATAGGTTTTGTTTGTCTGGCTCTGATATCAAACTACTAGACTTAAATGAAAATCACGGCTTCGTTTACAACATGGTGTTTGCAATACTGTTTCCGCAATTAGGCAAAAGGAAAAGCAAGCAGACCTAGTCCCCTTGCCTTTACTTTTTCTGTTAAATACTTCATAGAGGTCGCGTTCTTTGCCCACTCCCCGGAGTCATCTCATAAACTGAAGGAAGCAAGTGCCTGACTTTACCTTCTAGTAATTGTCCGGCTGCTCAATTGTTTCTCATCTACCTTCATCAGCTTTTCTGTAACAGCCCAGGAACCAGAGCACAGAACAAGTGTTCTCACAGACAGCCCTACCGTCTGCAGAGGGCAGAGGCAAGGATCATTAACGCCACTGACATCACTTTTGGCAGCTGGAGAAAAGGGAAAACCCGTGTTTAATTTATTTCCTAGTTACTGCAAGTTTTAGTCGGAGTCCCCGATAATACAGGTTGCGGTTGACTTTATGGAAGAGCCTGGTAATGCAAGAAAAATGTACTGAACTGAACAAGCATCTTTCAAAGGAACCAAGAGGTACCTCAGCCATGTGGCCCTGATCTCCTTCCTGTAGGTGTTTTGGTCATTAAACTGGCCTAACACAGGACAGGGCCATTCCCAGCTGTTCGTAAGAAGGTCAAGCTCAGAAGGAAACTTTCCCTACTACACACCTCTAATTAACATCTCCTTAAACGCATCAGCATAAATCACAAACAAAAAGGTTTTAGCCTTTGTCTGTCTTCTTGCTTTGAGTATACCAAGGGGGAATGTTGGGCAGAATTTCATCTGGGATTCTTTGAAGTTAAGCGAGCTGTCCCCCTCTTTTTTTTTCTTAAGCAGTCTAAATCATGAAAGAATGCTCTCTGAAACCAACTGAAACAGATCATAAATAGATAAGTATATGGCAGCGTATTTCAAATGTATTCAACTCACTATTCTCATTCATTTTACCTTAAGAATTCTTGTTAAAGACATGCAAGGCATAAAGATCTCTGGGCTATGAGAGCAATAATTAAACAAAAGTCAATGTGAGGGAGGATGGAAAACTGGACCATCCACCTTAGACTACAGAAGGCCAGAGGTTCTAAAATAATTGGCTTACTTTAAAGATGAGCATCGTGTTGCTTACAATAAAGTAACAGAATAAATGTGTTTCCCTTGGGTTGCCACTACCTGAGTGATACGTGAGTAACCTGTAAGCAATTTTGAATTCTAAAATGTAATTTAGGAAACCCCGTCCAGGCAGGTTATTTTGAGAATGAAGATAGAGCCATTACATGGCTGCTAATGCTTTTTAAAGACTGATCAATTTTAACTCAGGGCTTATTTCCAAGTTAAAATTTTAAAAAAGACTGACAATGTACATTATCTCTACTCTCGTTACCCTTCTCTCTGTCATTTTGGGAAAGTCACCAACCCTCCTAAATCGCAATCTTTTCACCTGTAACATGGGGCTAACGGTGCCCATTCCATAGGGTTATCACTGAGGTTCAATGAGATAATACATGAAAAGGTCTCGTCATTGTGTTTCACACATAATAAGCCCTCAGTCATTAAATCTTACTGGAACCACTGTCATGAACAACTAGAAATCCTTGGATCTCATGTCCTCTCCGGATACCTGAATACACACCAGCCCAAAACGCCCTGGTGGGAAGAGGAAGCAATAAAGAATCCACAGACCAGACGGCAGCCAAGGACCAAAGGTAGAGCCAAGGTTAGGACGTATCTTGGGAAGAGAGACAAAGTTATTTCAGAAAGGAGGTGGGTACGGGGGCAAGGCCAGAACAAAACGTAAAAGTAGTAGTAGTAAAGCTAAAAATATGACCCTGTGACACGATTTTAGACAAAGACCTGCTTACTTACAAAGGGCACAGCTCCAGTTAAATACCGGGACGGAGAGCGTTAGCAGATCTTTGAGCAGGTCTTCAGTGAATGCCATCCACAGAAATGTCACGGAAAGGCCACTTCTTCTGTTGCTTCCCCAGAAGAAATTAGAAGCTTGAAGTACCCCCACCCTTTCTAAAGTCGGCTAATGAAAGACTTATAATGCTACAGGAAAGAATTTACAAAGAATTCTCATGAATAGGCTTAAATGGATGTTCAATGAGGTTCTTATGCACGATTTCCAGGTGCCAAAGCATGTTTCTAATTGTCGGGGAAGGAATTGGGCGGCTTTTGTTTCCGAAATCTTTTCCCCAATCTCTCATCTGAAGGAACCGAACAGGAGAGGGGCACAGCCAGCCGATGCTGCCTGAGTAACTTGACGAAAAACTGAAATTGCTACCAGATGCACACATCTAATCGTTGGCAGCTGGAAAAGGAGGGGAAGAAATCGGAAAGATAATCTGAAATAATTGATCATGTACACATCGCTCGCATCTCGAAGGTCTTTGAAGCAGACAATGGTGCAGATTTCTAACTAACTGCAAACACTTCTTTTTTGTCTCAGATAAGGAGGCAAATTCTTCCAGTTGACGAAGAGGGGCAGACGTTTCGCCCACTGACCCCAAGCTCCTGGTCCTTTGCTTTCACCTTTCAAGTCTCACTTCCACTGTGCCCTGTTCCTCCCTCTTTTCTCCATTATCTGACATCTCGGCCTTGTCCTTTTTGACTTGGAAAATGGCATTTGCTAAAAAGTTTCCTACCAGCATGCTGAATTAAGCGCATCTTGTTAGCGCAGTACTGAGCTAGCTGGCTGGACGAACCAGAAGCAGTCTGAGGACAGCTGGGCCAAAACCCTAATGAAGAGGTGGTGACAACTCTTAACTAAGGAACCCTTATGAAGAATACTGATCAGTGACTGAGGGGATCACAGTCCCAAGCGAGGTAAATGGGGTCTGTGAAGGCGACCCCCAGGCCCACTGGAGTGCCAGGCAGGAGTCATCGGGACTGAAGTGTGCTCGTGGGGCTAAACCCACGTCTCATAAAAGAGACCCTCTGGCCTCCAAGCATTCCACAAAGTCTCTAGAGCAACAGTTCTCAATTTGAGGGGGTAGGAATAATTTCTCCTTTCGATGGACACTTATCCGTGCCTGGTAACACTTTCGGTTGTCACATCTGGGGTTGGGGTAAGGTGAGAGAGATGCTATTGGCATTCAGTAGGTAGAGGCCAGGGATACTACCAAACGTCCTACAGTGCACAGGGTGGCCGCCTACAACAAAGAATTACCTGGCCCAAAACGTCAGTAGTGCTGAGGCTGAGAAACCATGTTCCAGAGCTGTTGCCTGTAACTGAGAAAATGGAGGAAGCCATGCACACACTCGTCAGCTGTTTCTGGAGTTCACATCCATCACTTCCCTAGTACTCTTCTAGGGAAGAGTTGGAGGGAAGAAGTGTTCCTGTTCCGAGGCTTGCTTTATTGCTGACTGTCACACCATGACCTCAGAGTCCCAGTGGGTGCCTCCCAATTTACCACTGATGGAAAGTTACCTCTACTGCATCCCCCTCCCTCGCGACCTTTTTACTAGAAGCTAGCTGGTTAATCTGATTAACCAGGAACCTTCCGTATGCAATGCAAAACACTGACTGAAGCGGGGAGAATACCAGGATTACTGAGGCCAGAGCAACAGAATTGGGGGAAGACCAGCAGAGTGTGATGCTGCTCCCCTATTCTGACCACGGAAAAGAGATCAACCCCGTAAGGAAATACATCTGATCACTCCCAGGTCTGTATCTCTGCCCAGCTTAGCCAGGACCTTCTATATGGTCCTGGACCAGGCATTTGACCTAATTTTGCCTCCACAGTGTAATAAAGTGAAGAAAATACCTTGTCCTCACAATCATTTGCAAAACTCAATGAGATAACAAGAGAAGGACACTGTGAACCAGAAGACACCTTCCTTATGTTACTTGTTACTATTAGTCCCCCTCATTGCCCTTCAAATGTCTGGGAGTTAAAACAAACAAACAAAAAAATTAAGGATTAGGTCCCCTCGGTTCCAGAGTTAGTTGACTTTTTAAAATACATCCACTGACTTTGTTCTCTAAGAGGCTACTCGTAAGTCACCCACGTTTTGTTTTGTTTTGTTTTGTTTTTTCACTTGATGAAATAAATACCCACCTTGGAAGATGATTTATTACAAAAAAAAATAGTCAAAGTACAAGACTGAGATAGAAACAGCAACTGGAATTTCTAAATATAAGATGTGTTCCCAGGAAGACACTTTTAGGTCTGTTTTCCCTAAACTTAAACTTGAAGAAAAATAGCAGGGTCGGGGTGGGGGGTTGTGGTGCAGGGCACTGCACTTGTACCATCATCGATGAGAGGATACAGTGTTCGAAAGCCTAAAATCTAGACAATGAACAGAGAGAACAAGTTGATTTCCAGGTAGTTAGATATGAAGTTTTTCTGAATGAATCCTAAGGTAATGGTGATAAGAACAGATCCTCTTTCAATATAGGCCACAGAAGCTGCTGTGGTCCTAAGGTACACAAAGAAAACAACAGCTTCTCTTCTTTCTAGACTGTAGCCTGAGCCGCTGACAAAATGCCTTCAAAATAAAACCGAATCACACAATTTCAATATTACTATCCACCAGAGACAGGCTATAATTAACACTTAATTAACAGCTCTATGATGAGCTTTGCTTAATTCTGCTCAGAAACTGCCTTACATTTTTTCTGTAAAACCATGTCACCAATGGACAATGGCCTACCTGTTTGCTTGGTTTCTCCATGCTTTTTTTCCTTAACAAGTTAAGGAAGAACGTGACTAGGTCAAGGTCCAGGCCAAGACAGAGTCTTCAGAGATGCTCCTTTCTTCCTGTCTTCCCATTCTCAGCTCTCCTCACTCCCAACCATCACAGTTCCTAACAGGGCCTCTAAACACAGCCACTGACTTACCACGCACCATTTCTTCTTGGAGCCTCCCTAGAGAACTTCCAGTAGAAA